>NC_053025.1:617553971-617716532 GCF_003073215.2 Triticum urartu
GGGTCTTTGTCCATCACATCATTCTCCTAATGATGTGATCCCGTTATCAATGACATCCAATGTCCATGGTCAGGAAACCGTAACCATCTATTGATCAACGAGCTAGTCAACTAGAGGCTTACTAGGGACATGGTGTTGTCTATGTATCCACACATGTATCTGAGTTTCCTATCAATACAATTCTAGCATGGATAATAAACGATTATCATGAACAAGGAAATATAATAATAACTAATTTATTATTGCCTCTAGGGCATATTTCCAACACCAGGGTCATTTCGGACAAATCAGGTCGGGTTGCCAAGTGGCTATAAATAGCCCACCCCCCTACAACCATAAACGGTTGGCTGCTCAGATTGAGAGTACGGCTTTTTTCGTTTGAGAGCAACCCACCTCGAAGCCTTTGAGAGAGAATTCCTTGTGAGGATAAAAGCCCTAACCACCAGAGCCAGAGAGAATTGGGCATCACTTAAGTCTTCTTGTCTGTGTGATCTGAAGACTTATTACACTTGAGGACTGTGCATCCTCCAGCCGGTTAGGCATCGCGTTCTGAGCATCCAAGAGACATTGTGGATTGCCAGTGAACAAAGTCTGTGAAGGTTTGGGAGTCTACCTTGAAGACTTACCAGAGTGATTGGGCGAGGTCTATGTGACCTTAGCTCAAGGAGAATACGGTGAGGACTGGGTGTCCTGAGCTGCGTGTTCAGGACTGGGTGTCCGGGACTGTGTGTCCTAAGGTTTAAATACCTAGCCGCTCCAACCAGACGTACAGTTGTCACAGCAACTGGAACTGGTCCAACAAATCATTGTCTTCAACGAGTCACTGGTTTCATCTTCACTTCACTTTACTTACTGTTCCTCCTTGTGAAGTCATTGTATGTTTGCTCTATCATTTGTCTTCACTGAGTGATTGCGTGTTCTGTTTGGCTTCACAATATCTTCCAACCTGATCCTTACTACCTAGCTGCTATTAGTCTTTGTGCTTCCACTTCATTGAATACTTGACTATGGTTTGCCTAGTGTAGTCTACCTTCCGCTGCATGGTAATAGGTTTGATTTTTATCGTTTGTCTTCAAAACTCCCATGTTCTGAAGACTTTCATAAAAATCGCCTATTCACCCCCCTCTAGTCGATATAACGCACTTTCAGTTTTCCTCCACACCACCGGTCTAGCCGGGTTCCAAGCTGCCCTCATGTCTCCATACAAAGCATTGGGGCTGAAGGTTTTTGGTGTATGAACCCTAGCTATCGCTAGCCACTTCGCCGGTTCCGCCGCATCCCACAATTCCTCCTCCCAGATGAAGTCATCCTCCTCCTCTTCCTGCAATGTGAGTCTTGCGAGCAATTCCTCCGTTGTTTCCACCGTCTTCATCTTGTGCGATCTCGCGTTCTCCGCCATCACACCGATCGGATCTGTCCTTCCTGCCTCTTCCTACCCTTGACGAGACATCCAGGAAGGAGAAGCGTATTCCCTATCCCAAAGCCGCCAATCAGGGGCGACGAATAGGGGAGATAAAGGATTCCGGCGATGGCCGCCGAAAGAGTTCGAAACCCTAGGGTTTTTCGCCTAGGGGAAAAAATCTTCTGGCCCATTGAACCTTCTTGGGAGTGTAGTTGACTTTGAGCCAATGGAGCAACCAACTTCTTCACATGAAGCTTCTGGGCTGAATCTGGCCCATCAATTAAAAGATTAACTTAGCCCTAGAAGTTTATTAAACTGGGCCAGCACTCACTTTGGTGACTAACGCCCGGATTGGAAAGGCCGCTAAATAGATATCTAGAGCATCCCGAACCCCCATTCTTCCCCATTTGGGCAGATAACCCGAACAAGAATCAAAAAGAAAAACGTTCTCTAACTGGGCTCTCTGCTCCCAGCCCAAATAATACTTGTGTACATGCTACTAGAAAAGAAAATATTTTATTTAGGTGAGGTGTGCCATTAGAAATTCCACTCATAGAGTCCAGAAATAATAATAAATAAATGGCACACACTATTCTTTCCTTGAACAAAAAGATTATGAAAACGATGATCATCGTGTATTAAAAAATTGCTTTCTTTCTATTAAAAATGTAAACAATTTACTAAAACATCCACCATCTATTTAATTTTCTAAACCAGTATTAACATTGTTTCTTTTAAAATGTGCATCATGCATTAACACATATTCATCATGTAAGAAACATGTTACAATTTATTTATGCTATTCATCATACAATAAAAAAAATGTTCATTATATATTAACAAATCACCGCATACTAAAAATTGGTTTTCATGTATTAAAATGTTTATGGTATATTAGATAGTCATCATATATTTTAAAAAATTACATTATGTCTTAAAAGCTTCATCATGTAAAAACTAATTTTATAATACACATAAAAATGTTTATTTTATTTTAAAAAAGTTTATGCTACTTAATAATGCTCAGATCATGCTTTTATCCTTTAGTACACACGAATATTTATAAATAAACCATATAAATTTTTAATGCATGATGAATAGATTTTGAAATACACTATGACAATTTTAGTACACCATTAACATTTTTAAAACATGGAAATTCATTTTTTAAACATTTACGCGAAGAAGAAATAGAACAAAAAGAAAATAAAAATAAATTAAAAAGAATATAAACCAATACAAAAAATAAAAAGAAGAGGAGAAATACAGACCGATTTTTAAAAAGGTACGGAAAGCAAAAGGTAGAGAAAATGGGAAATGATAAAAGAAACAGAAAAGGTCAAAAGAATAAAAAAATTAATGGAAAAAAGAACTGTAGAATCCAAACAACCCCGGTTCCTAGAAAAAATACAGAAAACAGAAGGAAGAACCAATTTAAATGACCGCTGGAGAAACAATATCCGTTATTGGGCCGGCCATTGTGCGGTGTAACTGCTGGCGAGTGTGTGTTAGGATTGTCATTATGCTGGATATAGCACTGGCGTTAAGACTACACCAGTGCGAGCTGATTATCAAGGGCCCCGCATAAGAAAAAAAGATTATCACAATCATTTCAGTAATCTTCACGGGAACAACTTTATAGGAATTTATTTGTCTTGGTATCCAAACGGAAACCAAAGTGTTATTGTTCGCTTCCTAGTCTTAGGTAGCAAAGGATCATGCATTCCCGTCCGAGGTCCGACTATGAGTTGAGAAGGGCAGGGGAGAGGGTGATGTCGGAGGATGAAGAAGGAGACAGAGGAGGCTAATCGGGTGGATCGACCGATGGCACCTCAATCCCATGGGCCCGTCTTATGGGTACATAAAAGTGACTCCACTAAGTTAAGGGGGGTGCCAATGAGGAAACTAAACCAGAGAAATCGGAAGGGGGAAATGACGGGGCATGTTCACGCGGTTGGACTAGGCAGCGAACGCTGCGGTGTCATCCGGTGAGTAAGAATAGCTTGGTTTACTTGAGTTGACATAGACTAATTTTGATCGATCAGGAAGTACGTAGCTATCATCAAAATGCGTTGCGATGGTGGAATCCAAAATGATGTGCACTCCGGATTTAAAGCGGGAGCACATTTGTTCTCATCAATCATGCGTCCATCCATCCATCCATCTATGTGTGTACGTGACCAATACCCCGTACATAGGTCACTCAGGTACATGACTTTTGTCTGTCACCTGCACAAATCGAATCGAATCGAGAAACATCATGATCGATGTGCAGGTGCGATCGACATATGCCATATCTGCTCCCTTTTCTTCAGCTGTATCTAGCTTACCATCAATCTCTGTGCAAAAAAAGAGAAAAAAAATCACGATCAAATCTCTGTGCAATTGAAATTTTTAGTTTCTATTTGTGGTGCACACAAAAATCCGGCAAACATGTCTAAAGATTTTACTTCTAGCGTGTTACTGAACTGCAAAGTTTCAAATTTCTATGATCTCGGTGCGATGCTGGACTGCCGGGTTTCCAGAAAATCCACTCTCACACGAATATTGTGAAAATTTGTCACCGGGCCCATTAGATTTTACAATGGAGTAACTATTTTTATACATAAAGGAAGTATGCGGGCAAATTACGTGAACCATAGACTCAATTTCCTTTTCCTATATAACTCTCAAGTGAGAGTGGTTACTAGCTAACGCAGTATTTCCGGAGTAAGAAAGAAGTATATATGGCATAGGAGGTATAGGAGGTATCGTAATAAATATATACTCGAGGGAGTAGAGAATATTTTTCCTATATTTTGCCATGTTTTCGGACCAACCCACCGACTTACTGATCACTGTCATGATGCATAAGTTGATCTCAAACAATAATAGGAAATCTCTTGACAACTATATATGTCATGTACAATTTCTTTGTTCGTCGATCCTTGGCGCTCAATCTATGTCGAGAAACTCCACTTAGGGTTGCAGGAGGTAGCCGTAGGTGTCCCAAATGTAATCAACAATAATCTTGTACGCCCTTTCCGTGGGATGGAAGCTGTCGAAGAAGACATGCTTGGATACGTCTTGGCACACTGCCATGAACCTCGAGTCGCAGAGATTCGTCACCTCAATGAGCCCAGTCCCACAACACCCGCGGGTCGTCTCCGTGAACCCCCACCGCTCCCCGCCCTCGGCGAGCTCTTGGATGATGTCATAGATCCCCAAGTAGACAACACGGGTGTTGAACCCAGCCTCCGCATTCAACCCGTTGATGAGCACCTGCACCCTCGAGTTGTAGAGTTGTGCCGCGTAGTTGCGTTTGGGCTCACAGCGACGGTGCAACCCGCCACCGACCGTCCGCTGCGACGGCACGCACCCGATAGGTGGAAGGCCCACGAAGCCTATAAGCTTTGCTCCACGAGCGCTCACGCTTCGGAGGAACTTGTCCACGCCGACGAGGAGGAGGTCCACGTAGGACGGGATGTCGTACTCCAGGATTCGGAACGGAGTGGTGAAGTAGGTGTTGGCCACGTCATCCGTGCCAGCGCACACAAAAAACAAGGCGCCGTCGATGATCCTCTCGGCCTCTTCCTCACCGGCGATGGCCACCAACTTGCCGCGGTACTCATCGAAGTACTCCAGTTGTTGTTCAAGCGTGATGACGCTCTGCATTACGTGTAGAAATCAGCAAGATCAATACAACTTCATTTATTGGACCAGCTACAAAAAAATTAGTTGAGGTTGAGTTTGAAGGATCCGTGAGAATACATACCACGATCTTTGGAGTGAGGGGATCATATCCTGTGGCTCCTGAGGCAAAGCTAACGCCGGTGAGGAGGTCCTCTGGAGTGTGGTCAACATTGAGCCACGGAGCAACCAGCTTCTTCACGTGAAGTTTCTGGGCTGAAATCCGGCCCATCAATTAAAGAGATTAACTTAGCCATAAAGTTTATTAAACAAGTTCTAAAGCGCAAAGTAGGCCACAAACTAAGTAAAGAGATTAAATTATTCACCAAAGTTTACTAAACATGTTTTAAAAGGCATACTGAGCATGTAGGCCTGCAGCTAACCAATCAATTAAGACTACACTTGTGCCAGTGCTAAATCTCGCTTACCGTGACTCTATGAGATGCAATGTAGTCTTCGCCGTATACATCGCTTACTACAAGCGAAACTCGTGCTCGACTATGGTGATCGTTAAAAGTGGCCCGGCTCAGTAATTTGTACCAAGCTGTTTTTGCAAGCTTCGAAGGACCAGTTTGCGGATCCTTCCACCTGGTTTTTGGAAGATTTAACGCGTTTTTTCTTTTCTATCTTTTTACCAATTTTCATTCTGATTTTTTTTTCACTTTTTCATTTTATAACATTTGATCTTATCTTATTTTTTCTATCATTTTTGAATTACACGTTACAACTGTTAACACACATTGAACATTTTCCGTATACAAAACAATCATTTTTTAGATACACATTGAACATTTTTTTAAATGTTCAACGTTCTATCCGAGTATGTGTTGAACATTCGCAAAGTGCACATTAAACATCTTTTGAATACAAATTAAACATTCTTAAACATAAATTGAACATTTTATTAGATGTCATGAACATTGTTTTTTAAATGCGTTAACATTAGTTAACTACTAGAACATTTTTTTATGTTATGAACATATGTTTAAAATTGCTCCAACTTTTCCAAAATTACATGAATTTTTTTAAAATGCCACAAAATGTAACTTCCAAAAGTGTGAATATTTTGAATGTCATGATTTTTTAATGCTATGGAATTTTTACAATGTCCTTATTTTTTTAATGTCATGGATAAAACTCTTTAAACAGGTGAACCTTTTCTAAGTTTCTCAAACATTTCCTTGAATATAATGAACTATTTTAGAAACTTGCTCGGACTAATTTTTTAGACAGCATTAACATTTCCTAGCCGCGTGAAGATTTTTCAATCACACATGAATATTTCAACCGCAAAAAACACTGGTACATGCTCTTGAGCTGGGTAATGGCCCAGCCCATATTCTGTTTCTTTTTGTTTCGTTGGGTGTTTTGACTGGTTTTGTTCCAGTTTTCCAGTTATTTCTTATTCGAATTTCTACTGCGGTTTTTCACTATTTTTATTCTGTTGTTCTCTTTTTTTTTCTGTTTCTTATCTGTCTGACTTCACTTTCACCGTTTTGCTTCGGTGTATTATGTTCTTTTCTTATTCCATGACCTTTCTTGAAAAATATTCGTGAACATTTTCAAAGTTCGTGAGTATCCTCTTGATTTTTTGAACATTTTTAAAACTCATGCAAAATCTTTAAAATTCCAAAACATTTTAAAATTTCTCAATATTTTTACAAATTCATGAACTTTATAAAATTCTTGAAAAAATTATTCGTTAAATTTCATTAAAAGTTATGAAATTTTTCAAATTTATCGAAAAAGCATAGCCGGTTTTTCCCTGAACCAGGTGATGCTAATTTTTCTAGTGGCTCTTTTCTTAGACGAACATGATTGGTTTCTATGGAGCCATGTAATGCTGGTTTTCTATGCGAGCGAGCTGGCGCTAGCTGGGTCGGCATATATGCGGCAAGCCTGTGTGTTTTAGTGATAATTTTTCGCTCAGCGCCTAGAATAAGAGTGACCTATGTTAAGAAACTAAGAGAACCTAAGTTAATTAATTGTGGGGCCAGATATTTCCCCAGCATTCTCAGAAAAAAAGATATCTCCTAGCAGGGTGGAATAAAATGATCTTTTAAATATCAAATTTCTTAAAATGTTACACATGTAAATATACATGTGGTATTTGTGTGGGTCTATTTTTTCATGAAAACGACAAGTTTTTGTGCTAAAATAAATTTTGATGCTATTTTTTCATTTTACATCACTAGATTTAAATAAACATTA
The DNA here is from genome assembly GCF_003073215.2 of Triticum urartu. Lineage (NCBI taxonomy): Eukaryota > Viridiplantae > Streptophyta > Magnoliopsida > Poales > Poaceae > Triticum > Triticum urartu. The sequence continues at coordinate 617,561,254 of NC_053025.1, forward strand.
CAAAACTTGTGGAATTTTCCACGATATTTTTTTCCATGGCATGTTTTAAAGATCTGAACACGTGCATGTTTTAAAACTTTTTTGTCATCCAGTTGTTTATCCCGGGGGCCATATGACCGCTCTCCTATATTTCCTTCAAGATTATACTATCTCGTGGGCACATCATGCCCACTTCCAAATAAAATTGCTTGATATGCCCTACCAACAAAATACCCATGTTTTGCTACTGATAAAAAAATATATCACCGATTGCGTTAAGTCATTGTTCTTGGTTCAGTATTCAAATTTTATATAGTATAAGTGTGATGGATACTTGGAACTGAACCAAGATATGTGTGAATGTGTCTCGAATATTTATTTTTATTCTTTGCGACAAGTCTCGACTATTTGTTGATATTAACACATAACTTTTTATGGAGTTTGTACATGTATTGATACTATGCTGATGTCCAAAACAACAGTTCATGAAAAAGAAAGAATATAGTGACCCTAGACAAACCACGACCACAGTGATAAGGACAGACAGACGACGATGGACACGGACGTACCGACGAGGTCGGACGGCACGAGGCCGTTGGAGAAGCGGCCGGTGGCGACGTGGCCGTCGAAGTCCTTGCCGTAGGGGGGATGGTTGGCCTTGATCTGGGTGTGCAGGTTGTTGTTGTTCCCCGGGTCGACGATCGAGTCGCCGAACACGATCACCGCCGTCGCCCTCGGACTCCGCTTCCCCTCCCCCCCCCCCGCCACCGCCGCCGTCCCATTGTTCTTCTGCTCCCGGCACAGAGCCGGCCGCACCACCGCTAGTACCGCCACGATGACGGCGACCTGCTGCAGCCGCAACCTCCTCATCGTTGCTGCTAGTGAGTAATGAGCTGTGGTGTGTGGTTGCTGGTTGGCCTCAACCGAATGCAGCTAGCTAGCTGCAATGGAGGATGTCCCTATGCACTGTGTACCAAGCACTCTGCCTCTGCCACCCTATTTATACACACACATGTGTCCCTCCAACGAGTAGTGGGCTATAGTTTAAGCTAGTGTGAAGTACTGTGGTACTAACTTGCGTGCAGTTGGAGTGTCAATGGCGCCTTGATAGCCCCTTAATTAAACAGTGCATGCATTATTATTATTTTTGCGGGGAATTGTGAGAGTTTTATCCAAACAAAAACGCTACTAGGGTCATTAGCCATCAGGCTACTGATCAGGAACGAGGGTGTAGAGTCTAACCAAGTCTCGGTCACCATCAGCGTGCTGGCATGCTTCGCACAAAGATGGGCCGGGAGATTAGCAGGCCTGTATACATGCTGAAATACAAAAGAAACAAAAGACAGAGCATGCTCGCCAATCTCTACTAGTAAAGGAGCCACAACCAAACGAGAGTCGTGACGAGTGTTCCAGAGATTCACTATCTCCAGGCAGTCGGATTCCAATGTCACATGTGAGTAGCCTCGCTGACGAGCAAAGAGAACTCCCTCTCGTAGTGACAAGGCCTCAGCAATGAGAGGATCCGTAACACCGACATGCGTTTTGCACCAGGAAGCAAGCAGTGCCGTAGCAGAACGAGCAACACCATCCGCTCCGGCTAATCGCGCTTCCGAGTTGATTGCACCATCGACATTTATCTTGACAAGTCCCGCTTCTGGGTGACCCCAGCCATGTCCTAGGAACAAGGTAGCCTGCTTCATCGGAATCTCCAGCAAGGCCAAATCTTCTCGGATGCGTCGAGTGGAATACACTGGATCCACACGCTCCTTCTCATGAGTCCATCGATTCCGCGAATGCCAAATAGCCCATATCACCGACACAATCTGTTCTCTCACATGTTCCGAGAAACGATCATCACATAAGATATCGCGCGCCTAGGTGGCTGGATTTAAGCGTGGGAGTCAGAGATCGAACTAGGTTTGCGCTTCATCCCAAAATCTGTGTGCATGGGAACAGGACACCAATGCATGCATGCATAAGATCCCCCTCTTTGGCCAGGCAAACATTGCATAGGCTAAGAGGTTTGATATGTTTGTGCTGAAGGGTTGCTTCGTCAGGGAGGATCCCGCGAAGAACTCTCCACCAGAAGACTCTGACCTTAGGCACAACTTTGAGCTTTCACAGAGATGTCCACATCTGTTGTTCTAATTTTGAGGCACCGGTAGCCGTCTCTTCCTCTAGAGCATGACGCTCTTTCTGATTCACGAGAGCACGGTACGCCGACTTGTCAGTGTACACACCTGAGTTTTCAAAAGCCCAAGCAAAGAAATCGTCCCCACCTCCAGTGCGCAATGGTATGTTTAATATGGCTTCTGCATCCGGAGCAAGAAAGTTTTGTCGAACAAGGTCCGCCTTCCATGTCCAATTTTCTTCATCAATGAGCTCTTTGACCGTGCATGCATTAGGTTAGACGATTTTTCCACGTAAAAGATGTATATATTCGTACCAGCATGCCCGATGGCGATCGGCTTAAATTGATGGTCCTGATCGACTTGATCATATATCAAACTATATATGCATAAATTTTCTTGGCCAAATATAACTATAGATATGGCTACCACATGGCCAATGTGGCAAGCAATCTATCAACCAAAAAAAGTTTGTAATATACTAGCTAGCTAGCTGATATGGACTGCAGAATGTGGATTGACACTGCACATGAGTAAGATACGCTAGTTGGTCACGTACAACCTCATATATCATATCATAATCATTCTCTAATCATAATTATTGATTGATGTAACCATCCATGCGGCGGACCGGCGGCAGTCCTTATCCTACATGTATGTAGTTGTATATGTGTACCTCACATAGACGATTCAATAAATGTTTGCATGTGATTAGGTTTGATAGCTAGCTGGTACCGAGTACTCCCTCCGTTTCAAAATAAGTGTCTCAATCTTAATATTATAAATTTTTATTAAAGTTAATACAAAATTGAGACACTTATTTTAAGACTGAGGAAGTACAAGATTAGACGAAAGTTAACTGAACGTGATGGATGCATGCATGGGTTAACCGGCACTGAATCGATTGAAGCAAGACAAGACAGAGTGCACAACTACACATTTTGTTTTAGTTTCGATAGATGGCCATCTATGTCGAATTATCGATGGATCGATGAGCTAGCTAGCTAGCTAGGGAGGTGTTAATGGCGTGTGTGACTTGACGTGGAGGGGAGGAGCAGCTAGCTCGAAGAGGAGGAGCCAGACGTGCATCATGCATGCATTCATGCAGGTTGGTTAGCAAGCCATCCATCTGCCTGTCCCTGACCTTTACGTGCAACCGCTCGCCGTTGCTTTCACTTTGCCCAAATAGTATGTGTGTATGGACGTGAAGAATCACATGCATGCGCCGATCGACCCACTTGACAAGAATTAAGACCGTTCAACAGGGCAATAGATGTACTACTACACTGCCTTCAGTGGCTTGCATTGCCTTGTGTGTTCTCCCATCTGTCCCAACCGACAACACGTCATTATATTGCTTGTAGGCCACTCATGCATGACCAAGGATTAAAATTTTCGGAAAGAGACAAATTTCGGATCTCGAGGGATGTCTGGAATTTTTGAAATTCTTCCGGAATTCTTATTATTCACCAGATTTTAATGAAGTTTTACATAATTGATATCTTATTTGAAATTAGTTTGGATTTGCTCCAAATAATTGAACTTACAAATATTTCGGTCCTGCTGAAATGATCAAAAATTTTCAGAAACTATTCTAGAAATTTTGAACAGTGTTTATGAAGGTTTACGTGCTCGCTTCACTAACACTTTTGTCCCAAAGTAACCTATATTGGGAAGAAAAATATTTACAAAATCAAACCTTAGAGGGTAATAAGTAAAAACTCCATGGTACCTTTTTCTATGGAATTAAAGAAACAACTTTGGGTCTCTAAAACCTAACAATCCTAATAAATAAAGGTGAGAAGACTATTTGCAATAATATATCGAGTTGCACTATCAAAGTTTTCATATTTAAACAGTCTTGTGGTTAAGAAGACAATGACCGCTAGGAAAGGGAGTGTGTCACAAAGAGTGTCGGGACCACCGAGAGTACGAGTTTGCTTCGTTAGTAGTCTCCCCACACAAAAAAAATCATTAATAGTCTTGGAATGACACTAAGGGAGAGATTCCATACTTAAGTTTGATTGAAAGCAGCCTAAAGCGAGGTGTGGGATATTACATTAAAATCTTGAACTAGTTGGGTGACATTGATGGTGTGATGTTTAGGGTTTTGGGTACCTGCATGATTGCTTTTTAGCGGGAAGAGGAGGGGCAATATGAACTACGATGATATTAATCCAAAAGTATTAGGTTTTCACCACCAACAACTTTCAATTTTCAAACATAATTCGATGGAAGTCGAGTTAACTTTTCAAATTCACAAAAAGTTTGCCAGAAATAAGAGCCCATTACTAGAACCGCATGGTACTTTTGCTTGGACAAACTTATTTCCATGTTGGTAAATAGGTTGAGAGCATCTCAAATTTTAATCTGGAATAACATGGGCAGATTCTAGCTAGATCATATTTACTTGGGTCTACAAAGCTGATGCACTGTGAGATTAGCAAAATGGCTCATAGATATTTTGCTTCCCAACAATTGGAACACAAAAATGGCTTTTCTTTTCTAGCGAGGAAGTAAACAGAAAAATGATGACTAATATGCAAACAATGCAATAAAAACATGAATGAGATTTGTATATCTCGACAGGAAATGAGCATCACTGCCTAATGAAAATAACAAAATGAGGGTTTAAAAAATTTGTAGAGCTATTGCTTTTGTACAAATTCACAAGCACATGGTAATGCAAGATTAGTGTCACATTTTCTCGAATGTTTCGACGAGGAAAACATATTATTTTCCTAATTGTGGAACAATGCATTTTTAGAAATACTAAACAATTTATCAAAAGTGATGTAAAAGTTGGATACCTTTGATGATGTGGTAGTCAAGGTTCTGGACATGTCCATAAATTTTTATGAAGAGGGCGGGGAGTATGGCCTATATTACGATGGTCATCCAACAATATGAGAACATATACCGCCAGTAACTTCCACAATTCAAGCATTATTTGATAAAAAGGTGTTAATTTTTCAATTCACATGAATCTTGTTATAAAATTCTAGCCAATCAGTAGAAAACTCATGGTACTTGGTTACACAATGTTATATGTTGCCCATATAGACAACTAGATCGAAGCATCTCCATTTGTTCTCCACAATAACATGAGCAAACAAGAGATTATATTTACTTGAGTTTGCAAGTACCGCACATCATGATAATTAAAGAGTGAAATGGTTGATACATTAATTTTCTTCCCCGGCAAGTACTAGAAAAAAAACAAGTTATGTGCTAAATGTTTGTAAGTTTATTTAAAATGGACAAGCATTATTGCTTCCTTGGAAAATAACAAATTATGTGCTAAAATGAATTGCCCTAAAAAAACAGCTACAAAAGCAATATATTGCAGCTCTTGCCTTTCTCTATATAGGAGCAAACCAAAGAATGTTCTATTCAAATTTACAAGCATATAAAGCTATGGAATGTTAGAGCAACAAACGGTATTTTCTCGAATATTTGGACATTGAAACATTATCATTAGTTCAACTAGGATGCAATTTTTTTATTAGAGTGTATTCCAAAATTTGACTTTGCCCGATGCTTACTTTTCGGGTAACAAAATAATGGAATGTTCACCATGCAAAGTAACACAAGAAAATGCAAGTTTCACTTAATTTTCATTAAAAATTGAATTCAATGAAATTGTATCAAATTATGTCAAATCAGTGCGGCTAGCCATACCAAATTGCTTGTGCCATGTCAGATATAGACATGGGCATAGCCAAGCCAGGTCGGGTTTTGGGCCGAGCTCTACAAAGCTCGTCCTAAAATTGCAAGCTCAAGCCTCATGTGGTGCGATAACATGCTAAACAGCTCTTTTCGTATTGAATAATGACTATATTAGTTTTGGGATAAAATAAAGGTAGTATGCTTATTTTACCTAAAAAAATAGCTAAGCCCACTCGTTTTGGGCTTTTGGCTTATTGGCCGGGCTGCTGGCTGAAAAGTGAGGCCCAAGCCCAGTTTTGGTTCTTGAGCTTTTGGGTCAACCTGACAGTTCTCTGTTTTTAGTCGGATATATCCTTAACAAATATGGGCCTGAGTTGTTAATCAAGTTAAATGCCATGTCATTCTGGCATGTGTTTGGTATGCCAATAATAAATATTACTACCTCCGTCCCAAATTAGTTGTGTTAGATTTAATTAGATACGGATGTATCTAACACTAAAACATATCTAAATATATTTGTATCTAGACAAATCTATGACAGCTAATTCAGGATGGAGGGAGTAGTATATAACTCAAGGTTTTTTCAGCTTCTCACACAGCTAAAACATACTCTCTCTGTCCGGAAATACTTGTCCCAGAAATGGATGCATCTAGACGTATTTTAGTTTTAGATATATCTATTTTTATCCATTTCTCCGACAAGTATTTTTGGACGAAGGGAGTACTTCATCGTTTTTTACACTACCCTAATGTCAAAAAACGTCTTACATTATGTGACGGAGAGGGTAAAAAGTAGCAATATTTTCTAACGGGGTCACAGTTAAAATGTAAAAAGGAGAATGCAGGTACCCTTTGAATCATTCATTATCGTCTTCGACAGCATCTTAAATCCGTAAAAGCTAATTAATATAAGGAAGTATCACTACATTCCACTGATAGTACAACAATATCATGCATCGTCCGTAATCAAATTAACAAGAATGGATGGGCCAATCAAATCAGAGATGCATGAGGGGCACGTAGTTCTTGAAGATGTGGTCGACGATGATCTCATACGCCCTCTGCGTGGGGTGGTAGCTGTCGAAGAACACATGCTTGTCCACGTCGTCGCAGACCCCCATGTATCTCGTGTCGCAGAGCATGGTGACCTCGATGAGCCCGGAGCCGCAGCAGCCGTGCGTGAGCTCCGTGAACCCCCACCGGTCTCCGTGCACGGCCAGCTCCTCGATGATGTCGTAGATGTCGAAGTAGACGACGAGGGTGTGGAACGTGGGGTCGGCGTTGAGCCGGTCGATGAGCTGCTGCAGCGCCTTGTTGTACATGAGCGCCGCGTAGTTCCGGCGGGCCTCGCAGCGCCGCCGCGGCCCGCCGCCGATGGTGCGCTGCGAGGGGACGCACCCGATGGGCGGCATCCCCGTGAAGCCCATCTTTCTGGCGCCGCGCGCGCTGGTGTTGCGGAGGAAGGCCTCGGCGCCGACCAGGAGGAGGTCCACGTACGCCGGGATGTCGTAGTCGCCAGCGCGGTAGGGCGTCATGAAGTAGGTGTTGGCGAAGTCGTCGGTCCCGGTGACCACGAAGAAGAAGGCGCCGGCGATGATGCGGCGCGTCTCGGCCTCCCCCACGATGCCCACCAGCCTGCGCCGGTACTCGTCGAAGAACTCCAGCTCCTGGTCCATGGTGAACACGTTCACGATCTGCGGGGTCAGCGGGTCGAACCCGGTGGCGCCCGACGCGAAGCTGACGCCGGTGAGGAGGTCCTCCGGCGTGTGCTCCACGTTCAGCCACGGACCAAGAAGAGGCTTCAAGTTAAGCCTCCGAGCTGAATGTATTAAACCAGAAGTTAACATGCTAGTCAAGCAGGCACACTACAACCACGATGAACAGTAAAATAACATGTGGCTTGCAGTGGTGCTCAAATTTTTGTCCACTGTTGAGCAGAATTTTCTTTGTTTACATGGAGATTTGCGAATGTTTTTTTGCACCTAATGTTTCAATCACATACACCATTTGGTCATAATCTAAGCCACAAAGTTTCAGAACCTGTTGATTTTTTTTTTGCTGTTTTATTTTATTTTATTGTTCACCATGCATGGGTCATGGGTGCAGTGTGTCTGGGTGTAGCCAGAACTTTCCCAAGTAATTAATCATCGAAGAAATGTTAAGTAGTTAATGGATCACTTCTAAAACAAGTTGAGAACTACTCCAAAGTGAAACAGTTGAGGCCTCCTTTGATTTAGAGGAATCTTGTAGGAATTTCATAGGATAGGATTTCTATAGGAAAAATTCCTTTAGAGCCCTTTGGTTTGTAGGAATGAAATCCTATTCCTATGGAGGAATTCTTCCCATCCTCCACATTTCATAGGAAAATAAACATTAGCCTGGACTCAATGGAAAAAATTCTATGATGTGCATCAAAGGGCATCTCTTTTCCTATTCCTACTCATAGGATTTGAGATACATGTCATCTCATTTCCTATGACTTTCCTATTCCTACGATTTTTCTACCCTATGAACCTTGGGTCATAAAGATGAAGAACAAAGGTATAAATTCATGGGGTATGCATCACTGATTGGACTGACTGCTGGGTCCTGCAGATCTAGACAGGAAGCATATATCCTCTCTACTGCACTGGTCATGCTTAACTACACACCCTCTCTCTCTACTCAAGTGGCACAAGGCCATTTTTTTATTGAAGTTTCGGTCTTTTTTTATTGAACAATTACCAGTGTCTCATGCTTAATTACATACTCTATCTTTCTACTCATGCTTAAAAGTAAAGGAGCGCCTCTTTTTTATTGAAGTTTTAGTCTTTTTTTATTATACATGTAGCGATTTAGCCACTGGCGTGAAGTTGAGTCACATGTAAAATTCCAGTAATTTTTTTTGTTACTTGTAATTTGTTTATTTATTTTAGTTTTGTATTGATGCAATTGCACTTTGTTTTAAATATAACTGTGCTTTCACTTTTTTTATGTTTGTTTTGTTTTTATTTGTAATTTTCAGTCACTTTGTTGTAAGTAGCCGGGTCATAAAGGTGAAGAGCAAAGGTACAAATCCATGGAGTATGCAGCACTGATTGGAGTTGGACGGACTGGTCCTGCACAGACAGGAAGAATATATCCTCTCCACTGAACTGCTCATGCTTAATTACACCACACTCTCAACTACAGTGTTTTCCTTTTGAAGTTTCGGTCATTTTTCTAAAAGAGTGATTCAGTCACTTTTTGTGAAGTTTGGGCCGCTTTTTTGAGAAATTCTGCTTATTTTTGTTAACTGTATTTTTTTATTTCTATTAGTTCTGTATGCACTTTTTTTTGTTAACTGTAAATTCTGGTTATATTTTGTTAACTGTAATTTGTTTATTTCTATTAGTTTTGTATGACTTCTATTTGTGGAATTGCATTTTCTATATGATTACAATGTAACATTTTGATATTCCGCAACACAAACATTGGCAACATAGGCTCAAGTTTAGACCAGAAGAGGGAAGGTGTGACCGAAGTGCACACTTGGCATAGTTGCATGACAGCTGTGAATTGACAAGGCCAATGGATATAAGGAGGAAGAAGGTGGAAAAGGACCATATTCCTACTAGCTTAAACCCAAGACCTGGACGATATTTTTAACTGAGCACTAGGGAGAGGACAATACTCACACAAGGCAGGTCCTCTAAAGGAACATTACCAATATACGAAAGTAGTGTAAGACCCTTCCTCTTTTTGCGGGGAAGTGTAATACCCTTCTCATCAGTATCTCTGGTCGGTGGGCCACTCGAGAATGTCAATAGGAAGATCAGAAAGAAGGCAAGAGGAGATGTGTACTCCCCGAAGCTTTGGCGGAGCTCTAAAAATATATATTTAGAAATCATATGTCTGAATTTATCTTACTTTCATAGTGCATAGAGATTAGTTCTTTAATGAATTTATGCATATGCTTCTTCGGTAGAAAGAATGGTCAACCCATAAAAAGGCTGGACTTTTTTATTACTTGTGTAAAACGATCTTTTATTTTCTCTTGTGTTGTTTGTGTACATCGTGCTATGTAGAGACCGGCATTCCTTCGATGCGGTTGTATCACCTCGATATATCAACTAAACTTCATTAAGAAATAGAAAGAATTGTCGAGGAATAAGGTTATATAAAGACCGTGTCACCATAAAAAATAGAGAGAAAATTATCAAAGAATAAGGTTATATATTTGGAATACTAAATTTTCGCCCTATGCATCCGGAGGGAGTATCTTTGTTTTGAAAGACATCCGGAGGGAGTATCACTTTTCTTTGCATGCAGGAAGTGACGTACGCATGCATGCATGCATGCTACTGATGTTACTCGAGCTAGACAGAGGGGAGGAGGTAAGCAGGTAGGTACCGATGAGGTCGGGGGGCAGGAGCGCGTTGGAGAATCGGCCGGTGGCGACATGGCCGGCGAAGTCCTTGCCGTAGGGCGCGTGGTTGGCCTTCATCCTCGTCGCCGGCAGGTTGTTGTTATTGCCGGGGTCCACGATCGAGTCGCCGAACACGATCAGCGCCGTCACCAGCGGCTTCTTATTACTACTCCCCTGCTGCTGCTGCACCGCCTGCGCCGTCATCGTCTGGTTCAGGTCCCTCCCGCACACTATCGCCGGCGCTGCCATCGCCATTGCCACCGCCGCCGCCACGAGCAGCCGCCACCGGCTGGTGATCATCATCTTGCTCCCCAACGTGATCATCATCAACTGGCCTCAACGCAGGGCGGCCACAGCTCGATCTGATCTATTTATACACGTCGTTCTGTCCATGGGTACACAGATCGTGAGCTAAGCCAGATAATGGAGAGAATGTACGCGCGCACAGTGCCGGCCGTCCCCGGGAACTGTTCTCGCATGTTGGGTTCCATGACTTTACAACCTAGCAGCAATGGTGCATGCCATGCATGCACGGTGCAAGATCGATCGATCGATTAGTCGAAGATCAACGCGTTGCATTTACGAGGAGCACTGTTGCGTGCATCAAATGGGTATATTTATGTGTGCATCGACAGCAAGCTGAACACTGGACAGGTTGCATGTTCTTCCTGCCGGACAGACAGATCGAATAATCCATCCATCTCTTCACCAACTTTGGTGGGCATTCATTACTGATCCATTATGTATGTATATGTGTACGTGTTCTCCATTGATAAAGTAGAGTACGTTGACGACTTGTTTAGATGGATCGGGAACGAGAACCATGTGCATGTGAATGTGCACTGTTTGCAGATCATATAGCTGGAGGCAGATCGGGTGGACGCCGTGGTACACTGCTTGTACTGCGTTGATCTAGCTAGAACAATCAATTGGAATTAAGATGGGTGGGACACTGCATGCTTATGCATGTACTCCTCATCAAAGTAATTCGTTGATTTTTTTTTTATCTCTTCCGCAGTACTCCCTCCGCTCATAATTATAAGGTGTTCTGACTTTTTTCTGAATTGGGCACACACACACATATATATATAGACACATTTTAGTGTTTGTTTACTTATTTCAGTCTGTATATAGTCCATACTAAAATATCCAAAACATCATATCTTTGTGAACGGAGGGAGTAGCTATTTGTAACTTGCCTGAATTGAAATTGGTCTTCCTCGATTTCGTTGGAGAAGGAAGAAGGAGGCGAGACATGGTACCGAGGACAACACGCGGACAGGGGCACCACGGCGAGGCTGAGCCAAGAGGACGAGAGTCAGGGAAGAGAGCGGCAGAAGGAGGAAGAATATTCTCCGGTTCGAGTGGAGATTAAATCTAGAGGAAGAAGATGGAGGGGAGACCTTGGGTTTTGATCAACGGCTGAGAAAATTAACTGGCTCTAATTTTTTTTTCAGACTGTCAAATAGTCGCCCCCTATCAGTTCAAACTATTCGAGATACATGATGCATGAAAGCAAGTCACTGAGACTGAGAAACATTCGTTGTTGCAGCCCATGCATGCATGCATGTGCATTCATTCATTGGCTATACATACATAGTGTGCCCCCAACAGACTCCTTAATGTGGCACCATTAATGTACTACTCTGAAAAGAAGGGCAGGTGCGTCTACCACTCTGAGAATGCAACGTGTACTCCGAAGAATATATGTCGGGACGCATCTCCTATCCTATGTCGATCCAGGGAAACATGGAACGTGCAAAATTGCTTCTGCGAAGGCAATGTGATGACATTATGAGCCCATGTATATCACCGTTGCTCCTCGTTCTAAGGCAGCCGAAACTCGATTCTGATTTACATGCTACTTCTTGCTTAATTAGGAGCTGTGCAAGATGAAAGGCCATGTATGATAAGAAACTAGTAGTTAAGAGGCTAGCCAGGAATTCTTTTTCGACAGTGACTCCCCCAATTGGTTGTTAAATCGTTCCTAAATTAAGCAGTTGATTCAACGCCATACATGTACATTATCAATAGTTTTGCTTCAAAATGGAACACACACAATCTAAGAACCCTACACTAGTTTATAAGGCTTCATGCATTGTTTCATGGAGTCGTTGGTCATACAAACGAGTACTCCCTCGATCCAAGTTAGTAATTGCAAATTGTCTGCGACAATTAATTTGGATCGGATTGAGTACATGGATTGGCTCACTATGCATCTATCCCCTAATACACCTAACATTAACGAGAAAACATAAAACGCTAGTAATACAATCGACGCTAGACAAAGGGAGAATATTGAATGGCATGTAAAGAGGACAAACAAGCATGTTCTAGAATGGATTATCTCTTGGCGTTGTGTAGCAATCAATGATTGTATGGCCCTAAAATTATGGGTGATTAAATTGAATCCGGAAAATATGTAACTAAGAGAAGATATATTATACAATGAAGAAAAATGTTGTGTACTGTATTTCTTATTAAGAGATCACCTACTAGCTAAGAGAAGACAAAACTATTATGTTGATTCTTCTCTCTTCCAACTTTAACAATTATTCTACGTGGTATTGCTAAGTTAGCACCACTATATGTGTCCTAACCACGAAGAGGCCCGACACACCTAAAAAATAGGGACTAATTAGTCCATTGATTTCCAAAAATCATACAATTTTTATTAGATGAAATTACCCTTCTCAAAGCTTATGGAGGGAGGGGGGGGGTACCATACGAAGACTCGATTCTCAATATTTCTTTTTATTCTCTTCAAACAAATATGACATTTTTCTGAAAATTCTACCAATTGCTAGCATATTTTTTGGGAATCTTCTTGGACAAGGGAGATGAGAGAGAACTAATTCATTAATGACCACGAAACCTACCTAAACATGATCGAAACCTACCTATGTATAGCTGGTCTTTGTGAAGAAACTAGACCTATGCACCGCGGGGGGGGGGGGGGGGGGGGCATGTCCCGTAGGCCTATGCCAAATTACATCTGACTAGAAGTCGAAAACGTCTAAACGGTAGTGCATAAGAACTTGCATATGATGGGACAAAACTTTGGACAAGAAAGCAACACATCAATGTTTTCACCTACACAATCTTCAGGCCTGCAGTGTGATGCCCTCACTCAATCACCACATCTCTTTCTTCTCTGAAACCTCATCTATGTGATACCCAACCTAACTACCTCATCGTCCATCTATTTCCTAGCTAGACACGGTCAAATTCTTCCTGGATGCCCGAATTTTTCCTGGATGGTCCTTTGCGGAAGTGTCTTTTTTGTGGATGAACAGTGAAATGCTAAAAAAATAGCAAAATAATTGAAAAATAAAATCATATTTTTTGGGGGATAAACATTGCTGAATGTTTTAACTGCATGCAAATTTTTGTGATGGAATGACATTGATTTTTTTTTAAAAAAAACAGTGCTCCAAAATATAATGGTTTCGAAATTATCTTTTCTCTTTTTTTTAGCATCAGTTGTGTCTATTTTTCATAGAGCATTAGGAAATATATTTTTGTTCCCGGACTATGTGCATGCAGGCGAAACATTCAGCTATATTTGTTACAAAACAAAATCAGATTTTAAAAATATATTTACTATTTTTTCGCATTTTACTGTGTAGGAGTATATATGCACCTGGGAGGCTGGGAGTAGAAACTCCACTTCCGGCTCCTTTTTGCTGGACTTTTCTGCAGATCTTTTTCCCGTAAAGCATATACCTCAGGTGCCTTGTTTACATTCTCTTGTCTACAGATACAGAGGAAGAGACAATGTGCACAATGTCACCCATGTTAGTGTTAAGCAACATTTGGTAGAACATCAGAAATTGGCGTTCAACCGTCAGCTGCAATTGTTGATCAGTATGGCCTGTAGCTAGATTCTAGTAACTCTATACTGTTAGGTGTAGCTGCTTCAGCTTGTCACCACTGTATGCTCATCCCAATCGGCGAAATTCCTCTCTTTTACAGTATTATTATAATGAATTTGTTACTGCATATATCTCAAAATAACTTTTTTAGGGGTATATATCAAAATAACTGAACAGAGTAGAAAAAAGAAAAACATGGTCTTCATATAGATGGCATACATATTGCCAGCATTGCAACGCTCATCCTAAATGCACGATGCCTCCATCAGAATATTCAGCATTAGCACACACATGGTGACATTGCCCATGGTGTACCTCACGGTTTAAACTGTTGGTGGATCGTGTATTGGTAGCTCCAGCTTCTCGCCACTGCATGCTCATCCTAATTGCTGGAATTCCATTGGGATTGCATACATCATACTTCCAGCATAGCGCCACCCAATGACACGCAGATGCAGAACAAAAGCATCTGCACACCGTAAGCAATTGGAAACCAAAAACTAGAGCAACAATGCATCAACAGGAGAAGCAAGCAATAACACAACACGACCAACAACGTTTCCCAGAGCCACATGGGAGGGTGCAACCAAACACAGCACGAGAGGAAATGTCTGTAAAATAGTACACCAAGGAGTTGTACAACATTCTCGTTTGGCGAAACAGCTGACAAGAAAGTTCATCACATCATCCTCCTCCGTCAAAAAATGGAGGTTTACATCCAATCCAAATGGGGGGAAGAAACCGACAGAGTTTTGGACTTCAATAACCCACATAGCCAAAATAACCGACAGCGGTCGGGAACCGCACACTAAGCAACTAGCCCTAATCAGCAGCGTCTTTCCATCCTCTTCTTCAGCTTCTCCCCCTCATCGCGTTTGATGCCCCCCTACACGATAAACCTTTTTGTTTGGCCGCCTATCGTTTCAGCTAGTAGGCCGATTTTCACCAATAACCAGAAAGCCACATCAACCCCGCAAAACGAACCCGCTTGTCAGTCTAATGCAACCCCGCAAGCATACCACCTTCCAAAAATCGCAAAGTATCATCATCATTTCTACTCTCGTCACTCGCGCTCGGACAAAAACCCTTGCAGTCATAGTGTGATAACGAGACGGTGTGTGGCTAGCGCTGACCAGCGCTTTCTTCAGCTGCCGGTGCTGGGTTATTGCTGGAAGCCGATCCATTCTGGACTACCTCATGATGGTTCTGGTCCACCGTGCTACTAGGGCCAGCTGGTTCTTGCAGGCCCACACCTCCAAGCTGTGCTGTCAGATCATTCACATTGGTGCTGGGGCTTGGCACAGCTGCTGCAGAGCTTGACGGAATATTAGGGTTGCTCTCTTTCGGAATTAACCATTTGTCCCAGTCATCTTTCCTCCTAACTTTGTCGCCCTGCATCAACACAGAAACCGAGGCCCTGCATTAGTGGAAAAAACTATTCTATGTCTCAAAAGTTTGAATACTCGGTCACTAGAGAAGGGAATGGATTATTCTAGCCCAGTGTCTATCAATGCCAGAAATATTCCTAGTCCAATGGTCATGAATGCTATTAACTATTGGTCGAGTCCCAAACCAACTCTAGTTGAATGTTTATGAATGCGGAAACTATTCTAGTGCGGGTTAAATGGAAATTAAATGCTTTATTTGTGGGCATTGAAGGAACCCCCATATCATACAGATGCGATAGTTCACACCACTTGCCCTCAAATAGCTGAAACAGGAGTGAAGTAATAGTATGTACCTTCACTTCCAGTATAGACGAGGACTGAATTGTTTCTATTATATACTGCAAATTGGCGTTAGGAATATCGGCAGTGATTCCCCGGACCTGCAAAAAACGATATTTCAGCACGGTTCACAGACTTCTTAAACATATTCAGCTTGAACCTCCTTTTTACATCCACAGAATAGGTGTATATACATATGGTATCATCATAAAACAAAAGGACCAAGTACCTTGCCATTTTTTGTGGATGCACAAGCGCGCAAATAAAAATAGTGAATGGGAAAAATTGGCAACAACAGGGAAAGCAAAGCAACAAGGTTGACTAGATTCATCAGATAATCTAGTGCATGATCAACTAAAGGAGAAAACTAAAAGCCTGCAGTGTCACGTATGCAGAAAAACTACAGCAAGAGTTGCACATCTGATTTAACTAAAAAACACAGAACACTTGTGAAATTAGATACTGGATGGCCTTGCCACAACAACCTAGAATGAAGGACCGCTAACCTACAAACTATCCACACAGCACATCCTTTGTCTTTGTACTCCCTATTTTACTGCCAGTCCATTGGAGTCGCACAAGAATATTGCAGTATGAAAAAAATTTGAGTGTACTTGAGCACAGTGATACCTCAGAGAGAAATAAACAACAAAGGAAATGATATGTTTCAACACTTTACAGGCTCTTATCAATGAGAAGTGGTGTAGGGAGCAATAGTACGTTAATCACATGCTACTTTTATTTAGCACAAAATAGCTGAGTCTACTATGTCTGGTTATTGTCACAAAACTGCAATGTTCTTTAAATACTCCCTCCGTAAACAAACATAAGACGTCTTATACAGTATTTGTTTACAGAGGGAGTATTCAATACTGCTATACTTAAACTCCTACATTACAGCCAACCAGAATTCAGATAGAGATCAGATACCTGTCCCCAGGTAAAGACTTCGATTTTTTAAAATCAATATCTAAAGAAAAGTTGCCAAAAATAGAACACACACAAGTGCCCTGATACTTGATTGGCATTCATAATCAATGCATGATAACATGGTAATGCACTCCTGACATAAATACTTAAGTTCAATCACAATATAGCTTGCTACTCGCTACCTCTTCTCTTGTCAATCAATGTAATATACTCAACCTGCAGCAAAACTGTATGCAGGCATCCATTCTATATATAATAGGTGTAAAGCAATAAGCATCCCAACAAACAACGAAGGCATGTTAAACTGACTTCAAGCATGCACACGCACAATGCCACTACCACTCATACAATCTAACAAAAAAGGAGATGTATTCGTGCTAAAACACAATCTAAGAGCAGCCAGTAGAACATAGCTCCCGCTTTCACAGGGTCCAGGGAGGAGTCCAACCACTTTGTCTATAAAACACTATCTTCCAACTCAAAAACACTTTGTCTATAAAACACTATCTTCCAACTCAAAAACAACCAGATGACACAGAGAAGAACACACCACATCTGGGATGGGCAGAAAATATTCCGTCATACTACTTCGAGCATGCACACGCACAAGGCACTACCACTCACACAATCTACCAGAAAAGGACATGAAGATGATAGGCATATTCATGCTGGTCCAGGAAGAATAAAGCAATTTCCTATAAAGCACCATCTCCCAACACAACTGATGGCACAGAGAGGAACACACCACGCCTGGGATGAGCAGGAAATATTCCGTCGTTCTAAAAACCAGATGCAAAATCGCAAATATCCAACCAAAAAATCACTACTTTAACATCAAGCCAGAGAATTTATTTTGAAGAGAATAAGCATCTATAGTGCCTGAAAGAAAGCTTAACAGAAAATCCAGCAGCCAATAGTTACTAGCATCTCATATAACCTAGTCAGAACAGAATGCAATTACAAACAGAAGTCGACATTCATGTGCATAATAAAGATCAAAAGATCAACAATCTAGTGTATTTAATATGATGCAACGCAAAGGCATGGTGACTGAAAAAGTACATACACATATGTTAATCGGCGGTCTCGAAAGGCAAGTTAAGGAAAAACAGTAAACATGATGACCTTATTGAAAGTTGACATAAAAGGGACCGATACAAAGCCCTCCTCATCCATATGTTGCCGCAAGTAAACATCTCCACATAAGTTATCCTTGCTGTGGATCAAAGAACATGGGTATCAGCAACACAGAAGTACAGCCACAGGCCGACAGTTAACTCAATGATGCAAAAAATCAGTGTAACAACCTGAAGTAGAACTCAAACTGCTTCTGCAGCTTCTGGCGGGGATTAGCCTCAGAATCCGGATCAGCCTTGGGCTCAGGCTCAGGCTCAGGTTCAGGCTCAGGCTCAGGTTCAGGCTCAAGCTCAGCCTGGGGCTGGAAGTAGGGATAAGCAGGTGGCCCGACCATATGAGGTGCGAACATTCCCCTGAGAGCCTCCGGAAGCGGCGGAGGCCCAACAAAGTACATTGGGGAAACAGGAGACACGGGCGATGGCATATCTGGACATGGCACACCATAGTGACAATCGATCAATACCAGCAGATTATGGAGTACATCACTACATCAGCAGCATTAAAAGCAGATGCAATGCGATATCTGCAATACGAGAGAAGTAAAACCTCACCATGGAACGCCATCATCGGTCCAGCAAAGGCTCGCACATGCGAGCCGGGAGGAGGGGGGCCCATGAATTGAGGAGCGACGGTCAGCGGAGGGGGCGGCGGCGGTGCCCCCCGCATGTACGGCCCCATGCCCATTGCTGCTGGGCCACGGTAGAAGCCACCATCAAACCCGCCTCTCCGGCGGCCCCCAAACCCTCCGTGGTGAGGAACTCCACCACCTCCTGGGCCGCCCGGGCCACCGTTGCCACCGCCCCTCCTGCCGCCGTTGTTGTGGTGGCTTCTCTGGCCACCCCTCCCGCCGCCGCCATGGTCCCAGCCGCCTGCGCCCCTCTCCTGGTGATCCCGCGGGGAGTGGTCCCCACCGCCGCCGCTGCCGCCGGAGCCCCCGCGCCTAGCCGTCTTGTGGCGGCCGTGGTGCGTCCCGGAGCCGCCGTGCCGGGGCGAGTTGGACTGGTTCGCCATGGCCTGGAAAGAGCAAGATACCACACAGCTACCGAATCAATCGCGCAAACAAAGGAAGGAACGAACGGCGGGAAAGGCACCATCTTGATCATCGGCGGGGGGGAGAGGGAGGGGGAGGGGGAGTGGGAGGGGAAAGAGAGATCTGACCGATGAGGCGGCGGCGGCGTTGGCGGGGTCCGGGGGAGGCTTGGGGGAGTCAGAGGGGGGCGCGGGGGCCGGGAGCAGGGTCTTGGTCCTGGCGGCGTCGGCGAGCGCGGGCCAGTGGTCGGCGTCCATGACGGCCGGCGGCGGCGGCGCGTCGGCGTGCGGGGCGCCGTTGGCTGCGGCGGCGGAGCGGGAGGGCTGCTTCCAGGCGGACCTCTTGGCCGGCGACGGCGCCGGGGAGCGGGGCGCCGGATCGGGCGACGCGGGGGCGGGCTCCATGGCGGCGGCGGCGGGGGGAGGGAGGGGGAGAGGAGTTGGTGATCCCAGGGATGGGGAGGGGGGACGGCTCTGGGCTCTGGCGATGATGCCACCGATTAGGGCTTCGTCTCTATGACACCCGGACCCCACCTCTCCTTTAGCCCTGCGTTTGGGCCGAGCAGGCTAGGGGTTTGCTTGGGTTCAGTCAGGCTTTTCTCATGGATGGATTCCTTCCTTCTTTCTTCTTTCTTCTTTCTTTCTTTCTTCTCCCTCAAGAATTTCCACACATCTTTTTCTCCTCTTTGATTTTGATCTTGATGGGTGAGTGCCTCATGTTGATCCTTTCTTTTGAGATTTGAGAGGACCATATGGAGATACTCGGGAACATTTATGTATTTGATGACCAGTATGATCTTTCGCATGCACTCAAGGATCCTAATCATGTCGTTTTATAGCAGACGCCCGTACCCGCCGAGCGACAGCGTACGGGTTTTTTGACGCGAGCATTTGAATCCTTGTCTATTTATGAGGTGATAGGCCGCGCGTGGTGGGATTAGCCGCAAGCACTGTGTCAATAGAGATGACGCGGGCACGTCACTAGGTTATCACGCGAGTCACGACACACGTTTATAAAGAAGGTGCGTTGACACTTCCTTCACTATACCTTATCTGGCGGTCTAGATTTTTTTGATTGCCTTTTATTATGCCTTGCAACGGGCTCTACGATCACATCATTTCAAATTTTTCATGGTCTTGTCCTAACTTATTCGGTTACCTGATCTTGATTGGCCAACCGAACATATGTGTAAAGAAGCCACCTTAACACTTTCTATGCTCTATACTTTTTTCTGGTGGTCTAGAATTTTGGATTGTCTTTATTATGACTTGCAGCAGTCTCTTTGCTCCACATCAACTTGGACCATCATTTTCATTTTTTTCATGATAGTTTCCTTATTTTATTTGATGACCAGGTCTTGATTGGCCTACCACAAAATATATGTAATATTGCTGGTATTCATTTTTCATTAGAAGAGCTTAGGTTGTGGTAGTTGGGTCCTACCCTTATATGTTGTTCCATTTCCGAGCTGGGGTTGCAAAATCCATTTATTAGATCTTTGTGTCGGATTATTATTAATGTATTTTCCGTATAAAAAAGGAGCAAGAATATTCTGTTGCGCTTTATTATATTCGTGGTTGGAAGGAAAGTTGTCTTCTTTATAGATCGGTGAGGTACAGTCATATAATATCATGTCAGTATAAGTCATATAAATGGGTGAAGCCTATTTTTCATATAAAAAAGGAGCAAGAATATTCTGTTGCGCTTTATTATATTCGTGGCTGGAAGGAAAGTTGTCTTCTTTATAGATCGGTGAAGTACAGTCATATAATATCATGTCGGTATGAGTCATATAAATGGGTGAAGCCCCTCCTCCAAGTCTCATCCCTCCCATGCGCCTATATATAGAGGAGGGGTGCACCCCCTCATCCCCTCTTTGGCACACAATTCTCTGTGCCCCTTCTCGTTCTCTACGAAACAAGTTCCTAACGTCGTGAGGCCGCTCCACCCTCTAGTTCTCCGGCAACGCTAAGTTCTGGATAGTGAAGTGTTGTCAGATCACTAACTTCATACGCGTGCAACCCACTGGAGAGATCATGCTTTCGATCTTCATTCAAGGGATAAAAATTCTCGCGTTCAGAGATTGTAAATCCTACCCGCGGGAATCTACACCGACGATCTTCACCAACGCTTCTTCGCTGCAAATTCCGAGATGGTATTGGTAACGATCCGATCTATCTCATATGTATCTTCATACTGATCCTAGAAACTTGTTATGTAGGGTGATTTTTTTTGTTTTCCATTACGTTTCCCAACAACAACATGGGCTACTATATTGTTGATAACATATATTCCATGGTCTTTTGTGAAGACAATATCAAACCCTCAAGCTAACAAAATTATTCACTTTGTGAGGCGTCAAGAAGCATATAGAAAGGATGTTGAGCAGTCATTTGTGGTTATACCAACTCGCCTTGCTAGGTCCTCTGCAATTATGGCAGCAAAAGATTTTGAGGCACACCATGACCACGTGGAGTATGATCATAGAGGATGAGCCGGAACAGCCGTCAGACAATCACTATCAGAATGAGGGGAGCAAGATTTATATACCACCTGTTCAGCCACATATCAAGAACCACGCGGGTCATGAACAACTTCGTGATGAGCATCTGTGGTCGCTTCATGGTCAATAAACTTGTTCGTATTATGTTCTATCTCACATTGTTTGGACCATCTGTTATGCTTGAATTTGAATTTTGAATCAAATTTCACAAACTTTGGATTTCAAATCATTATCACGTATGCGTGTCTAATATAACATTATTCAGGTGGTATTTCGATGCATGTGTCATTTGTATGCTTGTTTAACGGGAAATAGAGAAAAATGGATTTCAGGGGAAGATGTTTACGAGAAAAGAAAAAACTAATCTCGCCAGACAACTTCCCCTGAATTATACAGGTTTTTGTTTTTAAACTTTACAGGGAAACTTGGAGCTGTTAGAGATATTTCTTTTGAGAACAATCTGTTGGAGATGCTTAATACAGAAACTTTTTTTTTGAGAAACTAGAGAAAATATTTTTTTGTCTGACAGAAAATGTTTTTTTTAGAAATTACAGAAATGAATAAGATTGAGAGGTGAGTTACTTTTTTTTAGCCAAGAGAGGCGAGTTACTTAGTCTACACAAGGGGGTGGAGGCCCATCCAGTTTCTGGCCGCTGGACGGACGGCCCAGTATGCACTCATTGCTGCATTACCGCGTCCTGTCCTGACCGGCCCATAGACCCACCATGAAGGGATAAGAAAAAACAGAGGCTAGGGTGTTGCTAAAAAAAAAGAAACCGAGGCCGGAGAGAGAGAGAGATGACGACGGCGGCGGAGCGAGCTCGCCGCCCACACCTCCCTCAAGCCCAAGCCCAAGCCCAAGCCCCGGTAAACTCCAATTCCATGCCCTCCCTCTTGGTTAGAGATCTCGTCGTCGTTGGAATTCAGGGTGGGGGAAAAGAGGGTGCTATGGTTCGTCTTGGTCGGCCTCATTTAGAACTCGGAAGCATTCGCCTGTCAATGAAAAAACAAACCAGAAAAACGAGTAAAAAATCAGAAAAGGGAAAAACCTATAAAAATGAAAAAAACAAAAAAAACAGCAACACAGAAAGAGAATTGAAAATGTAAAAAAAACAAGAAAAAAATGAAAGGAAATGCTGCATCTGACACCTTGCTGCATGCTTGTACTAGTTATGAGCCTGGACCGGCATTTCAGGAGAGCCAGAGTGGAGAGCAGGGTAAACCTGAAATCCCGTTGTCTGACTCGACAGAACTTTGGCTAATACAGTGGCCTCTAAACCATGTATGTAACTTGGAAGTTTGATTTTTTTCCCCCACCCGTCTGGCATGTTACTCGTATGCTGCATTTGGGCTCCAAGGTAACATTTTTCTGTATTATTACACAGGTAAAATGCTTCTGATTTTCACGGTGAAGAGGTTTCTCTTACGCTTCATCACAATGGAAACTTGGGAAATTTGGAAAGTCCTTCGGGTAAATAACTTCGATTTATTCTTTCGAAATGGTTTTCACTTAAATAATTACATGTTTTGGTGATCTTAAAGCTTCTCAGCATTCAGACAACAACTGAGTTTGATCTTAAAGCTTGTCAGCATTCAGACAACTCTTGAGTGTTTATCGGGTCTATTTTTTCTGGACAGTCTTTTTTATTATTAAAGATAGCTGTGCTAATTATATAAATGGAACTACTTGCTTGCCACTTGTCTTTCATTTTGTTAACTGTTAAGAAGATTCAGACAATGCTGGGTCTTTGATTGTCACTAATGTTACGCAGGCCCACAAGTGCGTCCTGAGTTCTTAGTTCAATCTCAGCTTCCTCTTATTCAAATTTGCTTGTTTATTAGTCCCTCTTGAATCCTTGGAATGGAAACAGAAATTAACAAGATGTTACGCTTCAGTCTACAAAAAGATGATGTTATTCTTTTGTGGATGTTCTGCCAGAAGTTTGGTGTGTCACGTGATATATACTTGTAAACTTTTTCATGTAGTAATGACTAGTTACATCCTCCTCCTTAACTATAATCCCGTTGAATGGCATGCCATCCATCAGTAATACTTTGTAGTACTAGCTGACTTGTATAGTTCCTTCTCCATTCTCACAGGCTGAAAATACCATTGTTTAATTAAAATAGCTATGAATGCTTCTCCACAAACATTCAGGTATATCTAATGCATGTACGTTATTTGGCAGGGACATCGTATGAACCCGTCAGCTTTGCTGCTCAACAGCCGGATGCTACTGTCTTCATTCCATCAGGATCTCAAATGAAAGCTGGTACGTACTTGAAATGTCAACTTTAGTGAGTAGTAATTTAATTGTACAGTATTTTGCAAATGTAGTACTTTAATTATATTTCCATTATATTGAAGTAATGTGAAATTTGCTGAAGCATTCTGACCGTCTTGGTTTAGTATTTCCATGTCGTATTGATGACACAATCGATGGGTTGGTAAACCCTAATTAAATTCGCACTATGTAGCACCATGTTTTGCTTCGTTGCCAGAATTTTAATTCACTGGATACTAGTCAGTGATAGTTTGTAGCACCACGTTTGATTTCAGAAAATGTGCATCTTACTCTTCAAGGGAAATACTCCCTCCTTCCCAAAATACTTGTCGTGGTTTTAGTTCAATTAACTAAAATCATGACATGTATTTTCGAACGGAAGGAGTAACAAATAAAAGAAGAAACAGCACATGACACTTCATCGCTGGAAGTTTATCTCCAAATGTCTAACTCTTATGAGTTACGGTACATGCTTATTCCTCTTGAAGCAATGAAGGGAACAAATCTCAACACGGTAAAGAGGGTATACCATGAATGTAAATCTTAGAGTTTAACGGGCATACAAGGAGTTGGATCATATGTGTGGTATAATTTTTTTTTATCAGTTGGCACGGATACTTTTTTTCTATCAGTTGCTATCAGAAAAAAAGTATCCGTGCCAACTGATAAAAAAATTATCTTGTAGAAATAAAGCTCCCATTGTTGTGAGTTTCAGGAGAAGCAGTGCTATTTGCATGACATATACTTGTATTATGAAAAGAAGTTGGTGTAATAGCTGTGCTCCAACTTTGTAAATATAAGTAACATGAGTCTAAGAATATACTCCCTCCGTCCGGAAAAAGTTATCTCCGACGACATTTTGCGAAAATCACCTCCCCTTTCCTCCGACAAACAACACACTCCCCGCGCCAGAGCCAGAGCTCCCTTGCTCGTCTCCCCCTCGCCGGAGCTCCCCCGCGCCAGAGCTCACCTCCTCTGCTCCCCCGCACAGCTCTCCCGCGCGTCGCCGGAGCTCCCTCTCCCCACGCCACTGCCGCGTTGCTTCCCCCCTCCTCGTTCCTCTCATCGTCCCCCCATGGCGAATCACGGCGAGGAAGGCTCGACTTTTTTCGATCTGCTATCCGACGGCGTCCTTCCCCGAGGGCGGCGAGCCGGAGCTTCCCCTGCGCGTCGTCGACCACCTCCTCATTGGCTGGACGCCGTCGACCACGAACCCAGTATTCTCCAAGCGCACGCCGCTGTGTGGGTCGCCGAGACGCCGAGGCCGAGGCGGAGCTCCAGGCCATCGAGGTCGCGTACGCCGCCGAGTCCGGCAAGCGCCGCCAACTCCCAGACTGGTCCAAGGCACCCGCCCCCGCCTCCGTCTGCCCATAGCCCAACCCAGTCCCCTCGCCCCCCTCCTGCCAAGGTGCGGCTCCCCCCTCTTCTTGCCTCCCGCTTTCCCCTTCTTGTACTCCAAAATGCTTCTTTTGAGTACATTAGCTGTCAATTTAGTCTATCTTGAAGCTTGGGAGCTTCTTTAGCAAGTTCACTGTAAAATTGAGTACAAGATCACGGAAAATTTTCTGGAGTGTATGTTCTGCAGTCACTGAATTTTCTCGAGTGCATGTTTACTGAATTTTCTGAAGTGTATGTTCACTTAATTTGGTTTTCAGTAGTGTTAAGAGTTCAAATCAATAGTGCAGGTTCGTGTACATGGCCACCCCCCATGGATATGCATTGGGGCGCTCCTGGGAGAGAGGATTCATGGCCATCCTAGCTAGCTGCTAGGTGGAGAACGTGTTAGGTTCTTGCTGTCCGTGGCAAAAGCTGGGGCGATCGAGTAGGAGTAGCTAGCAGTGTTGATGGTGTGTGGTGTAGAGAACCATGCAGATGTCATGGGCAGGCACTCATAGTCTAAATTTCATTGATGTCAAATTTTATTTATGTGTCAAGTTTGAAATCAACTTGACTGAACATCAACTTGTTCTGGTTTAGTGTAGAATCACTTAAGTAGATGGAGTAGTTATTTTTTATACTCTCACTGAAGACTGTGTTGCTAAATCGACATCAAGTTTAGGAACAAGTGTGTGTTCCTAAATAATCTTCAGTTTCCACTATATTTACTGTCAAGTCTGAAATTTTGATCTTTACTGTCAAGTCTGATTTGTCTCTGAACATTGGTTACAGTAAATTAGTGGTTAACTGGACATAAGGATTAGATCTTAGCTAGTGCTCTTTTCAGATGGCTTGTTCTCAAAATTTGGTACTCCATTAGAGTAACTTAATTCTCAATATTAACCGTTTCAGTTTCTAACAAGTTTCTTCCATGTGTTCTGAATTAAGTACAGTCAATGATCAAGTGATCTCTTCTCCAAGTTGCCTGAAATTGAATCAGTCATTTAGTTAACTTGGATTTTTTTTTCCAAAATCTGTACATTTAGTCAAGTTTCTTCCATGTGTTCTGAATTAAGTACACTATGGGATCATTTTATTTTACTGTAGATTTGCTTGCAACTGGTTTTAGAAGTATTGCTCGTTTTCCAATTTATGCTGTTTTTTGATCTTTTATGCATAGTTTTATTAGAAGTATTGCTTGTCAAAAGAGTGTTTAGAGATTTTAGGGCTATGTCTAGAAAATCATACCAAGAGTACAAAAGATGAAAGGAGATCTTTCTTGTTGTGGCCAAAAGAAAATGGATGGATATACGTAATGTAGGAGGAGGATCATGTTTTCAGTGCCTTAGTACACAAAAGTAGGCAAAGTTTCTGTAAGAATATACTTAAATCAAGTTTATTCAGTTAACTAAATCAAGTTTATTCAGTTAAGGACAGAATTATTTTGATCAAGTAATTACTGTGACAACATTGCAACATTTCTTCAGAGTACATGATCAGTTTTGCCCCTTTTTAGTAAAGAGGTGCAGCAACTTTCTGGGATTTCTGAAACTTTAGTCACCGGGACAATATACAGTCACCTGGGAGTCACCTGGGATTTCTGAAACAATACCGCCACTTGGACAATTCAAAACAGTTAACTGAAAGTGTCTAAAACAGTTAAGTGTTTCTGGGATTTCTTTTTTCTTCTGCAAGGCATGATTTCTTTTTTCTTCTTCTTTTTTCTCTGGTGTGTCATGTCTTTTTTTTAGACTAAAAGTGAATCAGAGCAAAAATCTTCTATGTCAGTGTGCTAGAAATAAGAAGACAAAATTGGACTAAAATGAATGACTGAAATTGGACAATTGGAAACTTTAGGCATGTTTGCAATTGGACAAATGGTGTATAAATCCAAATAAATCAAATAAATTCAAATGATTCAAATAATCTTAGTTTGCAATTGGAAACTTTAGGCATGTTTGCAATTGGATAAATGGTGCACACTTGTTTATTTCCTCTCTAGTGGCCTAATTCTAGTGGAACTTTGGTTGGTTAGTGCTCTTCTGTTGCTTTTGACTAATCTTAGTTTGACGGACCTGACTTGTGCTCATTTCCAGTGGACTTCACATTCCAAAGGAGGGACAGAATCTGGAGTAATTGATTATTTCCAAAATCTGGAGTAATCTTCTCAAGTTACATGATCAGTTGTGCTTGACTGAAAATTTTCACAGGAAAATTTTGACTGGAGTAACAGAGGCATAACAGTACAAATTACAGGTATAGATTGCTCTGTTCAACAAACTTCCTATCATCCCAACAATGTTTCTGAATCTAAACTTTTTCAGTTAACAGAACCTGAACCTGAACTTTTTAACCTTCCCTCTCCCTTTCAGGCGAATGTGGATGTTGCACACTATTGTGAAGGTGTAGCACTGCCCAATTAAATTTCCACTTCACATATCTACTTCAATTTCTACTACAAATTCACCTTTTCAACAGCAGACGCGGGGCAGAGAAGTCAGACGGCGAGGATGAGCAGAAGCATCAGACGGCGAGGAGGAGCAGAAGCATCAGACGGCGAGGACTCGATCTGGTGGCGTTGGCTTCGCCCAACAGCTGCAGCATCAGAGGCTGGAGGGAATCGCGGCGGCAGCAGAAGGAAGCGGCGGCCGGCGACTTGCCCAAATCCCGCACCGGCGGCCGCGGGCGCGAGGAAGCGGGCAGAGGATGAGGGCGCGGGCCGCACCGGCTAGGGACGCGAGCAGGGCGACGAGGGAGGTGCCTTCAGCCGTGGAGGGCGTCCAGTTGGTCGCCGCGGAGGAGCAGTCACCTCCGTGTGGGCGGCGGCGCAGCTCGCCTTCGTGCAGGCGGCGCAGGCGGGCAGGGGCGCCGCGGATTGGCAGCGGCGGCGCAGCGGCGACGCAGGTGGACGGCAGCGCGCTGGGCTCTACGGTGGCTGCCGACGGCGCGCTGGGCTTGTTCCTGCCGCGGGCGTCCGGAGGAGGAAGAAGCAAAGGGGTAATTAGCAGGAGATTTAAAATCCTAAGGGTTTATTTGCAAAAATCATAATGAACTACGCCGTGGACAACTTTTCCCGGACGGAGGGTTCTGCATTCAACTGTCGACGTGTGTAACCTGCAGTGGTTATGTTCTGTTTTTTATTTTTAACACAAGCTTGCAAACAATGCGGGGAAAGAAAGCAAACTATGTAATGCTTATTTCACATTGGTTTAACAAAAACTAAAAGTAATATACCAGCTCTCCCTGGCTGTGTTGTTTCCATTTTGTTATGAGCCCAAGCAGTCCATTTTAACCTATATTTATGTCATGTGCTCTCTGTATGCCAATTGGCCTTTTGACTAACATGTACTCCCTCCGTTCCAAAATAGATGACCCAACTTTGTACTAATCTTGTAGTAGTACAAAATTGAGTCATCTATTTTGGAACGGAGGGAGTAGATGAATAAATTCCGGTGGGGCAGATTTCACGCAGAGTTTGCTTGGTGCGTTACCCTGAACCTGAGGAATTGGAGAAAGAGAAACCAAGTTTTGGGAGTCTTCTTACACCTGGCAGTAGGAGATCTGCAGGTATGTCTTTTTGAAGATGGTTTTTCTTCAGTAATCCCTCTTTTCAGCTGTCAATACGTTAGATGAGTTAGGCAGAGATTTTGCTAGATTTGCTGAATGAGATAGTACATGAAGAAGGCTTGATCCATGAATGCAAGTTTAATTTACCTCTGTTTAACTAAGCCAGACATCACTACTAGAAAAGTTACCTCATAAAACGCACTGATTGTGTTAACGTTGCTGTTTTATGCAAGACATGAAATTCATCTGTACTAGAATGCTATCAGGCAGACAATATCTTTCATCACTGATGAAATGCTGCCTACCGGTAGTATGTTAGCATGCATGTCCTTTGATCATAAATACAGGAGCAGCAAAATACATATTGGAGATAACCCTTACTGTCACTCAACGATCATCAGCTTTGTATGTGTCCAGCCAGCCAACCAGCCAGTTATTGCTTGTTCCTCGCTAGTCCTGCTGCGTTTGTCGGTTTTGCTTAGTGAAGTTGTTAGCCCTTGATGCAGCAAACAGCGCGGTCTGAACCTAGCGTACGTATTGCCTTGTGCAGGTTTGAACATCCTGAAGAAGGAATTGTACATCCTAAAGGAAGGAAGGAAAGGAATTGTAGGCGATCAATCCACCACATGATCTTTGTTGTGCTGTGTGTGCCCTAATCTTTCTTGATAAATTTTTCTAGAAACTCGGTCAAACTTCACATCATTCGACTTGAGAGAAAATTCACACCCCTTGTTTTCAGAGACGGATGGAGAGTAGAATCAAGCGGTCCACATGTACGATCTGCAACAAAGTACGTACAAAGAAAACAAGAGAAAAAGCATGAGACAGGGGAACTTCAAAAGGGGAATGTTATGTATGGTAAGGGTTGTGTGGGACGAAACGATGCATATATACATGCCACTAACATGGGTAAGCATGAGCTAGCTAATCTGAAAAAGCTTGGGATCTTCCTGTTTCGTTTTGCTTCAAATCCTGGAATGTTGCCACCTCCTTCATCGTGGCGCATGCTCATCCCAAGCAAATTATTCCTGTAGGTACTATGGCCATGTACATCAAGGTTGCTAGGTACTCCATATTATGATGTTAACCATGCATGTTGCTGACTGACTGGGCGATTGGGGCCCTTTCCACCACTTTGTAGATATGTGGAGGTTGCACCCGTCGGTCTTCTTGAGCAGCTGCACGCCCCTTTCGCCGGATGGCATGTTGAACATCTTCGCCGATCCTGTTCTTGTACCTGAATGGTTCGTCTTCATCACAAATTCACAATGAACTCGATAAGCTCATATGGCATAGAGAATAGCCTGATATTGAGCAAATCTCCAAAACCACCACATTGGATTATGGTCTTCTTTGGCTCGCTGACCGACTTCGTAGCGACCTCGTGCAACCGCTTTGCTGCAAATCGCAGACTGAATCCACAGCAATGCTGTTGCGCCATGGTTGTTTGTTGCAGCCGCAGAAAAAGGTTGGAAAAAGAAAAGCATCAGTACAGGTTGCCTTATCATACCCAAAACAGTGTTAAATAGACCCACTAACAATGCTGATGATCGTACCATCCAACAAGAAAGATGCGACGCCGGCGATGGCTGCAAGGTCGCTGCCCGTGGCCTTTGATCCGAGCCTGACGGCAAGGCACAGGCAGGCGTTCATAGTCCAGGCCTCCAGGGTGGTGGTGGTTTCTGAGATTTGCTCACCATGTCTCTGACTCTCTGTTGTCTGCTCGCACTACCTCGTGCAATTATTTCGGCTAGTAGCGCTGGGCCATCCTCGGCGACCCCGGTGCTGGACCTCCAGTCCGTCGCCGCCACGCTCAAGATCGCCCAGCCTGCGGCGCAGCGGCAGAGGGTGGCCGCTCGGTCCACCAGGGGGAAAAGGAGAGGGCTACAATCATGAAAAAATAGGGATAGGCTAGGGTCAGTCCACTGAAAAATGTTTTTGGGTCAGACGATTCATTTTGGGCCGTCTGCTCATCTTCCTTCCCTAGCCACCGCACAGACCACCTCCCAAACCGTCAGCTTCCACCGCTCCGCAGCCGCTGGCGCCAGCCACGTCGCTCCGCCCTCCCCTGAACTGCCGCCCACCTCGCGCTGGTGCCATCCCTGATCATCCCTCTAACCCCGGCAATGAACAGATTTTTCTGGTGAACCTGCACCCACTGCCCCCACCCCTAAGATAGATATCCGGCGAGCCTGCCACCCTAAGATAGACCAGCGGCTGCTACTTCTCCGGCTGCTCCTTCCTTCCATCCGGCGGCTGCTGCTTCCTTCATCCAAAATCAACCGACTTAAATACTATATTCAGGCGGACGTTCACGTAAACTGAGAAAATACACAAGTTATTTTTTGGAAAGGGAACATCACACGTGTCAAACCAAGGGCGATCGATTTTGTACCCGCTATGAACCCGAAAGCCAAGTTCATGTACCTGCAGTGAACATATTTTAACAGAAACGCTAAGAACCCGACGTCAGATTTTTAGGTAGGGCAAATATGACATTCTTCACGGCAATGTACTATATTGGTGTGATTAGGGATGTAAATGGTACAGATATTTTCCGTTCTGAATTCGCATTCGCATCCATTTTTATGAATATGGTATGCACTTGCACAAATACGCCGGATATGGAGGCAGATAGGGATTTTTGTCAACCGGATATCCGGCAGATATGGTATAGGTAACATCCGACGGATGTGGATTATCCGGTATTTTCTATGGATTATCTGAGAATATCAAATAAGATTATCTGATTAATTTAGACCTTAAAGAGCCCAAATACCAAACCCGCCCACTAATAAGAATCACTGCATGCAAATTGTTACCATATGCTTTTCTTCCCAGCGACGCGAGGGTTTCATCTAGGGTTGCCATGGCCCCCAGGGAATTCTTGGTCCCTTCATCTTCAGCTGTCATCTTGGCGCTAAGAGGTAGGGGGGGGGGGGGCCTCGCATTTTCAAGAGTTTTATGTTTTTTTGTCACCGTCTGGTGATCATCATTTTTTGTGAGAATAAATTTAGTATTGTTCTTTTGGCGGTGCCATGAAATTAGAGAGCTTTATGTCCTCGTGGATCCAATTATTCGGATTTGATGAGTTTATGTTGGTGTGTCAAACTTTTTTTTGTTGGTTTGATTCTTTGTGGAGTTGAAATTTGTCATCGTCATCATGGCGAACATATTGTGATCCGACGACCTGCACTTCTAGGGATCATCCCCGGCCCAAGTATGTTCACTGATCAAGACTTCCCATCTTTATGGATGGGCGACACAAGGCGCTCTCAAAAATCATTATTGGTAATTGTGCGGGGTGAAAGAGTGATAACATCGTTGCTCCAGTCCAATTGCAGTCACTTTACCGAAGTCTTTGGAGTATTTTTCCTAGCAGAAATTGATACCACGAAGAAGGTGTTTCCAAGAGATTTCATTGTAATTCTTAGTCATATGAGTTACTTTGTATTTTCTTTGATATTAGATCCAAATAAGTGTACCTGTAATTCTTATGAGCATGAATAAAATTACAAGCCTTTGTAAAAAAATTGTTATCATATTGGTCTGTGTCATGAATTCAAACACTTGGCCACTCTCTTGTGTTATGTGGTTGGATAAATAAATTGTATTAATATTATTTGCATACTAGAAATAAAATCATGTCTCATTGTAGGTTTGACTCGATTGTTTTTTTTTGTTTCCTGTCCGAGTCCACTCTATTTCTGCTCTGAATCCGTAATCTGATAAAATCCATGTTCAAAACCGCATCCGGTCATTATCTGCTCAGCTTCGAATCCGACAAAAAAGATATGGCAAAGGATATGGGAAAAGCATTATCCGATCCGATCCATCTACATCCCTTGACGTGATGACGACAAATTTAGTTTGCAAGCACGGCAATTTTTGATATAAAAATGAACTAAGACGGATTTGCCATGCTCACCAAATAAACTTGACATCCTTGAAGAACATAATTTGCCATGGTAAAAAACGAAACGTCGGATTTGTAGTGGAGTCCAAAGGGTTTTTAACCAATTTGTTTCAACCAGCCAATTTTATGTATGTGGAGTGCAATCAGCACTGGTTATAAACTTATAATTTGTAACAAACAAATGAAGAGCGGAGTAGAAAGATTCGGGCGTATGCATGCATGCATGGAACGTACTGGTAATGTACAGGAGAAGCGGTCTCAGCTGAGCAGAGCAGAGCAGCTACTACGACGACCAAGTCCCGTAGCTCCTATTTATGCGCCCTCCTCTTCTCTCCTCGCCAGCCCAACCCAACCTCCGTCCATCTCTCCCTTTCTTCTTCCTCTCGCAACACACAACACAGACAGAACAACCACTAGTACGTCCATCCCGAGTGAGCGAGCGAGCCGGCCATGGCGGAGGGTGCCGACGCCAAGGAGAAAGAGGGGGAGAATGGCACCGGCGACGACGGGAACGAGAGGGCAAACAAGAAGCAGCAGAAGAAGAAAGAAGGCGGCGACGCTGGGAAGAAGAAGGCGGCGCCCGTGGTGCTGGGGGTGGACCTGCACTGCGACGGCTGCGCGCGCAAGGTCGTCAAGGCCGTCAAGGCGGCGCAGGGTGTGGAGGGCGTGGCGGCCGACGTGGCCGCCGGCACGGTGACGGTGAGCGGCAAGGCCGTCGACCCCTGGGACCTCAAGGACCGCGTCGAGGCCAGGACGCACAAGCCCGTCGCCTTTGTCTCCCCGCCCAATCCCCCCAACCCCAAGAAGAAGAAGGACGGCAGCGACACCGCCACCGAGGGCAAGAAGGGCCAGGCCGGCGACGGCAAGGGCGCCAAGGCCGCCGGCGATGACAAGAAGAAGAACAACAACAGCAAGGAGGTGATTAGATTAGATTTGATCATTAGCACGGTTGTAAAATCAATCAAACGTACGGTGCAGGATTAGTATGCATAAGTTTGATGCTAATGGTGGTTAGTTTGTTTGTTAACTAATTAGTGTCCGGAGTCGACGGTGGTGGTGAAGATCGGGCTCCACTGCAACGGCTGCATTGACCGGATCAGGCGGACCGCGCACAAGATCAAAGGTAACTGCATAATTGAGTGAGCATGCACCCACCCACCCACCCACTGACTCTCCCTCCCTCTCTCTTCCTGCCATGCATGGCATGCATGCAGCACGTACATTCATTCATGGAGTTGTCGTGCAGCAAGCGCTGCTGCGACACTGCATGCATGGCTCATGGCTGTCGCTGGAAATCGAAATGATTGACCTGCATGAATGTAGGCGTGAAGGAGGTGAAGGTGGACACGGCCAAGGAGCACGTGACGGTGCAGGGCACCATGGACGCCAAGGCCCTCCCCGACGTGCTCAGGCGCAAGCTCCGGAGGGACGTCGACGTCGTGCCCCCGCCAGCGGCCAAGAGCAAGGACGGCGGCGACAAGAAGAAGCAGCACAAGGACGGCGGCGAGGACGCCGCCGGGGAGCAGCAGCAGGGGCAAGGAGGCGGCGGCGGCGGCGGCAAGAAGAAGAACAAGAACAAGAACAGGCAGGAGGACGGCGGGGAGGAGGCTGGCGGCGCCGCGGTGGTGGCGGAGCAGGCGTTCCCGATGGCGATGATGTACGGCGGCGGGGGCGGAGGAGGGGGAGTGGTGGCTGGGGGGTGGACGACGTCGTACCGGGTGGAGATGCTGCACGCGCCGCAGCTGTTCAGCGACGAGAACCCCAACGCCTGCGCCGTCATGTGATGTGAAACAAGATGCACGCACGCACGCACGCACGTGTTGCATGCAGCGTTGTAACTTAGTCGTAGCGAGTACCAAGTACGTACGGACTGAGCCCGCGTGCACGTATGCACGTACGTACCGTGGCAACATATGATGCGTACGGTCGCAGTATGTTTGTGTTGGCTGGTGAGACGATTCATTTCGATCGATCGATCGATCGGGCATTCAATAACAATGGTATCGTGCAGACTGCGGCCGGTGCTTGCTGCCAGCAGCCGGCCTCGGTGTGCGTGCACGCACTCGCCGGCCGGCCGTACGTACGTCCGGCGCGGCGTTAAATTGTGCAGGTAGGTAGAGATTGGCATGCGGTGATCCATTGCTGGAGCTGGAGCAGGCGCGCAGGGCAGACGCACAGCAGCCATGCCCATGCTGCCCGGCCGGCCTACGGCAGAGAGATGGATCTGCAACGTAGAGTACGATCGACGTCCGTCCACCCGTCAATTTCTCTGGCTGACATGTGCATGTGCGAGCTGACCGCCGCCGGCCTCATCACACTCATCGCCTGCAACTGCAAGCGCAACGTGCCAACGCTGTTCCATCCCGTTCATTTCCCTCCAGGCGTCCGTGCATGCCCTGGCCTGGTGCATACGTACCATCGATCGTGTCATGACGACGAGCGCGCAGAACACAGGCACACTTTGGAGGTCTCTCGGAGCATCTAGACCGGACCGGACTGTTATAAAGTGAAAGTAAAAAAAGACACATGAAGTGTCCAAATGATCCACTAGTTCTATTGCAATGTGGGAGACCCACTTATATACATGGTGAAGGGGTGTGTTGGGGAGACACCTCTTCCCCAACAGACACCTCCTGAGAGGCATCCCTCCCATACAATTGATCACATGTTTTTATTTCTCAACACTCCCCCTTGATCAATTCGTCATATATATATTGCAAATTGAAAACTCCTTCAAAAAGCCTGTGGGAAAAATTGAGGAGAAACCTTATAATAATATGCCATCAAAAACTCCTTTAAAACCCAGTGGAAAAATAAATAAGGAGAAACCAATATGGCATATATCCGCACTTGTATTTATATTGTCTCGTTAAAAACCTTATATGAGAAATCATCATGGAAAACTCATAAAGGGAAAAAGAGTACAATATGAGTGATTTGAGGATCACCAACGGACTATAACTTGGGATTTTACTCCCCGTGAACTTTGCAAATCTCAAGAATATCTCATACCAATTCCACGAACCTAGTTCTGGAATGTAAACATTGATAGAGATATTGTGAATATCACAATAATCTGTTTGCATATTATCCTCTTACATTTCTGTAATTCACAAGGATAAATATAACCCATAAGCAATACAAGTGACATTATCTTGGTAGATAATGATAATCTCCACATGATTTCACATGTGGCCAATCATTCTATAAAGTCATCCACATTTTCCGATGCTTCAAATGAAATAGAATGTTCACTGGAAGGACTCGTTTAGAGTCTATTCTGAATACTTCCTTCAAAGTACTCTTCCAGCAAACCCAGTCTTTGATATGTCATTGTGGGATCAGATAATTAGCCACTATCAATGTATCAAACCATGGTCCCATCTTGATTTTTCGAATGAAATTGATCAAGACCCTTCGTGCCCTGGATATATCCCAGGATATTCCTTACACAAACCTTATACCTTTTAGGGAATTGCACTCTCAATAAATTGCCAAAAACTATAGTGTCAGGCCTGACATATTTTGCAAGATATATGAGTGCTTTGATGGTATTTAGATATGGCAATTCATGCTCCTCTATCACTTCACCATCTCCCCTATGTATCAAGGATCTATATCCCATATTAGGTATAACATGACCATATGTGTCTTTGATATAATATATCCATATTGAACTTCTCCAATACTTTCGGATATATGAAGACTGATATATTAGGGGGATGTGCTCAAGTCATAAGCTTAGCATAATTTGGTTTAATCCAAATATCCGTCTTAACATGATTGTGTGTATTTCATGTCTTATATAGACTTTGATGATAAGATCATCGACACCACAAATTAAGGTGATGTAAAATCCAACCCAGGATTTCTTCATGAATACACGTCAACAATCATTAGTATGAGAGTAATCCTTGTCAAGGAATAACTCACTTAGTCGGTTGCACCACACAAATCTCCGACTACTTCAAGTCATAGAATGAC
Organism: Triticum urartu; assembly: GCF_003073215.2. Lineage (NCBI taxonomy): Eukaryota > Viridiplantae > Streptophyta > Magnoliopsida > Poales > Poaceae > Triticum > Triticum urartu. Next base: position 617,597,749 of record NC_053025.1, read on the forward strand.
TTCAGAAGTTCCACACATGCATGTTGCGATTTACCTTTGGATTCAGACTATCAAGTCATTCAATGACTTCAGTATATACATTCAGACTAATTGACCCATGGAGTATGTTGACATTACATACATCAACTGTATGGATCTGTACTACCATTAACATTCAGTATTGAAACATAATTCCACTTATACCAAAAAGGTATGCTACATCGTAACTGATGTCGGGTCTCTGCGAATAACCCTTGTGCTACAAGCCTCGCTTTCTCACCACCTCATTTATTTTCGTTTCCAAACGAAAATTCACTTCTCTTCCCTCTGGAAGATACATATGAGGAGCAGGTTTTACAATGGTAAATACCGCTCTTTTGATGAGCGAGTGCCACTCTTCCTTAATTGCTTCCTTTCATTTGAACCAATATAAGTGCAGACAACACTTTCCATGGATTTTGGTTCAGGGCCCAAAAGGATTCTAGCAATTCTCAAAAAGAATTTTATGTCGACATATGTAGACTTTCTCATATACGATTCTCATGAATCAATATCATTGTGGAATTCTTACTACGCCTCTTAACTCCTTGTGATTTACCACAACAACGGAGTCAAGGTGTTTCAATTTCCCAACACCTAAAAATGTGTGCACATATGTGTTGGACTTTGGATGCCGCGCATCCCTCAGGTGTCATTCAACCCGATGTTGAATCATATTTACTGATCAAGGAGTCAATCTCACATGTTTCCGCTGAAACATATGAGAACTTAATCTCATGCGACCAGAATTCTCCCCCTCTTGCTCTCATCTAGGGAGATGAGTGGTTTATTAGGTACCTCCACTCATTCTGGTACTTGACCATATTGACACCTTTGTCATCAGTAAATATACTTGGCAGATTATTTGCAGTATGCTGCAAATTTCTCATAACCTGAACATGCAGTTCAAATTCTTAAGTACGTGGACAAAATGTCTATGACATTTCTTATCCATTTCCTGGCATTCTTTGTGGTACACATCTCCCCTAATGCCAGAAAATGTTCTTATTGCAAAAGCAATCAGCGTATGGGTTGCAAATAACTCCCTTGCTAGGGTTAAGGTATTCTGCGGATTAGCGGACATACCACAATTATTCCTCACATAGATCCCAACCATATGTGAAGGCCCATGATGTACGCTGCGGTGGTGATATCGGTATACAACCAAATTACCGCAGATGCGAAATACTTCACTTATTTCCACGTACAAACTGCAAGGGGGTGCAGTATCATTTGATCTCATTTAGACCAAATATGCGGAGTGTGAGACCGCATGTTACCATCAACAAAATGTCAGTAAATCACAATTCTGCAACATTGGCTATGCAATATTGAATCTCTTTCATAAGATATCCAGCCAAACCATTCTGGTTATGTACCATATACTGAATATAACCATTGAATGTCCGTGAATCAACTTCAACGACATTTCCATTCCAATGGAATTATCCCACGTTAGGATAATTTGCTCTAAATTCGTCAATTTGAGCACTTAATTCAATAAATGCATGGTTATGTGTGGATATACACACCTAAGACCATCTTTTAGATGCGTCTATGAACACCATGAAGTACCAAGATAACCCAGATAATGGTTGAATAATCCAAACATATTCTTGCATTCAATCAAGAATATTGGCTGCTCATTTCAAATTTTAAGGTGAGAGTGCCTTAAAATTAATTCCCCAATGTCACATGTAGTGCATAAAACAATCTGATGATTGTTGGGAATATTGCAACTTGTCAAGTTGTGGTCAACAGAATTGTCAATAATTTCTCTAATCGTCCAATACCATGATGATAAAGGAGGGAAAATTATTATGTATGCAACAAGATTGAGTATGAACTGACTCATACACTCAATTATCTCAACTATCATGTCCGAGGGACAAGATGTTGCAATTTATACTACATGTAGTAGTACAATTACAGGCTAATGATATTTAGGGATAACTAGGAGACTACATGAGATCTCCAAAATATCTCAAGAATATCATCAATATAGAGGAGTCCATTCTCCCTCCACCATGCCAGAATATTTTCTGGTTGTTTCCTTTTGAAGTAGAACTCCGAACTTATCCCATTAAAATCATTTGCCTGCAGTGAGTCGGTGGTATGATTCAACCCAATACTTGACCAATTGGTAATCATTGGTATAACATTTCGTACAACCACCACTTTGACAAACTTGAAAGTTGTCATTATGATCATTTAGATTAAATGATACATTCCCTTTTGAGATATAGACTCCATTTCTGATTGTCATTTTTCCTTCACCTTACATTCAACTCCCGTGGTTCTCTAACCACTATTGCTTAGTACTAAGAGCACTAGCATGAATTTCAGGCATTGCAAACCTGAAACAAAGATGATATTTCTGTTTATCATCCTAGGAGAACGTAAAGTACAATAGGGACTTATATTCAGATATGCATCTGGAGCCGCCTTATCACATAATCTCAACATAGTGTTGATTTATTGACAACAGAACTATAAGGCTCAACGGACTCGAAGTCCTGACAATGAATGAGTAATCATTCATGTGATGCTTATAACAATATATCTCGCCTCAATGAAGGCTCAAAGGGAAAAATGGATGTTCATTATCCATTACATACTCAGTTGAGAACCGAGCCATTGCGATGGTACATAAATGCAAATATGCATATTCTTAGCTATTTATAAATAGCCATGGCATTTTCTGCAGGTGGAGTCTCCGTGGCAATAAGGCCCCGGGTCGGAAAAAATCTTTATGTCCATGACCCATGTTAAATACTTACTCCCACCAAATGTCATCTCATCGCATTTTCTTTTAAAAAGGTCAGGCATATGGTGCATGAAATACTCATGCATTAATTTACCTTTAGTAAATTATGTAGGATGAAAATGCTATGGCTAAGCATAATCATGGTCATGGTGATTGTTATTGACCCAAAGTGCAAGCCTTCCAGAAGAACACCACAGTGTGGTGTAGATCTTCAAAGTAAAGGTAGTCGCCTCGAAAGGGACAAGCCTTTAATTAATTTCCTTAAAACACATAGAGGTAGCCGACCACCTAATGGTGCCTCACTCTTATGGACAGTTCCCATTGATCATAGCCTCCACAACCTTATGTTATTTATAACACATGAAGGTAATAACCATAAAATAGCATGAACCTCTCAGCTGTGCATGAAACTTAATTCATAGCTATGATGACGTCCCATAAGTTGTGTATGCATGGAAGGTAATCACCAAAATATGCAAGTGTTTTGCATAATTCTCTTCATAGCATAATATGCAGCATAGTCACCATTGCCTTGGATTCATCTCCTGATGGAGTATTTGACACTATAGTCACAACCAATGACAAATGCTATGAAATTGACAAGTATTTGGAAAAACATCATGAAGGTAGGCATCAACAGTGTAGGCCTCATAATGGCTATGTCATAAGTTTTGTGCCATCACTTTTGCTTCAAACACATGGAGATAATCACTAAGTAGTGTAGATCTCACTCTTATGGAGCTTCTCACAACCTTGTGTTAATTAAAAAAACACATTGAAGGTAATCACCACATGGTAGTGTAGACCTCGTAGTTGTGAACGAAAATGATTCGTTGCCATCATGCAATTCATAAGTTGTGTGCAAAATTGAAGGTAGTCATTATGTCAGACTGACATGATATAGACCTCACAATAACATTGGATAATCTGCAATTAAGCAGTAGATGCCATTAGTCGATTCCTTGTGACAAATGTAAATTTGACATAGTCAGGCAATTTCATACGCTTATCTACCTTATGTTTCCCAAATTTGCAAGCAAGTTCCATATTGTTGCCAATAATGGAATCAATATATTGCTTTGCAGCAGTATTACTCATGTAATACGAATAAATGCAGAAGTATAAACATACTTGTGCAACATATATGAGGACTTGGGGGCCTCAAACGGTCATTTTACATGATGTAAAATGATGCATAATTAATTAGTATGCAGTTCAGCAAGACCCTATGGTCTATCATGTATATTTGCTCTGAAGCCTGGGGCATAAAACGCAAATATCAATAACCATGTGGTTAGAGTGATGAAAATAGTAAAGCCTCGGGGTAAATTTCAATAAGCCTGAGAGCTTAGTAGCAAGTTGGATAATCCTAACGAAAGTGTCAGGATTTATCCGTGATTTCCATACAATCAAAAAGGCTGATTTGCAAAATTGCAAAATCACGAAGAGAGTGATATCTCTTCTCTTCTTTGTTGTGCGATTGCCAATTCCCTGAGAGGAATAGCCACCAGTTGCCTTTGGAAATTTTCAGCCGCGCCGGATCGCTTTACCATACGGGCGAATCGAGCGCCACGCGGTCGAGGCCACGCCGGAGGGAGCCTCGTCGGCCAAAACCGAGGGCTTCGTGCGCACTTGGCACTGCCTCAGCCGCCATCACGCCCTGAGGCCATGGAAGCTCCCGCATTTGGACAGATTCATGGTCGCCGACCGTGAGGCATTTTGCTGATGATGCCTCCCGCCGCCGTAATTCATACTGTCGCGCGGGCCTGACAACGCCCCATGTCGCGCTGCTTGTTCTGCACGCGTAGCCACCTTTGTCGATTTCTTGTGGCCGTCAGGCGCGTCACCGCCATGACTCTTTTCTCGTTCTTCCTGGAATCGATGGATTCCAATGTCTGAGATTCTTCTTCTTGTTTTCTCCTTCTGTACGTGCTCACATGGAAGTAAATCTCATGAGTGCGTAGATGTACAGGGAAAAATAATTGAAAGATGATTGATTAAGCAATCAATTGACTAATCCCAATCTGCGTGGAACCAGGCAGTTCCGCGTTGAATGGATCCGCATCAGAGGCCTTCGCTTGCCGGATGCGAATGCAACAGGACGACTCCGCCGGCTGCCGCGAGCGTAAGTAACTGCTGCTTAGATGGAGTTTTCCTCTCAGCGAAGAGCCAAGCAAAATCCTCGCAGAAACAAATGGATCAGATTCTTGTATCCCTTAATCATAAAGACAAAGAAATACATTCTCATGATTAATCTCTTGTACGGATGCATGCATGCTCCATGGTGTTGCCGCTGCATGTCCTTGCGCAATCAACCCTGCCATCGCATGCTGTTGCCGCCGCTTGTAGTTCTGCGATCGACGCCTTCACGTATTGGCGTCGTGCTTCCGCCTTGGAGGAGCGCTGCCACGGCCGAGCGCCTCCGTGCATACTGGTCGATGTTTAGAAGGACGGTCACTCGACAATTTCGTTTCGTGTCGCAATTGCTCTCGATAGAGTCTAAGTGCTGATAACGTGTTATAAAGTGAAAGTAAAAAAGACACATGAAGTGTCCAAATAATTCACTAGTTCTATTGCAATGTGGGAGACCCACTTATATACATGGTGAAGGGGTGTGTTGGGGAGACACCTCTTCCCCAACAGACACCTCCTGAGAGGCATCCCTCCCATACAATTGATCACATGTTTTTATTTCTCAACACTCAACACGGACGTCTCATATCTTCACCAAACGCTCGAGCGGCCTGCCCGACCAGGAATTTACAATCGGGCAAACCCAGCCCAAGAGCCCTCATACTCAGCCCTTATGTGCACCGGCGGAGAGCTACGTGTTGCTGAAAAAAGTTGTGGCTCATACGAGAGGGCTCATTCGAGAGACTAAATCTGGCTATTTATGTTTGACGTTGCTCCAGCGCGTCATTCGAGAGACTAAATCCGGCTATTTAAACCCGGCGGCAAGGGAACCCTAGACCGTGCGGATCATACGAGAGGGCTCATTTTTGCTATGTATGGTTGTAGATCTCTCATGATCTGATCCATCCATCGATGTGACGATGAATTGATGATCGACCACTGAGATTAACAGATTTCTCACGTACGTAGCTCCAAAAGAGAGGACCTGCTAGAATAATAACAAACGAAATTAAGGTTCGTCCGTGTCAAATATCACTTCTCCATCGCCTGTCAAGTCCCTTTCACTTCTGGTTCTTGGCTGCATGCGTGCGTGCCTCTTCCCATGCATACACCTTATTGTCTAAGACACCTGGCCACCTTAATTTGTATTTTAAGACCACAGTTACATATTGATGTAATATACTCCCTCCGTCTCATAATGTAACATGTTTTTTTGTCACTACACTGGTGACGAAAACATATTACATTATGGGATGGAGGTAGTAGCAACGAGCATGCCTTCAAGTTGCAGAGCCCCTAAACCATCATGTTCATTGCCATTTGTTTGTTAACCTTGCTAGGCATTTATATAAATTGCTCCATGTCAATTATAATAACCAAATTACTTGTTTGAACTTGAAAGAGTACCTAGCTAAATATGAAATGCCACCGGCATAATCATTCAACACTGAGATAAAGTTGTTGAAGAACAAGGAACAACAGGCACCACCACCAATACACCATGCATGGTACAAGAGCCGTTCATGCCTAGCATGATACAAGTACAAAAAGCAGGCGTCAATGCAGTGACTATACCAACTGAAAATAAACCTGAACCAATAAAATAGTAGAAGACACATACACAATGAAGTATTGAGATACATAATCTAAGAAATTCTATATATGCAAAAAGGCGAAAAAAGAGTGGTCTAAATGTGAAATCAGCATGAATTATTTTTGTTTGCTTTGGTGGACAATACAACAAACTACTCCCTCCTTCCAAAAATAAAAAGCATCGGTTGACTTTCTAGTCTTTCTTGAACAACTTTGACTATGATTTTCATGCATTGTATCATTGTATGTCTACAAAATTAGTATACATACATATGAAATGAAATTGTTTTAAGTATTGAATTGCTTACCAGAACATTAATATTAGATCGTTGTATATATGTAAATTATTTATGGAATATAAGTAGTGCAAGATTTTTCACATGCATGGGTGCAAGGCCTATCGAGAAGGAAACTAATAGGTGAGCCCCCGCGTCGTCCCTTCCCCGGGAATTAACTAGTTGGCCATAGTCACCCTTTGGGGGATAATCAGTAAATGTAAACAAACCAAAAATGCATACTCTAGAAAAAGATCATACCATCATAGGCAAGATTACTTACCCCAATTCGCCACTTTCCGTTGACCCGCCACTTGTTCTGCTTCCTCCGAAACACTATCTGTCCCTTGTTCCTACATGCATAGAGGGGGAAAACAATGAGCTTACCTAGAAGCACAAAATGTTCCCTGGAAAGAAACGATTATGACCCACAATGGTAAACTAAAATCCACAATGGTAGGAAGACGATGGTGTCACCCACAATGGTAGGAAACGCTTTGGAACTGACGCACAGCGTCCTCCCTTCGATGAAGAGGGCGTTGCCGCCGATGCATGTCATTGGCACAAACCTTCCCAGCATAAGGTCAGCTAGTCTGTAAACTAAAATCTTCTTGTAGTTGTGGCTTAGAACGACCACCAGGATCTCCGGGCCACATTCTACCAGATGGTAGTACGTATAAAAGGTGTCGGGTGTGCTTGCTGGACATTTGGCAATCGACCTTGGTGGTGCCACTTCCACCCCCTGTTGCTGTACCTGGGGCGGGCCGATCTCTAGCACCTCTGGTGAGGCGAAACTTGTGGTAAAACAGACCGCATATATCTTTCCTTGGGACGAGATTGGACGACAACTTTGGGAGGCGAACCAGCTTGAAACCCTCCATTGGACGACCATGCGTACCTAGCGATGGCGCCGTCGGCATCGGCGACCGGCCGCCCCTTGTATCTCGACGATGACATGCTCTCGCTGCACGTACGTAGCAGATGCATGTTTCACCAAACAATTGATGCGAAATAGATTAACCCTAGAATCGAAATTTTAGGTAATAATAACCATGCAGAGACGTACCAGATGTTGAAGATAATTAACTATTCACACATGTAAACCCTAAAATATACAGAGAGAATATTTAGGTCATCACCGTACCAGGCAGGGATCTATGCGTCTTCACGCGGAACGGCGGCAGCGATCGACGTGAATCGCGGCAGATCCAAACGACGCTCGGGTAGGCAAGGCCGGTAAATAAGGTGGTCGCCGGGAGGGTTGGCGGCGGCGTTATAGAAGTTGATGATAGGGATTCTCAAAAAAAAAAAAGAGTTGATGATAGTGTTACGTACGTGTACGCATCGTCGCTGATCGATCTCTCCCGTTCTTTCTTTCCTTCTTTTCTAGCTACATACATATACATGAGAATAAATCTGTTTCACTGATGATCGATCCGATCTTCATCGGAACCTCCAAAGGAAATTTAGAGGTATGGTCGGGACGGTGGTGAGGGGTGGCGAGGCGCGTGCTAGAGCACCGTGGGCAGCGGATTGCGGCAGCAGGCAGCCTGGCGACGGCCGTAGGCCGTTTTAGGAAGATCATGAGAGGAAGAAGAAGCCATTATCGACCAGTTTACCCATTTCTTCTTCATACACATGATATAGATAGATAGATAGATAGATAGGGGCTCCCGTCCAATATTGGTAGCTCGGACGGCATGACATGATCAATGGTAACCCTCAGAACAAAAGACATGACCGATGGTGCGCATATATATACGCACGAGGGATGGAAGTAAATGGAATGGAACAATTTTGGCTGTAAGTAGTGCAGGTCAACAGGCCTGCCAGGTCTCGCACATGCGAGTGATATGGATTTTTTTTTTGAGATGGAGTAATGGCATGGAAATTGATGGTACGTGTACGTGTTGGATGGACATCGATTGCGTCGTTGCAGATCGATCTCTACCGTCGGGTACTGGGCATAGGCATGGGCATGGTCAAAGGTCGTTTTCAATCTCACTCTGCATCAGTACGATGGAGTACCGTGAGAGCATCACTAATCAGGCACTCCCTAAATCTGGGTCTTCATATCTGCATATCTCATATTCCAAATCCTATATCCATACAAATTCATACAACTAGTACGTAAATCAGGTACGATCAAAATCGATAAGAAACAAACATATAAACTGGTACCAAACGGGCATAATTCACATAAACATTAACCAAAAGATCACCAAACGGGCAGGTCACATAGTTAAACGATTCAGCACATTGTAACTACATACAACAACTAGATTATAAACAGGAGAGGGCGAGCTTCACCACTTCCTCGCCGGCCCTTTGCCCTTCTGGTCGCCGGCGGAGCTGTAGGAGTCCGTGGCAGGAGGTGGGTCCACGTTGGAGCCGTCAGACCTGTCGTCGTCGGAGGAATCAGAGATGACGATGTAGCCTTGCAAGCGCCGGACGTCGTGGTCTTCCTTGCGCTTGAGCTTGGCCACCCTCGTCGCCTCTGCCACTACCTCCGCCGCCTCCCGCTCGGATTGCTCAATGTTGAGCCGGAGTTGCTTGGCGTTGATCCTCCGGAGCCGTCGGACATTCGTCCTCAACTCAATCAGTGACCGACGACACACCCACTCGAGGAGACGATCATCCTCCTCGGGCACCCGGCGGCGTCGAGCAGACTACGCAGATGCGCCAAATTCGCCCGCCATCTCCCTTGCCCTCTGCCTCTCGCGGCGGCCAAGCTGGGACTGGAACCCAGCGCTGCCCGAGCGGAGCATCGGACGGAGGTGGAGGAGGCCATCGGGCAGGAGGAGCAGATCAGGCAGGCCTAGCAGGTCCGCGCGCGGGGCCGGAAGGGCCAGCGCTGCGCGACGGGCGACAGGTGGCGTCGCACCGGACCCGTAGTTGCCGCCCGTATCGCATCGGAACCGGACGACATGCTACAACCAGCAAGACAGATGTTGCAGTTGGTAGGAAAAAAATGTTGCAAACAATGGCATAAGATGTTGCATGGTTGACTGAGACTTGGTTAAATCTCAGTTAATTGATTTTTAGCAGTCCGAAAGAATTTTTTGTTTTTGTTTTGGGACCGTCTACATATGAGTCGTCTAAAGAAAATTCTGCTTTTCTAGAACATGCGTGGTATCAACGTCGGGGCGTCGAAACCAGCTCTGCAATAACATTATAAATGAATTTTTTGATCTCATATGTTTACAAGAAATCATTAAACAGGTCATTTATCTTTTTTCATTTTTAATAGAGTACAAATGTAAATGCTCATGCATACACTCATACACTCACCCCTATGAACACACATGCACAACACCTTCGAGAGACTTAGCCGGCACATCATTTTGAAATTGGGGAAGTCATCACGTCTCTTTTTACTGAACGCACATCATCGGCCGGACAAAAGAATTTCCCAACTAAGTTGAATCAGTGACATACACAACCAGCCAGAGATGAGAAAATGTTATCCTAAATGAGAAAAAAAAGATCACATGGATGATGCTATACAACACACTTCCACTTCAACTAAGAACCTAGTCTACACTGGTATAAAAGTTACGAGTCAATCAAGACGATCCAACCATCTGATACAATCAAACCCAAGGATTCATCAATTTATTTTTTATGTCAACCCTCACTTAACATATATAGTTAATTAATTAATCTTCTATCTGACACAACTCGGTGTATATTTATTACAAAGTGCATAGTTTATATATATATATATATATATATATATATATATATTTTGCACATGCTGAGATACTAGTAAGGAGTAAAGCCGTTGATACATATGCTTAGACATGCAACCTGGGCATACATCAGCAAACGATAGACGACATAGTGTATTGCCATACTGTTCTGCTAATCGACTTCAATGAGTTCGGCCACTCTTTTGTTTCTCCTCCTTGACAGGAGTAAGTTCGATCTTGTTGTTTGGCAGATTCCTCCACATGCCCACAAAAAACTTGACCAATAGATGGACAGAAGCATCGCCGTCTCGGTATATGATTTCACACAGCCTAAGGTTCTTGCACCTGAAATGTAGCAGGTCCTTGGAATATGACTGGCAGCGTTCCATCACCTCATTTGTAGGATGGAAATCCAAGACCTGTTGAACACCACAAAAGAATCAATATTACGCAATGTATTGAGTTAAGATAATAGTTGATGAAATTAGAAGTGGTAGCACCTTGCAATGGCGCAAAGTGAGCTTCTGCAGGTTACATGAGTTCTCTAGGTATTGCTGCAGCCCGAGGAAGTCGTCGCTGATTCGGCACTCATCTAGGAACAATGTTGTCAGGTTCTCAAACTTGAATAGAGGAGGATTCTCATGACTCTCATTGAACAACAACTGAAACCCAGATATGTACAGTCATTTTGTTATCTTTGAATGCCTCCAGATAAATTAAGAAGATACAAACTGAATAAATAAAAGTTACCGTGACCGCAAAATGCAACAAGTGCAAGGTTGTCACATTAGACAGCGCGCCAAGAATGCCCAATTGGTGCTTAACGTCGTGCTCGATCCAGCGTAGATGAATCGACGCATCGACAAGAGATGGCATGGTATGTGGTTCAGCTGTATCAATAATGTGATGGAGCTCCGCGCGGAGGCGGAGAGAAACAAGAGCAGGGGCGTCTATAATCAACTTGAAAACTTCAAATTCATCCTCCTCGTCCACCGTGCACTCGGCATGGACAACCAATTTCTTGAGTGACGGGGAGGCGATCTTGATATTGCCGGTGAGAAAGAAGCAGCATCTTTCGAGCTGCACATCCTCTAGAGCAGGGCAGCCGGAGCTGATGTGGCTCGCAATATCTTTCAGCTTCACCTCCAGGCCGGAAAGATGCAATCTTTTGAGCCCGCGAGGCCATGTATCTCGACCTATGTCGCGGCGGAGCCAACGGTCCCCAACGGTAACGGTGGCGTTGTCCCCGTGTAACCGGAAGTCCTCAAGAAGCGTGAAGTCATGGCCGGGCAGAAGGTTGACCGTGAAGTCGTCAAAGCCGCGGCGGATATATCTATGGTCGATGTCGAGGCACGGCACGGCGCGCCAGAGGTGCCGCCACCGCGTGGAGAGCACGCACGTCTGCACCGTCTGCTGGGCCATGAGGCGCGACAGGATGGTGCGGAGGAGGTCGTCCGGCAGGGCGCTCAGCCGGTCATCGCCGGCATCACCGCCGCCGCCGTCTGCATGGCGTGCACGCTTCGGCTCGGCGGGGGCGTCCGTGGAGCCAAGCATTTCCATTGTTCTGGATTGCTGCAGCAGTACGTAGGAGACGATTAATCTGCTGGGTGTGGCTGCGCCGCCGCCACCATGACTGAGAAAGATGGGATCAGGATTCGGGATTCAGAGAGAGCCTTAATGGGATTTATGTATAGAAAGAACGGGCCCTTTCCATTCCTTTTTCTTTCTTTATTATTATTTGTCTTTTTTTTCCTCAGATATGTTCCTCATTTTTTTATGCTTTCCTTTTTCTCTATTTCGTTTTTCATTTATTTTTATGTTTCTCTCATCTCTTCTTTTCTTTTGTTTTTTCTTCTTAAGGTCTTGTACAATGCAAGGTGCTTAGCAGAGGTGCCTGAAGAAATAAATTAGGCTTTTTTAAGCATCGGTGCTTATTTATACAGGGCAGACGACTTAATTAGGCATCTCTCCTATAAAAATAGACACCGGTGCTTTAGAAAAATCCGATTTATTTTTCTAAGCACCTAGCATTGTACAAGGCCTAATACATGTCCAATGTATTCAAAGATGATGGCTAGTAAAAATATGTGGACCACCATTATTTTCAAGACAATTTGACAAAAAAGGGTTTCCTCTGCTTTATATTATAAAGCAACCACCACAGCAGTACAAGCGAGCAAACAACAGAAAGAATAGAAAAGAAAACGAGAAAGGTAAATGTATTTAGTGTGATCTTGTGGGAGAGTAAGGCAACGAGTGAGCTACGATTGAGACTCCTTACGGATGTTAGGTTTTTGAATTACCGATTCCATCGATAGAGAAAGTAAGCAGCAGGCATGAGTAGACCGACTGATAGCAACGGCGAATGAATGTCTAGAGCCAATAATTTTCTATCACTGAACTCGATCACTTGTTGCCGTTACTCAACAGTTTTCTGTTAAGGTCTATCCCGTAGAGGTAGTCAAATTGGATCAATAATCGATTTCTAGGTTTTCAATTACTTAAATCAATAGTTCAAACCGCACTAAAAGGTAGGGCATTTCCTTCAATACGCGAATGACACCCTAATTATCATTAAGGCAGACGGTTCTACGGCCGCCAACCTAAAACGTATCCTTGATGACTTCTCTGGCGCGACGGGGCTAGCCATTAACTTCTCCAAAACCACTTTCATCCCCCTAAATATTGATCCAGAAATTGCTTCCGCGATGGCGGCCACACTTGGCAACTCTGTGGCCACTTTCCCGCAAAAGTACCTTGGCCTTCCCCTCTCTCCCCACAAACTACCCCTCTGCGTTCCAACCCGTAATAGACTGTTGTGATGTGTATTTAGCTGGGTGGTGTGCTCTTCTGCTCTCTCGTGGTGGTCGTCTGATCCTCCTGTCCGCCCTTCTTGACAGTCTTCTCACTTACTTCAGATGTGCTTCTCCCTCCCGGGAAAATCAATAAGCGTAGACGGATTTTCTTTTGGTCAAACAATGACTCCTTCTCGGGGGCTAAGTGCTTAGTGGTGTGGGATCGGGTGTGTATGCCTAAGCAGCCAGGTGGTCTAGGTGTTAAAAACTTATGAGCGCAATTTTTTGCCTTATGTCGAATTTTGCATTCGAATTCCTCCACTCCTCCCCCTTTGCCTTGGAAAGACTGGATTATAAAACACTCCCCACTACATATAGGTATAGGTAAAAATGCCTCCTTCCTTGGCAAGGCTATCTTCAAGCATCTACATACACTAAGAGATCTCTCTCAGGTAAGGATAGGAAATGGCTCCTCCACATTTTATTGGTTAGATCGTTGGATACTTTCTAAGTCTCTCGCCACCACCTTTCCAGCCCTGTTTTCCCACCACACAAAGCCAAATGCTTTAGTCACACATATTATGATGGATGAGATTGATCTGAGCTTGCGTAGCCAACTAACCTTAACTGCTTTTAATGAACTTGTTTCCTTGAGATTGTTTTTGCAGGATGTGCACCTCACGGGAGCTCCAGACGAAAGATCGCTACTCAACGGGGCTGCCGTCTGCACCATGGGCGCCTACAACGCCCTTGCCTCACAGCTGGCCGACCCAAACCTCGCTCACATCTGGGACTCAAGGGTTCCTAGCAGGGTGCAGGTGTTTGGATAGTTGTTCTATCTTGACAGGCTTAACCCTCGAGCCAATCTACACCGTAAGTCTATCATCAACTCGTCGTCCTGTCCCTGTTGCAACGGTGTGCAGCAAGACCGTGCTCACTTGTTCTTCGCATGCCCGACTGCTACTGCCATTTGGGATGCACTTGGGCTGCAGCCATGTTCCTCACCTCTTGTGGAACCGTGGAACTCGCCATGCCACCCCACCCTGCCGCAGTCAGTGTGGCCCTTCGTTCTGCTGCTACTGCTCTGGAAAATCTAGGATGCACGGAATGTGATGACCTTTAGGGGGGTTAACCAAACCCCAAATGATGTAATTAAGGCCATAATCTCGGACCTCACTCTCTGGTCACACCGCCTTAGAAAGACGGACCAAAAAAACCCCACGCCGGATTGTGCCTTGTTGATTAAATCCTTTTGAAATATATTCAGGCGGGGAGCCTTTCCCTCCCGTGACAGTTTCAAAAATAAACAATGTTCTATAATCTAAAGACGCATGTGTGTACAAGATCATGCCTACTTTGAGATAGAAATATTGCGTTTTTCCAATCGAGCATTTCTCCTCGATAAATTTTGGTACAACATAGAGCACGGTGGCCTTATGTCATGCTCTCCAGCACAAGCAACAACATCAGCTTTCCTTCACGTATTGCTAGCCAGCCATGGCGGCATGCCACCACCAGCCGAGTACATAACGGCTGTATACCTCACCTACAATTCAGAAAGAACTGCCGCATATGATTGCTTCTAATGTGCAAAAAAATGTCGTAAAGAAATTGGGGATGCTAATTTCTGCTTGCTTGTAGACAAGTCAAGAGATGAATCCAAAAGAGAGCAAGTGGCAATGGTTATAATTTGTTTTGTGGACAAACCTGGTTTCACTCGTGAACGTTTTCTGAAATATCATTCATTTTTCTCGACAAAGGATGGATTTTATTACTCAAAATGAAGCATCAAAAGGATACAAACACAGTGAGCACATGTCTGGTCTCTGCATAGCTAAGATGCACACAACCAACACCAATGTACACACACACAAAAAAGCCGGCGAATAGCAAAGTCATATAAGACCAAAGCTATGCCTAAGAGAGAGAGAGAGAGAGAGAGAGAGAGAGAGAGAGAGAGAGAGAGAGAGAGAGACCTGCCCTGAAGCGATCAAAATCGAGATCGACAAACTACAACAATGACCATATCTGAGAAGGGAACAACAGTCGAGTGTTGCTGTCGTTGGAACCAACCACCAAAGGTCAAAGTCTATGTTTTCACCCTAAAAAAGTAGTCCGAGCATATCTGAACAATACCTTCAAGAAGGTAACGGCGCCAAAACATCGTCATTGCCAGGTATATCTGTCATGGGCCAGACCTATGTTTTCACCCCGGAACTCGAGACCGGGTACTCAAAAAGCACCACCATTGGAGTCGAGCATGTGTTGTCGCCACCACTTTCCGAGATCCTAGCAGCTGCATGTGCTGGGTTAGAAATCAATAGTTGCCGCTGCACAACCATACACTCTGCATCAAGACATCATCCATAGATTGCATATATCACCGTCGAACCAACCATCGGGTCATGGGGAGTATCACTCGCAAAAACCTTTCAGTGGACATCATAATCCGCCATGAGGCGGCCGCCACGCCGGAGTGTTCATCCTGGACCAACACCGATGAACGAGGACCTCACCACCGACTGCCACCTCGCCGGCCTTGAACACCATTGTGCAAATCCGGCCAAGCCTGCAACTGCCGTCCGGAGCCATATATATGTACCAGTCTTGGTGTGATCCGTGCCGTACATGCCATGCCGAAAGCCTTGCGGAAGCGCAACGGAGAATCCCGATCCATCTATGGACGTTGAGGGTCTCGCGCCGCCACCCCATGGCCAGATGCGGCGAATCACTGCAGTAGGCGTCCGACATTGCGACAGCAATAGATCTAAGACCAGCCGATCGCATCTCTTGTAGACCAGCCGATCCACGTGGGTATCTTCTGTTTTGGCTCAACATCAATTAGTTGTGAACAATATTCGTGGACAGTGATATGACGGTGCAGTGCTAGAACACGTGTGGAGAGAGTGGTATGATCTAAAAGCCAAGTTCATGAAAGAGTGTCCTTAACTCCTTATGCATATTACATTCACTGTTTTGCTCATCAACTGCAGCTTGCTCTTGTTGCCGCATCTACGACTGGGTGTGCGTTATTCCACAGTTTTGGTTGGGGCTTGAAAGGGCAGCACACGAGAGCCAACCAGGCGGCGACTGACCACCATTATGGGATGCTAACATCTGGCACTACCGGTATTCCTCGCCGCTGCCTCCTCCATTTTGCCTGCCTGCCGCACGTGCTGCTACTCGCCGTGGTTTACCACGGCTACCGCTCCGATATCGCAACGCCCCGGTCACCCCATTGGGCCAGCGGCACGCCTTGGGCTGCTCTTGGGCGCAGCATGTCGACGACAGTGGTGGCTTGTCGCGCTACAGATTGATCCCCTGGACGTAAGTTGTGACGCCAGTGGGAGTTTGGAGGAGGAGGCACTGATTTAACAGTTCACGTTGATTACAGGATACCCAAGAACGACTCCATTTCCCTGGAACTGAACCTAACACAAAGTAATTAAGGTCCTGCTTGCTTGTTTCAGCTTTGATTAGATTCAGATCACCTATGGATTCGCTTCAGTGGCAAAGCTCAACCCGTGACTCTGTTTGTTTCAGCTTTGATTCGATTAGAATCACATGTGCATTCGCTTCACTGCTAACAAAGCTTATTATTATGTGAATGAGCTTCGCCACTGAAGTACACTTTGAGGTGCTTCAAGGAAATGCACTGAAAATGACCTGAATCTTATTTCACTGGCAAAGTTGATTCGAAATAGCTGTTTGTTTCAGCTTCACTGGAATGTTGAATCTGGTCCTTGAATTTCAAATGAAATAGTTGTTTGTCCCAATTTCCAGAATCAGTTTCACTGGTAAAACTGAATCTAGTCCCTAAATGTCAAAGAAATAGGGCTTAAGTATGCCAACTTGATTCTTAGGGCAGGAACATCATCTGATAGTTATAGTCATGCCATGACTATAGTTACCCATGCCATGGCTATGTACTGATAGCTATAGTTCTACCATGATATGTTCAATGACTCCATCCTCTGTCCTTGAAAGCCTTATTCCACCATGATATAGCTATAGTACTGATAGCTATAGCTATAGTTCTACCATGATATATTGAATGCCATGGCTATGTACTGATAGCTATAGTCCTTGAAACACTCGTCTCCAGACTCCAGGAATTCTTCTTTTCATCATTCATTAACAGTAAGCTTTGCTCTGCCAGTTTCCTAAGTGTAGCTTTCATCATCATATTTGGCCAACCCAACCTACACGTTCACATATATATCCATCGTAAGCTTTGCTCTTGATTTTGTAATCATGCCGGACTGCAAACCATTGGAGCTGGTTGTATCCAGCAAGAACACTAGCCTGCCATTCAAGAGAGAACATTTGCAACGACACCTATGAATAAAGCGAAATAACTCTTGGGTCGAAAATATCTGTAGTTTACATCATGGAGGGCACTCTTGTATTTGAATGGATGCCCTGAAGTTACCATGATTCTGCCATGGAATTTATCAAATGGTAGGCACAGGCCCCTAAGAATTTGGTTAATGTCCATCCCAAGGCGAAACTCGCCAAGAAATTTCCCTGCAAAAGAATTAAACACAAAGCAATTAAGTGTGTCAACTTGATTCTTAGCGCAGTAACCTCATCTCTGATATGACAAGAATTGATGGTGACACCAACAACAACGGCTCTACTAGGAGTAGGACAGGGAGGATTCTCATAGTGTGTCCTAGATATCAAAATAGAGACCCCGGTACAGAGTGATACCTATGATATACACACTGAAGCCTCAGTACAATGCAGGAATACCATCAGTTGCAGGTGTCTTCTTGTACACATCCAGCAACCCCCTACAATTGTTTGCCCGGATTCTATCCAGATGGTATAGCAGGGTCCTGCATGCTACATTGCCAGCTGGCCATTACCATAATACCATTTCCCGTCTCTCTCCTTGCCATAGCCGAAAAAGCTCTTGAACTAGCCTTTGAGTGCAAAGTTACAGCAGAAAGGTGTGACTACGTACTCTCGGGTGTAGTACACCCGAGTTCGCTAAATTTTGAAAAAACTAGATAAAACAATATAAAAAAAATCTGAAATTTTGAGTCAACAAACTTTATCAAATGTGTGAGCTTCTTGCAAGATTTCAACTCAAAATAACATCCAAGGAGCTCTCAGAAGAAAAAAAAAATCACTGCTCAAACAGTGCACAAAACTTCAAACAAATTTAGGGAGGGACCCATTGACACTGATTGGAGGTGCACAGTGTGGAATGCAAAGTACTCATATCACGCAAAGGTGAATAGACTACAGAGATTCTGAAATTGTCTTAACAAATAATTGAGACAAGATAGAACGTCTGTCTGAAGGACTCAAGTAGTACCTACAGACTAAAAGAAACACAAGTAACGATCTAGTCAGCCACCTCCCTAGAAAGCTAGAGTTTCTCTGCCTCCCGCCGGCGCCATCGCCAGTCCACCCCGTCTCCGGTGGCCTTATGGCCATGGAGGCAGAGTGGATCCTGGCCCTCGCCGGTGGAAAGGGTTCTGTTTTTAGATTTTTCTTCGAGTTTTGTTAGAGTTTGTGTCCTGATTAGGAAGGCGAGACAGCGACGGCTCACTGAAGATGGAATAAATGTCTTCTCGCCTATTCCCCATTCCGTAGATGCGTCTAGCATCGTCGGTGGGCGTGTGGAGGTGTATCTCCGGGGGATCAGTCTTTGGTGGATTTGCTCGGATATGTTCATCGTTCTTGTATCCTCAGGTTGGATCCTACTGGTCTACACTCTTCATCGGCGGTTGTATGGGGCATTAGCACGACTACTTTCTGACTGTCTACTATAATAAGGTTTTTCTGGCTCTGGCTCGCTTCAGTGCTTGTAGTCATCGCTAGGTGGTCTATGAATCTGGATGTAATTTTTGTTATGTATAGTGTTTGTTGTACTATTATTATTGAAGATGAATAGATTGAAAGTTTCTCCCGCAAAAAAAAGTTGTAAAAAGGGAAGTGACTAAATGAGAAGGAGCAACGGCTACGATGGAATGCAACTAAAAAAGTGAGGGCTCTCGAAACAGAGAGCCTGCTCAGGAGATGATTTGCTTCGACTCCTAATCTTCTGAGCACGGATTGGCCAAGCGTGTACTTGGCGTTGCATTGGGGCACTGCATGCTGTGGGTTTTATATTATGGTGAATCCGCAACAAAATGAAAATTGAATCTGTTTTTCCGTCTCACCTGACTGACTGTATTTTCAAATGTGTTCTCCTACAACAGTGGACTTCATTGGGGAGGCCTATATATACATAAAACTACAAAAGATAATTTAGGATGGAAAATATAAGAAAATGATAAACCAAAATAGAGAAAAAGAAATGATAAAAATTAAAGAGAACGAAATAGAAAGGGCCCGTTCTAATTTTTTTAGAGAAGAAAAGGGCCCCTTTCTATATACATACAGAGTACAGTACAGCCCACGAGGCTCTCTCCCATCCGTCCTTCTTCTCACTCCCGATCCCATCTTTTCCCACAGTCATGATGGCGGCGGCGCAGCTGCACCTGGCAGATTAACCGCGCGCCGTCTCCTCTCCCCTACGTACCGCCCGCAGCAATCCAGAACGATGGAAATGCTAGGGGCAGGGCGCTCCACGGGCGGCGGCGGCGGCGGTGACCGGCTGAGCGCGCTGCCGGACGACCTCATCTGCGCCATCCTGTCGCGCCTCCAGGCCGTGCAGACGGTGCGGACGTGCGTGCTGTCCACGAGGTGGATGCACCTCTGGTGCTCCGTACCGTGCCTCGACATCGACATGGACGAGCCGGAGTTTGATTACCAATGTGAACTCAACAACTTCATGACCAACCTTCTGCGCAGCCATGAGTTCACGCTCCTGGAGGATTTCCGGCTGCGCGGGGCCGACGTTGTCATCGGGGACCGTTTGCTCCGCTAGTGTGGTCAAGATACATGGCCTCGCCGGCTCAAGAGGTTGCATCTTTCCAGCCTGCGGTTGGAACTGAATGATCTTGCGAGCCACATGAGCAGCTCTGGCTGCCCTGCCCTGGAGGAGGTGCAACTGGAAAAATGTGTCTTCTTCACCACCAGCAACCCTAAGATCGTCTCCTCCTCACTGAAGAAATTGGTCGTCGATGGTGAATACAGGGTCTATGATGATGAGATTTTCCGGTTGATTATAGAGGCTCCTTCTCTTGTTTCTCTCCGCCTCGGCGAGGTGCGCGATCACATTGTTGATACGACCGAACCACATCACCTGCCGTCTCTTGTCGATGCGTCGATTCACCTGTATTGGATTGAAGACGACAATTGGGTATTTTTGGCGTGCTGTCTAATGTGACAACCTTGCACCTGTTGCATTTTGAGGTCACGGTATATCTTCTTCTTGATACCCCCTTTTGTTCAGTTTGCCTCTCCTTTATCTGGGGCCATTTTAAAGATAACAAAATGACCATCTATCTGGGTTTCGTTTCAGTTGTTGTTCTATGAGAATCATCAGGATCTTCCTGTATTCAAGTTTGAGGACCTCAGAACCTTGTTCCTGGATGAGTGTCGTATTAGCGATGACTTCCTCGGAGTACAACAATACCTGTGGAACTTGCGTAACCTGCATAAGCTCACTTTGCGACATTGCATGGTGCTACTATTACTTCTTTCATGAATTATTACCGCAACTCAATATATTACGTAATATTGATTCCTTTGTGTTATTCAACAGGTCTCGGATTTTCAGCCTACAAAGGAGGTGATGAAATACTGCCAGTCATACTCTAAGGATCTAGTGCATTTCAAGTGCAAGAACCTTAGGTTTAGTGAACTCATATACCGAGATGGTGATGATCATGTGCACCTACTTGTCAAGGGTTTGGTGGGCATGTGGAGGAATCTGCCAAACAACAAGATCGAACTCACCGCTCTCAAGAAAAAAGAACATGAACAAACTCATTAAAGTCCATTAGGCGTATAGCACTATACTTTACCTCTCTTTACTAGTACGTCTGCGTGTGCAAATATACATTACAGGGACTATGCACTATGTAAATAGCTATTGAATTGTGTCAAATAGAGGACTAATTAATTATCTGTTAAGTGAGGAATAACATACAACATTATTCCATCAGTAATTGGGTTTGTTTGTATTTGATGGCTGAGATGGTTTGGATTTCACCAACTCCTGACTTTTATATTAGTGCAGACTAGATTCTTTATTGAAATAAAAGTGTCTTTTATTGCCTCGACTATATGATTTTAGTATCTCCCCCCTGGGATATATATCATCATTTTTAAAGCTCTGTTCTGCGGCAATGGCGGTTGTGATCATCCCTTGTACGTGCACCATTCACCACAAAAACCAAAACTGTTTGCAGCAATGCTAGATCATTATCGGCATCATCATGGTTGACGCGGTCGATCTACCAACAACGCCGGTGATGTGGGAGATGTTCACAACCATGATGACGTCCCCTAGCGCTACTTTTGCTTTACTGTGGGCGGCGACCGTGACATTTTCGGCATACTGGCAGGCGGCAGCGATGCGACCGAATCTGTCATTGTTAGTCGAAGATTGGAAACAAAACACAAGCATAATGTCCCTTTCAACTACTAGAATGTGGTTGCTAATCAAAAGCAGGAGAATGTATCTCAGGTTCTTACCAATTCTTACTCAACATGTGGTGACCGGTAACCAACGGTGTAAATTACCTCCAAAGATTGGGTAAGCGACTGGAAGGTGATGCCAAATTGCACGGTAAATCCATGGAGCTTGGTAGGCTTAAATATGGTAGCAATGTTAGTCATAATCAATTCAGATATGCAAGTTGCACAAATGCACAATAACGGTAATGTGCTGGTCCTGGACTAGAATGGACTAGAGACGTGATCCTACTAGTAGAAAACAGGGCTATGGTCCAGGCCGGCTCACCCATTAGTCCCGGTTCAGTGTAGAACCGGGACCAATGTGGGCATTGGTCCTGGTTCGTGAGCCCAGGGGGCCGGCCGGGCCACGTGGGCCATTGGTCCCGGTTCGTCTGGACCTTTTGGTCCCGGTTGGTGGGACGAACCGGGACCAATGGGCCTCGTGTTGGAAATATGCCCTAGAGGCAATAATAAATGATTATTATTATATTTCCTTGTTCATGATAATCGTTTATTATCCATGCTAGAATTGTATTGATAGGAAACTCAGATACATGTGTGGATACATAGACAACACCATGTCCCTAGTAAGCCTCTAGTTGACTAGCTCGTGATCAATAGATGGTTACGGTTTCCTGACCATGGACATTGGATGTCATTGATAACGGGATCACATCATTAGGAGAATGATGTGATGGACAAGACCCAATCCTAAGCATAGCACAAGATCGTGTAGTTCGTATGCTAAAGCTTTTCTAATGTCAAGTATCATTTCCTTAGACCATGAGATTGTGCAACTCCCGGATACCGTAGGAATGCTTTGGGTGTGCCAAACGTCACAACGTAACTGGGTGGCTATAAAGGTGCACTACGGGTATCTCCGAAAGTGTCTGTTGGGTTGGCACGAATCGAGACTGGGATTTGTCACTCCGTGTGACGAGAGGTATCTCTGGGCCCACTCTGTAGGACATCATCATAATGTGCACAATGTGATCAAGGAGTTGATCACGGGATGATGTGTTACGGAACGAGTAAAGAGACTTGCCGGTAACGAGATTGAACAAGGTATCGGGATACCGACGATCGAATCTCGGGCAAGTATCGTACCGCTAGACAAAGGGAATTGTATACGGGATTGATTAAGTCCTTGACATCGTGGTTCATCCGAATGAGATCATCGTGGAACATGTGGGAGCCAACATGGGTATCCAGATCCCGCTGTTGGTTATTGACCGGAGAGTCATCTCGGTCATGTCTGCATGTCTCCCGAACCCGTAGGGTCTACACACTTAAGGTTCGGTGACGCTAGGGTTATAGAGATATTAGTATGCGGTAACCCGAATGTTGTTCGGAGTCCCGGATGAGATCCCGGACGTCACGAGGAGTTCCGGAATGGTCCGGAGGTAAAGAATTATATATAGGAAGTGCTATTTCGGCCATCGGGACAAGTTTCGGGGTCACCGGTATTGTACCGGGACCACCGGAAGGGTCCCGGGGGTCCACCGGGTGGGGCCACCTGCCCCGGGGGGCCACATGGGCTGTAGGGGGTGCGCCTTGGCCTATATGGGCCAAGGGCACCAGCCCCAAGAGGCCCATGCGCCAAGAGAAGAGGAAAAAGGGAGAGTCTTAAAGGGGAAGGCACCCCCGAGGTGCCTTGGGGAGGATGGACTCCTCCCCCCCCTTGGCCGCACCCTTCCTTGGAGGAAGGGGCAAGGCTGCGCCCTCCCCCTCTCACTTGGCCCTATATATAGTGGGGGGAAGGGAGGGCAACCATACCTAAGGCCTGGCGCCTCCCTCTCCCTCCCGTGACACATCTCCCTCCTCCCGCAGCGCTTGGCGAAGCCCTGTTGGAATCCCGCTACTTCCACCACCACGCCGTCGTGTTGTTGGATCTCCATCAACCTCTCATCACCCCTTGTTGGATCAAGAAGGAGGAGACGTCGCTGCTACGTACGTGTGTTGAACGCGGAGGTGCCGTCCGTTCGGCACTAGGATCATCGGTGATTTGGATCACGACGAGTACGACTCCATCAACCCCGTTCTCTTGAACGCTTCCGCGCGCGATCTACAAGGGTATGTAGATCCACTCCTCCCTCGTTGCTAGATGACTCCATAGATTGATCTTGGTGACACGTAGGAAAATTTTGATTATTGCTACGTTCCCCAAGTGGCATCATGAGCTAGGTCTATGCGTAGTTTCTATGCACGAGTAGAACACAAAGTAGTTGTGGGCGTTGATTTTGTTCAATATGCTTACCGTTACTAGTCCAATCTTGATTCGGTGGCATTGTGGGATGAAGCGGCCCGGACCGACCTTACACGTACTCTTACGTGAGACTGGTTCCACCGACTGACATGCACTAGTTGCATAAGGTGGCTAGCGGGTGTCTGTCTCTCCCACTTTAGTCGGATCGGATTCGATGAAAAGGGTCCTTATGAAGGGTAAATAGCAATTGGCATATCACGTTGTGGTTTTTGCGTAGGTAAGAAACGTTCTTGCTAGAAACCCATAGCAGCCACGTAAAACATGCAAACAACAATTAGAGGACGTCTAACTTGTTTTTGCAGGGTATGCTATGTGATGTGATATGGCCAAAAGGATGTGATGAATGATATATGTGATGTATGAGATTGATCATGTTCTTGTAATAGGAATCACGACTTGCATGTCGATGAGTATGACAACCGGCAGGAGCCATAGGAGTTGTCTTAATTTATTTATGACATGCGTGTCAACTTAAACATCATGTAATTACTTTACTTTATTGCTAAAGCGCTAGCCATAGTAGTAGAAGTAATAGATGACGAGACAACTTCAGAAGACACGATGATGGAGATCATGATGATGGAGATCATGGTGTCATGCCGGTGACGATGATGATCATGGAGCCCCGAAGATGGAGATCAAAAGGAGCAATATGATATTGGCCATATCATGTCACTATTTGATTGCATGTGATGTTTATCATGTTTTTACATCTTGTTTACTTAGAACGATGGTAGTAAATAAGATGATCCCTCATTAAAATTTCAAGAAAGTGTTCCCCCTAACTGTGCACCGTTGCGACAGTTCGTTGTTTCGAAGCACCACGTGATGATCGGGTGTTAGATTCTAACGTTCACATACAACGGGTGTAAGACAGATTTACACACGCAAACACTTAGGTTGACTTGACGAGCCTAGCATGTACAGACATGGCCTCGGAACACAGAAGACCGAAAGGTCGAGCATGAGTCGTATGGTAGATGCGATCAACATGAAGATGTTCACCGATGATGACTAGTCCGTCTCACGTGATGATCGGACACGGCCTAGTTGACTCGGATCATGTAATCACTTAGATGACTAGAGGGATGTCTATCTGAGTGGGAGTTCATAAGATGAACTTAATTATCCTGAACATAGTCAAAAGGTCTTCGCAAATTATGTCGTAGCTCGCGCTTCAGTTCTACTGTTTAGTTATGTTCCTAGAGAAAATTTAGTTGAAAGTTGATAGTAGCAATTATGCGGACTAGGTCTGTAAACTGAGGATTGTCCTCATTGCTTCATAGAAGGCTTATGTCCTTAATGCGCCGCTCAGTGTGCTGAACCTCGAACGTCGTCTGTGGATGTTGCGAACATCTGACATACACGTTTTGATGACTACATGATAGTTCAGTGCGTAATGCTAAATGGTTTGGATTTGAGGCACCAAAGACGTTTTTGAAACATCGCAGAACATATGAGATGTTCCAAGGACTGAAATTGGGATTTCAGGCTCGTGCCCACGTCAAGAGGTATGAGACCTCCGATGATTTTCTTAGCCTGCAAACTAAGGAGAAAAGCTCAATTGTTGAGCTTGTGCTCAGATTATCTGAGTACAACAATCATTTGAATCAAGTGGGAGTTGATCTTCCAAATGAGATAGTGATGTTTCTCCGAAGTCATTACCACCAAGCTGCTAGAGCTTCGTGATGAACTATAATATATCAGGGACATATATGATGATCCTTGAGATATTCGCGATGTTTGACACCACAAAAGTAGAAATCAAGAAGGAGCATCAATTGTTGATGGTTGGTGAAACCACTAGTTTCAAGAAGGGCAAGGGCAAGAAGGGATACTTCATGAAACGGCAAATCAGCTGCTGCTCTAGTGAAGAAACCCAAGGTTGAACCCAAACCCGAGACTAAGTGCTTCTGTAATAAGGGGAACAGCCACTGGAGCAGAATTACCCTAGATACTTGGTAGATTAGAAGGCTGGCAAGGTCGATAGAAGTATATTGGATATACATTGTGTTAATGTGTACTTTACTAGTACTCCTAGTAGCACCAGGGTATTAGATACCGGTTCGGTTGCTAAGTGTTAGTAACTCGAAATAAAAGCTACGGAATAAACGGAGACTAGCTAAAGGTGAGCTGACGATATGTGTTGGAAGTGTTTCCAAGGTTGATCAAATATCGTACGCTCCCTCTACCATCGAGATTGGTGTTTGCGTTGAGCAAAGACATGATTGGATTATGTCTATCGCAATACGGTTATTCTTTTAAGGAGAATAATGGTTACTCTGTTTATTTGAATAATACCTTCAATGGTCTTACACCTAAAATGAATGGTTTATTGAATCTCGATCGTAGTGATACACATGTTCATGCCAAAAGATAGTAATGATAGTACCACCTACTTGTGGCACTGCCACGTAAGTCATATCGGTATAAAACGCATGAAGAAGCTCCATGTTGATGGATCTTTGGGCTCACTCGTTTTTGAAAAGTTTGAGGCATGCGAACCATGTCTATTGGTGTATATGCATGAAGAAACTCCATGCAAATGGAGCGTTTGGACTCACTTGATTTTGAATCACTTGAGACATGCAAATCATACCACATGGGCAAGATGACTGAAAGCCTCGTTTTCAGTAAAATGGAACTAGAAAGCAACTTGTTGGAAGTAATACATTTTGATGTGTGCAGTCAATGAGTGCTGAGGCATGTAGTGGATATCGTTATGTTCTTACTTCACAGACGACTTGAGTAGATGTTGAGTATATTTACTTGATGAATCACGAGTCTGAATTATTGAAAGGTTCAAGTAATTTCAGGGTGAAGTTGAAAGATCGTCGTGACAAGAGGATAAAATATCTATGATATGATCATAGAGATGAATATCTGAATTACGAGTTTGGCATAGAATTAAGACATTGTGGAAATTGTTTCACAACTAATACAGCCTGGAACACCATAGTGTGATGGTGTGTCCGAACATCATAACTGCACCCTATTGGATATGATGCATACCATGATGTCTCTTATTGAATTACCACGATAGTTTATGGGTTAGGCATTAGAGACAACCACATTCACTTTAAATAGCACACCACGTAATTCCGATGAGATGACACCGTATGAACTATGGTTTAGAGAAACCTAAGCTGTCATTTCTTAAAAGTTTGGGGCTGCGACGCTCATGCGAAAAAGTTTCAGGCTCATAAGCTCGAACCCAAAGCGGATAAATGCATCTTCATAGGACACCCAAAACAGTTGGGCATACCTCCTGTCTCAGATCCGAAAGCAATAAGGGATTGTTTCTAGAATCAGGTCCTTTTTCGAGGAAAAGTTTCTCTCGAAAGAATTGAGTGGGAGGATGGTGGAGACTTGATGAGGTTATTGAACCGTCTCTTCAACTAGTGTGTCGCAGGGCACAGGAAGTTGTTCCTGTGGCACCTACACCAATTGAAGTGGAAGCTTATGATAGTGATCATCAAACTTCAGATCAAGTCACTACCAAACCTCGTGGGATGACAAGAATGCGTACTACTTCAGAGTGGTACGTGATCCTGTCTTGGAAGTCATGTTGCTAGACAACAATGAACCTACGAGCCATGGAGAAGCGATGGTGGGCCCAGATTCCGATAAATGGCTCGAGGCCATAAAATCCGAGATAGGATCCATGTATGAAAACAAAGTGTAGACTTTGGAAGAACTACTTGATGGTCGTAAGGCTGTTAGGTACATATGGATTTTAAAAGGAAGACGGACAATGATGGTAAGTATCACCATTAAGAAAGCTCGACTTGTCGTTAAGAATTTTTCCGACAAGTTCAAGGAGTTGACTATGATGAGACTTTCTCACTCGTAGCGATGCTAAGAGTCTGTTGGAATTATATTAGCGATTACTGCATTATTTATGAAATCTTGCAGATAGGATGTCAAAACATTGTTTCCTCGACGATTTTCTTGAGGAAAGGTTGTATGTGATACAACCGGAAGGTTTTGTCAATCCTGAAAGATGCTAATAAGTATGCAAAGCTCCAGCAATCCTTCTAAGGACTGGAGTAAGCATCTCGGAGTTGGAATGTACGCTTTGATGAGATGATCAAAGATTTTGGGTTTATACAAAGTTTATGAGAAACTTGTATTTCCAAAGAAGTGAGTGGGAGCACTATAGAATTTCTGAGAAGTATATGTTGTTGACATATTATGGATCAGAAATGATGTAGAATTTCTGGAAAGCATATAGGGTTATCTGGAAAGTGTTTTTCAATGGAAAGCCTGGATTAAGCTACTTGAACATTGAGCATCAAGATCTATAAGGATAGATCAAAACGCTTAATGGTACTTTCAAATGAGCACATACCTTGACATGATCTGGAAGGGGTTCAAGATGGATCAGTCAAAGAAGGAGTACTTGCCTGAGTAGTAAGGTATGAAGTTAAGACTTAAAGCTCGACCACGGCAGAAGAAAGAGAAAGGACGAATGTCGTCCCCTATGCTTTAGTCATAGGCTCTACAGTATGCTATGCTGTGTACCGCACCTGAAGTGTGCCTTGCCATGAGTCAGTCAAGGGGTACAAGAGTGATCCAAGAATGGATCACAGGACAACGGTCAAAGTTATCCTTAGTAACTAGTGGACTAAGGAATTTTCTCGATTATGGAGGTGGTAAAAGAGTTCGTCGTAAAGGGTTACGCCGATGCAAACTTTGACACTAATCCAGATTATTCTGAGTAGTAAACTGGATTCGTATAGTAGAACAGTTATTTGGAATAGCCCCAAATAGAATGTGGTAGTTGCATCTAGGAGATGACAAAGAGATTTGTAAAGCACACATGGATCTGAAAGATTCAGACCCGTTGACTATAACATCTCTCACAAGCATAACATGATCAAACCCAGAACTCATCGAGTGTTAATCATATGGTAATGTGAACTAGATTATTGACTCTAGTAAACTCTTTGGGTGTTAGTCACATGGGGATGTGACCTTGAGTGTTAATCACATATCGATGTGAACTGGATTATTGACTCTAGTGCAAGTGGGAGACTATTGGAAATATGCCCTAGAGGCAATAATAAATTAGTTATTATTATATTTCCTTGTTCATGATAATCGTTTATTATCCATGCTGGAATTGTATTGATAGGAAACTCAGATACATGTGTGGATACATAGACAACACCATGTCCCTAGTAAGCCTCTAGTTGACTAGCTCGTTGATCAATAGATGGTTACGGTTTCCTGACCATGGACATTGGATGTCATTGATAACGGGATCACATCATTAGGAGAATGATGTGATGGACAAAGACCCAATCCTAAGCCTAGCACAAGATCATGTAGTTCGTATGCTAAAGCTTTTCTAATGTCAAGTATCATTTCCTTAGACCATGAGATTGTGCAACTCCGGATACCGTAGGAGTGCTTTGGGTGTGCCAAACGTCACAACGTAACTGGGTGGCTATAAAGGTACACTACAGGTATCTCCGAAAGTGTCTGTTGGGTTGGCACGAATCGAGACTGGGATTTGTCACTCCGTGTAAACGGAGAGGTATCTCTGGGCCCACTCGGTAGGACATCATCATAATGTGCACAATGTGATCAAGGAGTTGATCACGGGATGATGTGTTACGGAACGAGTAAAGAGACTTGTCGGTAACGAGATTGAACAAGGTATCGGGATACCAACGATCGAATCTCGGGCAAGTATCGTACCGATAGACAAAGGGAATTGTATACGGGATTGATTAAGTCCTTGACATCGTGGTTCATCCGATGAGATCATCGTGGAGCATGTGGGAGCCAACATGGGTATCCAGATCCCGCTGTTGGTTATTGACCGGAGAACGTCTCGGTCATGTCTGCATGGTTCCCGAACCAGTAGGGTCTACACACTTAAGGTTCGGTGACGCTAGGGTTATAGAGATATTAGTATGCGGTAACCCGAAAGTTGTTCGGAGTCCCGGATGAGATCCCGGACGTCACGAGGAGTTCCGGAATGGTCCGGAGGTAAAGATTTATATATGGGAAGTCTTGTTTTGGTCGCCGGAAAAGTTTCGCGCATTATCGGTATTGTACCGGGAGTGCCGAAAGGGGTCCGGGGGTCCACCAAGGGGGTCCACCTGCCCCGGGGGGCCACATGGGCTGTAGGGGTGTGCGCCTTGGCCTATATGGGCCAAGGGCACCAGCCCCAAGAGGCCCATGCGACAAGAGATAAGGGAAGGGAAGAGTCCTAAAAGGGGAAGGCACCTCCTAGGTGCCTTGGGGAGGATGGACTCCTCCCTGGCCGCACCCTTCCTTGGAGGAAGGGCCAAGGCTGCGCCCCCCCTCTCCCTTGGCCCTATATATAGTGGGGGAAGGGAGGGCAGCTAAATCTAAGCCCTGGCGCCTCCCTCTCCCTCCCATGACACATCTCCCTCCTCCCGCAGCGCTTGGCGAAGCCCTGTTGGAATCCCGCTACTTCCACCACCACGCCGTCGTGCTGCTGGATCTCCATCAACCTCTCCTTCCCCCTTGCTGGATCAAGAAGGAGGAGACGTCGCTGCTCCATACGTGTGTTGAATGCGGAGGTGCCGTCCGTTCGGCGCTAGGATCATCGGTGATTTGGATCATGACGAGTACGACTCCATCAACCCCGTTCTCTTGAACGCTTCCGCGCGCGATCTACAATGGTATGTAGATCCACTCCTCCCTCGTTGCTAGATGACTCCATAGATTGATCTTGGTGACACGTAGGAAAATTTTGAATTATTGCTACGTTCCCCAATCAAAGCATCATCGTTAGCCTTTCCATGTGCGGCGATAGGTTTCATGGGCAACGAAAGCATTCTTGGTGGCAAGATTTCGAGTGCGATTAACATCCACCAAGAGGCTTTTCATCTGACGCTTCAGCCAATCATGATGCCTATCTTGTTTCTGATGTAGGGCCACAAGAAGCTCTCGGTCGTTGAGAACACGAGTGCGCTTCTTGGGTCTTGAAGCAGTGGCACTGTCAGTGGCTTCAGTGGAAGCAGGGTGTGGTGCACGTGTGGTGCCAGCCAAAGGATACACCTGAGAAACTGCTTCAACGCCTTCAACGTTCTGTGTAAAACTCCGATGTTCTGCATTCTGAAGACTTAGAGGTTGCTTTGCAGGCTCAGAATATATGGCTTCAGTAGACATGTCCACGTCAGGCAAGAAGATCCGATGGTTGCGGGCTGAGGGCTGATAAGAGATGGCAGAGTGTAGCTTGATCAGCCACATGACCCAAGGGGCGTAGAACTTCAAACCAAACAGATCCATGCCTGATGCAGCAAGTTGGCGTATGAAGAAGTCTTGTGCATTGAAGCATTTGCCATGAAGTATATAGAAGACCAAAGTCTTCATTGCACCCTGAAGCTTGACATTTGGAGAGTGCCCTTTGATAGGCCAGAGAGTTCGCCTGATGATGTGATAGATGGTTCTGGGCAGGTACTCAAGGTCTTCAACGAAGAACTCTGTGGGATACGCAGCATCTTGAGACAATGGCTTCATCATGCTGAGCATTTGACTCATATTAGGTTCTGACCGCTGAAAGATGCTCTCAATAGCTTCAGCATGCAGCTGACAGCCTTGCTCGAAGAGATCGCCAGGAGTGGGCAGGCCAGTGAGCTCAATGATGTCAAATGCATTGGCTTCGTGATGAACGTTGCCAGTCATCCATTCCAGGACCCAAGTCTTCGGATCTCTGCCATACCCTTTGATATGAAGTGTGGCATAGAATTGTAGCAGCAGATCTTCATTCCAATGCTCTTCATCAGTAACAAACTGCAGCAGACCCACTTGCTTGAAGCAATCCAACGCTTCTTCTAGACAGGGCAGACCAGCTATAGCTTCAACGTCAAGGCGCTTGTGTGGGAAGATGCAACCTTGGTTGTAAAGAATGCAAGAGTAATAGCTTCGCTGAGGATAGCTCCAGAACCAATTAGATGATATCCTTTCCCTTGAGTAGGGGTTCCTGGAGCTATCGAAGAACGTGTTGTCTGCCCTGAAGCCATTGATGTTGAAGGAGCCAGGTGCTGATGCAGGACCTGGAAACCTTGGCAGTCTTGGGATTGGCTTCTGGACCTGAGGCCTGTGCTCAACATGATAGTTGAATTGGGGACCGACAGCAGACTCAGGAACAGAAGTGGCGGGATCAGTGGCTTCGCTGTCTTCTGAAGCTTTTGCTGGGGAGGGCTCCACATTAGCTTCGTTGTTGGTTGTGGCAGCCTCAAGATTTTCATCCTCCACTTGACTAGCTGGAGGGTCGGTCACAGGCACGTTCTCCTGGAGAACTGCTTCTTGGTGGAGCAGGGGAGTGGGATCTTGTGGTACTACTTCTTCTGCGGCTGATGCAGCCGGAATGTCTTCAGCAGAGACTTGAGGCCTTGGACCTTTGCGAAGCCTGCGGAACGCAGACGACGCCTGTGGAGTTGGAGTAGGCTGGGCCTCATAGTCTTCTTCCTCTTGTGGGCGATCCGCCCATGAAGCATCCTGTGCAATTGGCGTCAGTGGACGACCAATGCTGATGAGTTTGCTGTTTTCTAACTGAGGAAGGACTGCATCATCTTCTACATTATCATGATGACCAATGTCTTCAGCAGCGATGGGATCAGCTGCTGGAATGTCTTCAGCTTCAGGAGCCTCTGTGGAAGCAGGCTCATGAACTGTCAGTTGACGTTCTGCGTCAGGATGAATCATAGAAATGGGTTCAACTATCAAGGGCTCTGTGGGAGCAGCCCGAGCTTTCTTGGTCTTTTTCTTTTTCTTGGTGGGGGCAGTAGGAGAGGATTCAGAGTGTTTCCTCTTCCTGGCTTCAGCCTCAGCAGTTCTTGTCTTCTTGAGCTTTGAATCTGTTGACCGACTCTTTGTCTTCGAGCCAGTCATTCTTGTTGGGAAGACAATCGGAACTGCTTCTTGCCTTGGTGCATCAGATTCAGTCGTAGCAGGCTTCTTCTTCTTCTTTGCGGCCATCCTGGGGTCGATGCCAGGACGCCCAAGTGCCTTGCGCTTCTCAGCCTCATTATAGGCTTGCACACATCTGTCAGCCAGAGTCTTCATGCGCTCACGCGAACCTTGAGCTTTTGCACGCTTCTTCACAAAGGCTTCCTTGAGCTCGTGCATCATTGTCTTGAAGTTCTTCACTTCTTGCACGCTGAGCTTGGCCATATGCTTCTTGAACTGAGCCTTTTCATAGTCAATCTTCTGCTTCAGCTCAACAATGCGCTGGGCAATAGCAAGTTCTGAAGCAATGGCGCCTTGGAAGGCAACACTGAGGCCAATAGGTAGCTGCAGATCTTCAAAGCTGATGTTTGGCGTGTCAAACCACTCGTCAATGAAGTTGTGGATGATGGTGACATCAAAGAGAGGCAGATCATTGAAGATTTCTGCTTCTTCTTTGCTCTTGATGAGTTGCTCAAGAGTGTCATCTGCAAGATCTTCATCACTTGACAGATCAATGTCGTCATTGCGCAGGATGGCAGCAGCTGTTAGCTCTTTGCCAGTGTGAGACAGAGGCATCTTGGCCTTCTGGGGCTTGGAGACGCGTGATAAATCTTCAGACTGCACACTGTCTTCAGGAGGTGCAGTTGCCAATGGCTTCGCCCTTGAGATTTTTGGTGAAGGGGCTGGCTTTGAAGCTTTTGGCTTCTTCAACTGCTTTGGCTTCGGCACTGCAGGCGCGTCATCAGACTCAGTGTCAGCCGCAGGCTCATTCACTGCAGCCCCTTGAACCAAGATGTAGGTGATGAGGCCTTCAAGGTTGGCATACGGACCGATGACATTGGGTTCTGCTTCTCGTGTGCCATCTGCCCTTGGTGCTGAGGGACCAGGGTTGAAGTCTAACCCAAATTTCTTCTTGTTCTGCTTCGCTGAGTTTTGGGCAAACTGGAAGTTGCGCTTGAACAGATTGTCGTCACGACACCAGAGTAGTGACGACGGATGTGCATCATCAGGCTGTGGCCCATGGACCATGCATGGATAGAAGCTTTGGGCAATAGCTTCATCTCTGGACCTGGGTAGAAGGTTCTTGTATAAGATGTCTCCCCACGGTCTTTTGATGGCACTTTTCTTAGCATACTCTTGGGTTGTGAAGCGGTATTTGAACCATTGTTCTGCCCAATAGCGTCGAATCCATTGGATTTGGGTCTTGCGCTGACTATAATCCTCTTCAGGATCTGTCTTATACATTTCTGCGAGTTCATCAGGTAGATCTCTGGATGTTCCGCCACGACGTTGTCTGCCCCCCTTCCTTGCTGCTTTCTCTGAAGCCATAAACTTTAACTTGAAAGGCTTCAAGACGTTCAAAGGCTTCAAAGGCTTTCTCTTGCTGGACCAACAGGAACTGGCTTCAGGAGAATTTATGTGATGCTGTAAGAATTCTGCAAATGAATGCAGACTATGAGAACCAAAGGATTCTCCCACGGACATGTACCTGTGACAGCATTAAGGTGCGAGGGAAGGGGAAGAGGTCATATGCATTCTCGGAAGATTTTGAAGATAAATCAGTTTAGAAGACATTGACCTCATCGTGCGAAGACATTTACTCATAGATAAGAAGTT
Organism: Triticum urartu; assembly: GCF_003073215.2. Classification (NCBI taxonomy): domain Eukaryota; kingdom Viridiplantae; phylum Streptophyta; class Magnoliopsida; order Poales; family Poaceae; genus Triticum; species Triticum urartu. Next base: position 617,632,422 of record NC_053025.1, read on the forward strand.
GGTTCCAGATTTGTACGAATCCACAGATCAGTACAAGTGAGGAATCTAACTACTTTGTGAAGCACAAGTGAATATACTAGGCATGTTATGAGATGCAGTATGAGAGAGATCTAGCTTGTGTGAACAGAAACTGCTTGTGGTAGAAAGTGACAGATCAATAGGATCAACGGTGCTGTAAAAAGGGAGTTTTATTTACCACATTGAGAACTGCTAGACGGAGTGGGAGATGAGGCCGAGCAGTCCACTCTTCCATGCCCTAACTTGGCGACGGAGGACACCTACGGCGACGGCGGAGAGGACGATGTCCGCGGTCGGCGTGAAGACGGCGTCGGAGAGGTTGCGGCAGCGAAGCGCTTCGTCGCCGGCGTCGTCGAGAGCTAGCGGTGGCGCTAGGGTTCGTGCGAGGGTGGAAGAGGAGATAATTACCGCTGTGAGTGTGTATTTATAGGCACAGGGGCGGCACTGTGCTATTACACAGGTGCCCCTGGCGATTCGCATCTGAGGAACACATGGCCAGTATGCGGAATTTTGGGGTTTGTTCCACGCACGCCTGGATTGTCGGGTGGTCGTTCCTACTTCTTCGGATTTCATGTGGAGGAATGAGCATTGAAAACGGACTTAATGGTTGTCTCTGTATCTTCTGCTGACAAGGACGCAGAGAAGACATTCGACAGTTTCAATAGAATGCATATGACTTGGAGAGATAGAGTTTGAGATAGAAAGCATAGAGAGGTTGGGGTCCGATCACATTCACTTAGTTCAAAAGATTCAACACGAAGACATAGCTATAAGTGAATGCTGTAGAGGACAGAACACTAGCATATATATATATATATATATATATAATCAACATAGTGAAGATAATCATGAAAATATGTTGAGATCGAAGCCAAACCAAATGTGAAGACATTGCAAGGTAACGCCATGAGTGAAACACTTCAAAATAGAACGTTTGGTAGTGGCGTTACCCACCGTATAGGAAGTATTAGACCCAGACACGGCGCACAATTATCGTGGCGCTCTGAAGTCAAATTCCACATTAATGTATTCACACTTAGAATGTATGTCTTCATTGATTGAAGATATACTTCACTTCGTGTGTTGCACATCTAAGTCATCAATATGCATAAGGGTTAGGATGTGTGCCTGATCACAGGACATTTGTGGATTCCAGGATATTTAGCTCACACCGTAACTTGCAAAACCTCTTCTCATCCAAGGGCTTGGTGAAGATATCTGCCAATTGCTCTTCAGTGTTGACGTGTATGATATCAATGTCTTCCTTCACAACATGATCTCTGAGAAAGTGATGACGAATTTCAATGTGCTTTGTCTTCGAGTGCTGAACTGGGTTGTTGGCAATCTTGATGGCGCTTTCGTTGTCGCAGTAAAGTGGCACTTGCTTCAGATGAATGCCATAGTCCTTGAGTGTTTGCTTCATCCACAGAAGCTGAGCACAGCAAGATCCAGCAGCAATGTATTCAGATTCAGCAGTGGAGAGAGATACACAGTTCTGCTTCTTTGAAGACCAACATACAAGTGATCGTCCCAGAAAGTGACATGTGCCTGATGTAGACTTGCGATCAACTTTGTCACCAGCATAATCAGCATCCGAGAATCCAACCAGATCAAACTCTGAGCCCTTTGGATACCATAATCCTAGAGTTGGGGTGTGAGCCAAATATCGAAGAATTCGCTTCACAGCTAAGTGATGCGACTCCTTTGGTGCCGCTTGAAATCGAGCACACATGCAAACACTAAGCATAATATCTGGCCTAGATGCACATAGATAAAGTAGAGAACCAATCATGGAGCGGTATACCTTTTGATCGAACTCTTTACCATTGTCGTCAGGACCCAGATGATGTTTGGCTGGCATTGGTGTTGTGAAGCCTTTGCAGTCTTGCATACCGAACTTCTTCAGGCAATCTTTGAGATACTTCTCTTGAGATATGAAGATGCCATTTCGTTGTTGTCGTATTTGAAGACCAAGGAAGAACTTCAGCTCCCCCATCATGGACATCTGATATTGCTCTTGCATCATATATCCAAACTCTTCACTGTACTTCTGATTGGTGCAGCCGAAGATAATGTCATCCACATATATTTGGCACACAAACAGTTCACCATCATATGTCTTCGTGAAAAGAGTGGGATCTAGGGAACCAGGTATGAAGCCTTTGCTCTTCAGGAAGTATTTGAGTGTGTCATACCAGGCCCGAGGGGCTTGTTTGAGGCCATACAGTGCCTTGTTGAGCTTGTATACCATGTCAGGATGTTTTGGATTTTCAAAGCCAGGTGGTTGTGCAACATACACTTCTTCTTCAATCTTGCCATTGAGAAAGGCACTCTTCACATCCATTTGATATAAAAGTATGTTATGATGATTTGCATAGGCCAGCAGTATGCGTATGGCTTCAAGTCTAGCCACAGGAGCAAATGTTTCATTGAAGTCAATGCCTTCCACTTGAGTATATCCTTGAGCAACGAGACGAGCTTTGTTTCTGACAACTTGACCATGATCATCTTGCTTGTTGCGGTATATCCATTTGGTGTCTATTATATTGTGCTTCCGTGGATCAGGACGCTTAACCAGTTCCCATACATTATTCAGCTCAAACTGTTGAAGCTCTTCTTGCATAGCTTGAATCCATTCAGGTTCCATGAAGGCTTCTTCAACTTTCTTGGGTTCTGATATTGAGACGAATACGAAGTGCCCACAGAAATTTGCTAGCTGAGTTACCCTTGAATGAGTGAGTGGACCAAGTGCATTGATGCTATCAATTATTCTTTCAATCTGCACTTCATTGGCAACGCGAGGATGTACAGGGCGAAGACTTTGCTCTTGCTGTTCATTGTCGTTGTTGGAAGGAATGTCTTCAGGCTGAGCATTGTCTTCATGTTGATCAGGTGCTGAAATGATAAGTTCTTCTTCAGGATGAGCTTCAGAAGGTATAATTTCTCCAGTTCCCATTAGCTTGATTGATTCACTGGATGGAACTTTATCTATCACACTTGGCAGCTGCTCTCTTTGTGAGCCGTCGGTCTCATCGAACCGCACATCCATTGTTTCAACCACTTTGTAATGAAAGAGATTGAAGACTCTGTAGGAGTGCGAATCCTTTCCATATCCAAGCATAAAACCCTCATGTGCTTTTGGAGCAAATTTTGAGGTGTGATGTGGGTCCTTGATCCAGCACCTTGCGCCAAATACTCTGAAGTAACTGACATTTGGCTTTTTGTCAGTAAGGAGCTCATAAGATGTCTTGTTCAGTAGCTTGTGAAGATAAACACAATTGATTGTATGGCATGCAGTATCAATGGCTTCGGGCCAGAATTTTCTTGGGGTCTTGTATTCATCTAGCATTGTTTTGGCCATCTCAATTAGTGTTCTGTTCTTGCGTTCGACGACGCAATTCTGCTGTGGCGTGTACGGGGCTGAGAATTCATGTGTGATGCCCAAGGTATCAAGATATGTATCAAGGCCAGTGTTCTTGAATTCAGTGCCATTGTCACTTCTGATGTGCTTTATCTTGGCGCCAAAATTGTTCATAGCTCGATTGGCGAAGAGTCTGAAGACATCCTGCACTTCAGTCTTGTAAAGGATTATGTGCACCCAAGTATATCGAGAATAATCATCAACAATAACGAAGCCATAGAGGCAAGCAGTAGTAGTTAGAGTTGAGTAATGAGTGGGACCGAAAAGATCTATGTGAAGCAGTTCAAAGGGTTGAGTAGTAGTCATGATTGTCTTCGAGGGATGTTTGGCCCTCGTCATCTTCCCTGCTTCACAGGCACCGCATAAGTGGTCTTTCTTGAACTTGACGCCCTCAATGCCTATGACATGCTTCTTCTTCGCAAGGGTGTGGAGGTTCCTCATGCCAGCATGTCCAAGCCTCCGATGCCAGAGCCAGCATTCTGAAGCCTTTGCTAGAAGACATACTGCAAGCTGTGGCCCTGCTGAGAAATCTACCACGTACAAATCATCTTTTCGATACCCTTCAAACACTAGAGACTTGTCAGATTCCATTAGTAGAAGGCAATGATATTTTCCAAACATTACGATCATGTTCAAATCGAAAAGCATTGAGATAGACATTAAGTTGAAGCCAAGGGATTCAACAAGCATGACTTTATCCATGTGTTGATCCCTTAAGATTGCAACTCTACCTAGACCCAATACCTTACTTTTACCAGTGTCAGCAAATGTGATGTGGCTCTTGTCGGATGGACGTAAGGTTGAGTCCATAAGAAGACTTCTTTTGCCAGTCATGTGATTTGTACACCCACTGTCAATAATCCATTCTGAAGACGCTGGTGTCGTACCCTACAGTGCAGTTAGGGGGATAGGCTTCACCAAGAGCATTGTGAAGCAAAAACATTTGATGAACCAGTGGGTTATGAAAGCTTAGATCCAGGTTAGGACTAATAGGGAGAGTAGCAAGCGATTCAGGTATGAAGTACATAGTAAGACCATTTGGGCATTTGATCTTGCGCCCTACAAGATGTTTAAGGTCCCCAGCAATAGCGTCAGACGATTTTGGTTTTCTGCTGGAGACCTTCCCCTGCAAAAGAGAGTTAAGCCTTCTTAACCACCCACATCTTCAAGGGTGGCTTAGAAGCAATAAGTCTAAGTGCAGCATCTAAGAATTTTGGCTTTGAAGCCTTAGCAAACAGTCTTGCAGGCGGACAATAGTACTCATAAGAATAAGCAGAAAAGTTCTTGGTCTTATGAACATGGCGGTTTGATGAACCGCTCTCATATTCATATGCCTGAGTATGGTTTCCCTACAAAACATTTGCGTTAGTGCGACTCAGGTGAGTCCTCTGTTTGTATGAAGCCTTTGGACTGTATGAAGCCTTTGGTCTGAGGTTTGTCTTCTTCAAGTGAGGTGTCATGAAGACATTCACAGGAAGATTTTCCATACACCTTTTCGGAACCCAGATCTTCTTCATAGGCGGTCCATTCCTGCAGTTAGTACCAATGTACCTGGCAAACACTACACCATTCTGATTCTTAAATAGTATATAGTTTGCATCAAAGGATTCATCAATGATAATGGGGTTAGCACAAGTGAAGCCAGATAGATTGGATGGATCTGCTGAAGGTTCCTTTGTAGCAACCCACATGGTTTTGGGGTACTGCTCAGGTTTCCAGTAAGAGCCATCTGCATTCATTTTCCTTACGAACCCTACACCCTCTTTCCTAGGGTTTCGGTTCAGAATCTTCTTTTTCAGGACATCACATAGCATCTGATGCCCTTTAAGACTTTTGTACATCCCTGTTTCAAGCAATGTCTTCAACCTAGCATTCTCATCAGCAATAGCGGTGGTATCCTCAGCAGAGGGGTTAGTTATCGCATCAACAGTTGAAGATATTGCAACAGCAGTAGCAGTAGAACATTCAGTAACAGAAGTAGCATTATCACGCTCAATGCATTTAAGACATGGTGGTTCAAATCCTTCCTGAGCGGGACTGATCTGTTTGGCGCGAAGTGACTCGTTTTCCGTTTGAAGATCTTCATGAACCGCTCTCAATTTCTCAAGATCTTGCTTCCTTTGAAGATAATCATAGGAAAGCTTTTCATGAGTTGTTGAGAGAGTTTCATGATGACTTTCAAGTTCCTGATACTTAACGTGAAGATTTTTTATGTCTTCAATTAAGGATTCAGATCGAGTCATTTCAGCACCTAACAGATCATCGCTTCTGTCTAACAGTTTTTGAATATGTTCCATAGCTTTCTGTTGTTCAGTTGCAATTTTAGCAAGTGTTTTGTAGCTAGGTTTTGAACCAAATCAGAGTCATCGTCACTAGATGTTTGATAGTGAGTAGTGCGTGTGTTTACCTTGGCACCGTGTGCCATGAAGCAGTAGGTAGAAGCGGAGTAGTCCTTATCATTTGCATCGATGTCGGTGATGAAGTCATTGTCTTCAGTGTTGAAGATGGACTTGGCAACGTATGCTGTAGCCTGACTTGCGACGCCTGAGTCGGATTCCTCCTCAAACTCCACCTCCGCCTCCTCAGAAGCAGACTCCTCCTCTGAATCCATTTCCTTGCCAACAAACGCACGTGCCTTGCCAGATGAGCTCTTCTTGTGTGATGAAGACTTTGAGGAAGACTTGGAAGAAGACTTTGAGTATTTCTTCTTCTTCTTCTTGTCGTCAGAGTCATATTCCTTGCTCTTCTTCTTCTTTTTGTTCTCATTGTCCCACTGTGGACACTCAGAGATGAAGTGGCCAAGTTTCTTGCACTTGTGACATGTTTTCTTCTTGTAGTCATGAGCAGGAGCTTCATCATTCCTTGAACTTGATCGGGAAGACTTTCTGAAGCCTTTCTTCTTGGTGAATTTTTGGAACTTCTTGACAAGCATAGAAAGTTCCCTTCCAATGTCTTCAGGGTCATCAGAACTGATGTCAGATTCTTCTTCAGATGGGGAGACAACTTTTGCCTTCAAGGCACGAGTTCGCCCATAGTTTGGACCGTAGATATCTCTTTTCTCCGAAAGCTGAAACTCATGTGTGTTGAGCCTCTCAAGTATGTCAGACGGATCGAGTGTCTTGAAATCAGGACGTTCTTGAATCATCAGGGCCAGGATGTCAAACGAACTATCAAGTGATCTCAGCAGCGTCTTGACGACTTCGTGTTTGGTAATCTCAGTGGCGCCAAGGGCTTGAAGCTCATTTGTGATGTCAGTGAGTCGGTCAAATGTGTGCTGGACATTCTCATTGTCATTTCGCTTGAAGCGGTTGAAGAGGTTGCGAAGGACACTGATTCTCTGATCTCTCTGGGTTGAGATGCCTTCATTGACCTTGGAGAGCCAGTCCCAGACCAGCTTGGATGTCTTCAAAGCACTCACACGGCCATACTGTCCTTTGGTCAGATGACCACAGATGATATTCTTGGCAGTAGAGTCCAGTTGAACGAATTTCTTGACATCAGCAGCAGTGACACCTTCTCCAGCCTTGGGAAGGCCGTTCTCGACGACATACCATAGGTCGACGTCAATGGCTTCAAGATGCATGCGCATCTTATTCTTCCAGTAGGGATATTCAGTTCCATCAAAGACGGGGCACGCAGCGGAGACTTTAATTATCCCTGTAGTCGACATAGCTAAAACTCCAGGTGGTTAAACCGAATCACACAGAACAAGGGAGCACCTTGCTCTGATACCAATTGAAAGTGCGTTATATCAACTAGAGGGGGGGTGAATGGGCAATTTTTATGAAAGTCTTCAGAACATGGGAGTTTTGAAGACAAACGATAAAAATCAAACCTATTACCATGCAGCGGAAGGTAGACTACACTAGGCAAACCATAGTCAAGTATTCAATGAAGTGGAAGCACAAAGACTAATAGCAGCTAGGTAGTAAGGATCAGGTTGGAAGATATTGTGAAGCCAAACAGAACACACAGTCACTCAGTGAAGACAAATGATAGAGCAAACATACAATGACTTCACAAGTAGGAACAGTAAGTAAAGTGAAGTGAAGATGAAACCAGTGACTCGTTGAAGACAATGATTTGTTGGACCAGTTCCAGTTGCTGTGACAACTGTACGTCTGGTTGGAGCGGCTAGGTATTTAAACCTTAGGACACACAGTCCCGGACACCCAGTCCTGAACACGCAGCTCAGGACACCCAGTCCTCACCGTATTCTCCTTGAGCTAAGGTCACATAGACCTCGCCCAATCACTCTGGTAAGTCTTCAAGGTAGACTCCCAAACCTTCACAGACTTCGTTCACCGGCAATCTACAATGTCTCTTGGATGCTCAGAACACGACGCCTAACCGTCTGGATGATGCACAGTCCTCAAGTGTAATAAGTCTTCAGATCACACAGACAAGAAGACTTAAGTGATGCCCAATTCTCTCTGGCTCTGGTGGTTAGGGCTTTTATCCTCACAAGGAATTCTCTCTCAAAGGCTTCGAGGTGGGTTGCTCTCAAACGACAAAAGCCATACTCTCAATCTGAGCAGCCAACCGTTTATGGTTGTTGGGGGTGGGCTATTTATAGCCACTTGGCAACCCGACCTGATTTGTCCGAAATGACCCTGGATCACTAAGGAATTGACACGTGTCCCAACGGTCAGATTTCAAAATCACACGACAACTTTACTTGGGCTACAAGCAAAGCTGACTTGTCCGACTCTGGACAATATTCGCTCTCATAGTCTTCACTCGAAGACATAGGTTTTTGGTTTAGGCATCACTTTAGTCATTCTGACTGGTTCTCTTCGACCCCACTTAACAGTACGGTGGTTCCTATGACTCAACACAAAAGAAAAAGAACTACGAAAGATCTAAGTCTTCGAGCTCCATAGGCTTCATATCGTGTCTTCTCTTGTCATAGTCTTCAATGTGAATATCTTCATATACCACCTTTGACTTTAATGTCTTCATAAAGTTTTAGGGGTCATCTCTAGTAGTAAAACCGAATCATGAGGGACTTCTACCTGTGTTATTCTGCAATTCTCACAAACACATTAGTCCCTCAACTAGGTTTGTCGTCAATACTCCAAAACCAACTAGGGGTGGCACTAGATGCACTTACAAAAATCCAGGCTAATCTCTTCACAGCACAGTTCGGATGCCTGGGAGACTGGAACAAGGCGATATTTGAAGGCCCATGGTTGTTCAGAGATCAGGCTATGATATTGGAGGAGTATGACGGTTTTAAAAACCTAGAATCGTTTAGACTGGACAAGCTAGCTGTTTGGGCACAAATCCATGGCCTGCTTGATAAGTTCTTGATCGAGCCAGCTGTCAAAGGCTTGGCAACCAGGATTGGGGAGGTGCAAGAGGTGCAGTTAAAGCTACCAGCAGGCTTTTTTGGCGAGTTTGTCGGGGTTAGGGTGAAGGTTGACATTAACGCAAAGATCAAGAGGTTTGTCATAGGGAAGAAGGGAGAAGAAAGGGTCCGGTACAAGGTCAAATATGAAAAGCTACCTGTCTTCTGCTTTAACTGTGGCGAATTTGGGCATTGGCATGAGGAGTGTGGAGAGGGAGAGCATGATGAATCAAAGTTTGAGTGGGGAGATTTCCTGTATGCGGATTCTACACGGTTCAGGACTGCAGGACGGGGGAACTCTACCCCACAACACGGGAGGGGAGGAGCAAGATCAAGTGGACGTGGAAGGGGTCGTGAAGCCTACAACCCAAATCAGAGTTGGTGTTTCAACGCACGTCAGCAACATCCAGAGACAGATGGGTCGGCTGCAGTGGACAGAGCAAGGGATGATGTAGATGTCGCAAGCAAAATCCCTTTGGAGGAGGGGGCTGAGCCAGATCATGCCCAGCTTTCACACAAAAGGTTATCTGTTGAAAATGGAGCTAGCTCGTCGGAGGTAGATGGGGCTGATGGAAGTCAGTCGAGGGAACTGGTAGTCACGCAGGCAATAGTCCCTCCCCTCCCCCTGTATATGTCTCGCCCAGGAAAGAGAGCAAGAGGCCAAAGAAAGCTAGGGCTGAGGATGATCCGGAGACGATGGCAGGGACAAGCAATGACAAGAGTGGTGCAGTTGAAGCAACAACATCCAATGCAACATCGGCGGGCTCCCCCGAGGAGTACCGCCGGGCACAATGAGTATCTTAAGCTGGAACTGTCGTGGGGCGGGCAAGGCCGCGACAGTTTGAGAACTAAGCGATTTAGCGTGTAACTTTGCCCCTACCTTTCTTTGTATTGTTGAGACTCAAATAGGTAGAACAAGGGTAGAAAATCTAGCTGGATCTATCAGCTATGACAATGGCTATGCTGTAAGTAGCCAGGGTAGAAGTGGTGGTTTAGGGATTTTTTTGGAATAACCCAATAAAGATTGAAATTCTTGGTTATTCTATTTATCACATTGACTGTTCTGTTGACGAACCGGATAGGGAAAAGTGGAGCTTGACACTGTTTTATGGTGAAGCTCAAACAAGCCTAAGGCATAGGACTTGGGACACAATGAAGGGAATCATCATTTTATCGGATCTTCCATGGGTTTGCATAGGAGATTTTAATGAAGTTTTGCGTCCGGATGAACAAGTGGGCATTGGAGAGAGGAGCAATGCGCAGATACAGGGCTTCAGGGACACGACTGATGTGTGCATGTTGATGGATGTGGGATACCAGGGGCCGTTTTGGACGTTCGAGAAGAAGGTTACTGGTGGCAGGTACACCAGGGTTCGTTTCGATCGGGCCTTAGCCACGGTGGAGTGGAACGAGCTGTTTCCAGAAGCTCAACTCAAGCATCCGACATCAGCAACTTCAGACCACTGCCCCATCATCTTGAACTATCAAGGGACTCGCCCACCCAACAGAAGGAGAGAGTTCAAGTATGAGGTCATGTGGGAAGCTCATGAAACATGGTCAGAAACTATTCTGGCACGATGGACAGAGGGAGGTCAAGCAGCGGCAATGGCAGGGCTCAGGGCTAAGCTGGGAGGTGGAATAAGACCACTTTTGGGTCGGTCAAGAATGAAATCCGAAAGCTTAAAATTGAGCTCGAACGTCTACGAAGTGACTCGGCGAGGATTGCACCATCTCGCATTGAGCTTAAGATCAACGAAAACTTGGTTGAATTGTACCACAGAGAGGAGCTTATGTGGAGACAACGGTCGAGGTTGGAGTGGCTCTCGGCGGGGGACAGAAACACACGGTTCTTCCATCTTCGTGTTAGCCAATGAAGAAAGAAGAACATGATTAAGGCACTAATGAACTCTTTGGGCGTGCCAACAGAGGATCAAGCGGAGCTCAGAAACATGGTTACAGAGTTTTATAAAAACCTCTATACTTCAGAAGGGGTGTCAGGTATGGAACATGTGCTGTCACAAGTGCCCAGAAAGGTCTCGGATGAGATGAATGCTACTCTCCTAGCACCTTACACAACTGAGGAGGTAAAAACAACATTGTTCCAGATGATGCCAACAAAGGCCCCGGGCCCGGATGGTTTCCCCACACATTTTTATCAAAGGCACTGGGATATATGTGGAGAGGAAGTGACAAAGGCAGTTTTGAGAATAGTGAAAGGGGAGGAGGAGGTAGCATGCATCAATGACACTGTCCTGGTACTCATCCCAAAGGTTCTTAATCCAACTCAACTCTCTCAGTTTCGGCCTATAAGTTTGTGCAACGTAATCTACAAAATTGCCTCCAAAGTGGTGTCAAACAGGCTAAAAGTGATTCTCCCTGACATCATATCGGAGGAGCAGTCGGCGTTTGTCCCCGGTAGGCTAATAACGGATAATATCATATGTGCCTACGAATGTCTTCATTTTATGAAGAGAAGCAGAGCCAGATCTAATAGCTTTTGTGCTTTGAAGCTGGATATGATGAAAGCCTACGATAGGCTAGAGTGGCCTTATTGCGTGCAATGATGGAGAAACTGGGCTTTGCACAACCTTGGGTGCAGACAGTCATGGGTATGGTTCAGTCAGTCTCTTTCTCAGTTCTTTTTAATGGAGAAAAGTTAGAAGAGTTTATTCCAAGCAGAGATATTAGACAGGGAGATCCTATCTCTTCTTACCTTTTCTTGATTGCAGCAGAGGGCCTTTCGTGCCTTTTAAAGACAAGTTCTCATTCGTCCGTATTTGAGGGGATTAAGGTGGCAGCTTCCGCACCACCGATTAATCATCTTCTGTTTGCTGACGACAGCCTGCTGCTTTTCAAGGCAAGTGATCAAGGTGCGAATAGGGTTTCAAACCTTCTGGAAACTTACTGCAATGCTTATGGTTAGAGAATCAATCACGCAAAATCGTCTATATTTTTTAGCAAGGGGTGCCCTCAAGCTCTATGAGATAACATCAAGCAAAACTTGAATGTTCATAATGAATCTCTAAGTGACCGTTACTTGGGTATGCCCACAGATGTTGGACAGTCCAAGATGGGAACGTTTAAATATCTGCGCGACAGAGTTTGGGAAAAAATCAGAGGGTGGATGGAGAAGCTTCTATCTGCAGCAGGGAAGGAAGTGCTAATAAAATCGGTAGCACAAGCAATACCGGTGTACTCTATGGCATGTTTCAGACTACCACGAGGTTTGTGTGACAACATCAACGCTATCATCCGCCAATTTTGGTGGGGCGGTAAGAGGGGAAAGAGAAAGCCTGTGTTGATCTCGTGGGATGTTATGACAAAGCCGAAATATCTGGGAGGAATGGGTTTCAGAGATATCAAGATTTTTAACTTATCTTTGCTGGCTCGGCAAGCGTGGAGGTTGCTCGTGGAACCACTATCTCTTAGTGCAAGATTGCTTAAAGCGGCCTACTACCCAAACACATCATTCATGGAAGCAGAACTGGGTAACAATCCTTCACAGATTTGGCGTTCGGTTTTGGATGGAAGAGAGATTTTGAAGCAGGGAGTAATCAGGAGAATAGGGAATGGGGCAACCACACACATTTGGAATACTAACTGGCTTCCCAGGATGGGGCCGATGCGGCCGATCACCTCGTTAACTGACAACCCACCTACTATGGTCGCAGAACTTATTGACAACACCACGGCTACTTGGCGAGAAGATGTTATTCGGGCGAACTTCCTGCCCTTTGACGTTGACACAATCCTTGTGCTTCCCCTTTGCACGAGGGCAGTTGAGGATTTCTGGGCCTGGATCGGGGAATGCAATGGTAGGTTCACGGTCAAGTCAGCCTATCACTTATTGCTAAACAAAAAGGAGCATAGGGAGAACTGGATGGAAGAGAATGCAGGAGCTTCTGATCTTCGAGATAATAGCAGGGCATGGTCTAAATTGTGGCATACAAAGGTGCCATCTAAACTGAAGGTTTTTCTTTGGCGTTTAGCAAGGCACTCGACGCCACAATGGATCTCCTCCATCATCGAAATATGTCCACAACAAGAACCTGTGCCCTGTGCGGGCAAGATGATTCTTGGAGACACGCTCTCCTTGAATGTACAAACTCAAGATGCATATGGGCACTATCTGACCAATCGCTGGTAGAGCATATAAGCATGAATGCTGAGAACAACGCAAGGAACTGGCTCTTTAACCTGCATGATGTACTGAGCCAGGAGGAGTACACTGTCTTAGTGGTGACCTTATGGGCCATTTGGCGAGCAAGTCGCAAGGCGATTTATGAGGATGTATTTCAGAGCTCTCAGTCCATAGATCAGTTCATCAAGTCTTACTTGAGACATCTTAAAACCATAGCAGAACTAGGGCCGAGAGGAGGCAGCAAACTACCGTTCGGCCAACCAGCTGGATCACTCCGTCGAGTGGTTGCAGTAATATAAATGTCAATGCCGCCGTGGCTCGAGGCAGAGGGGTGGCGGCTGCCATATGCCGCGACCACAATGGTGGTTTCCTGGGTGCATCAGCGATTGTGATCAGGGGCATGAGCGACCCTCCAACGTTGGAATCTCTTGCGATAAGGGAAGGGCTAGCACTTGCTGATGATCTGAATGTGCAGTACATTCACCTTGCTTCTGATTGTAAGGTTGTAGTTGAAGATCTCAAGCGAAGGAACCCCACTAGTTATGGAGCCATTCTACATGAAATCTTGGAGCACAGTGTTTCTTTTGCAGTTTGCAACTTTGGACATGAATTTAGGAGCTCGAATTTCGAAGCTCACAATCTAGCGAAGCATGTTTTGAAGCTAGGGGTGGGCCGCCATGTTTGGTTAGGACACCCCGGCAATCTATCTTTTATCTCTGTAAACATTGTTGCAGTTTAATAAAGCTTCGCGAGATTGCCTCAAAAAAAACTACACTCCCGAGAAACTCCTCGCCTAGGGCGGAGCTGGAGCTAATGTTAACCTGATGCATCACTTCACCAATCACCATGGTGTATAATTTTCAAGTAACAATGTATTGAATAAAGGTATGTTCACAACTAGTAACACGAATAACCAAACATAATAGAAGTCGATGTATAAAAATAAAATGCAACAGTCAAAATGCTTAATATAATAATAAAGTAGAGAACAAAATTACTTGAAAAGTACGTCTTGCATTTCCAAATTCCAAAACACATCATCACACATCAAGGTTCAATAACCTACAAGATAAAAAATATAATTGAATTTTCAAGTAGTACATAATAAAATTCCCAAATCAAAGTACTTAAATTTGTAAAATTTTGAAAATTACCTTTAGTATATTCTCTTCCTCCGAGCAATGAAATACTCAACCACTTGGTCATTGCATTGGTGACCTTTTAACAAATAACATTGTCACTCAATTTGTCATCATTAAGGCGATTGCACATGTATGTATTGATCAGTTTCATACATGAAAAGCATCTCTCAATGGTAGCAAGAGGGTGGGGAGCGGTGGGGGCTTACGGAGATGACTCTCAGGTGTTGTGGGATCGCGTTGATCGAGGTGAGGAATCTCTGCGACTTATGGTTCATGGCGGTGTGGCATGATGTATGCAAGCATGTCTTGTTCGACAACTTCCACCCCACACAAAGGCCACACAAGATCATTATCGAGAACATGTGGGACACCTACGACCCTAGACGGAGTTTCTCGACATCAATTGAGAGCCATGGTTCGACGGACATACACAATACATATATATAGGGTGGGTCTATTATGATAACACCCCTTAAGACCTTATTCTGCACACCAAAACGCCTTATTCTTCACACCACCAAGATCGCGCCGCCGCCCCTTCCCTCCCGGCCTTCTACCGCGGTAGCGGCCTGGGCGAGCCGCCGCCCCTCCCCTCCCGGCCTTCTTCTGCGGCGGCGGCCTGGGAGGGACGCCGCCCCTCCCCTCCCCGCTTTCTCCCGCGGCGGCGGCCTGGGAGCGACGCCGCCCTTCCCCTCCCCGCTTTCTCCCGCGGCGGCGGCCTGGGAGCGCCGCCGCCCCTCCCCTCCCGGCCTTCTTCCGCGGCAGCGGCCGGCAGTGACGCCGCCCCTCCCCTCCCGGCCTTCTTCCGCGACGGCGGCCAGGCAGCGACGCCGCCCGTCGCCTCTCGGCCTTCTTCTGCGGCAGGCACCGAGCAACACCAGCCTATCGGCCTTCTTCCACGGCAGCAGCTCGGTAGCGCCGCCACCGAACTCCTCCGGGCCTGCAATTAGCTGTACTTCATCAGATGTGGATTGGTGCCGCCTCGACATCAAACCAATTCGAGCAAGGAGGAGTGTGCGCAAGGTTGCTTCATCCATGGTAGCTTCTTGGAATAAGTCTGCATCGACCTTCAGAGCAAATCCTCCTTCCCCGTTCACCTTGAGCAATGTCCAGACCGCCCATGAACTTCTGAAGGGAAAGTGGACTGCACGGGCGAACGTGAAAGTTGTGCAGGCGGACGAGAAGGGAACTTCCTCCTGTAAACGCAAGGAATCACTACATCACAAGGTAAGCAGTACACTTCCTCAACCATATCAGTGTAGTTATCATAGACAAAGTAGTACAAGCAGTACAGCGCGCGATTATGCAGTACAAAACCTATGCAGTGCGGTTGCTTCAGTTTGTTGTGGAGGAAAATGCAGTACGCTTGTATAGGTTCATTACAGATAATGATGCAGTGTGGTTGCTTCAGTTCACCTTGCGGGGTGATGCAGTCACCATGCAATGCTTCGGCAGTACCATTTTGAACACATTGCAGTTCGCATGATTCAGTTCATTTAACCTGACAATGCGGCTCGGTCATTTTGTGTGCAGGAGATGACGTTCAGCAGATACAAAATGCCGCGCATAATTGACAGCACCGAGAACAACAACTTTCAGAAGAGTGGATATTCTTCTGAAAGAGATACTGGCTGGGTTACCCCTGAGATTCCTCGTGGATTCTTCACGACGACAAATAGGGTGCAGTACTCTCCACAAGAAGATTTTTCACATGACGAAGATGTAGTTGAAGATGACGATGATGTCACATTCGTCTGGGAAGGCACTCACCAACGCGATGATGAAGACGATGACGATGAAGATGAGCCGATAACAGTTCTCAAACCAGAGTATAAGCACGAGTTCACTACGTTTGGACAGCATGTCCGAACAGACAATGATGACGCAGTTGAACACGATGTTGCAGCAGATGATGATTATGTCTATGATGATGTGCCACTGCTTCAAAATTTTCAAACCAATCCACCGAGACATCGTCACAACACTGGATTACCACCACGTCCACCTGCCGCACCCCAAAACAGAGCTCAGCGTCCACCTGCTGCACTGAAAAACAGAGCTCCAACCAGACCTGCTGCATCAACTTCGATGCTGCGGCCACCAACGGTGCCTCGGTCAAAAGTAAACAGCAGGTACAAATCCTCCTCACTATTACCGCCGCGAGATCCTCAACTACACACATCTGCTATAACCCCGCCATGTCCAATACAACCCGGCGAGCTGCAAACACCATCAGGCGAACGACTCTACACACATGTAAGTTTATGGTCTGAAAAAATAAATAGTTGCAGTCCATTCAGATAACATTGCAGTGCACACTGATATTTCTTGTGAGCTTTGGTTAGGAACATTGCAAATGCTTTATTAAACTCGTATGCACTCCTCGTATTCAAAAAACAGAACAGAACAAATTTTCTCATATAGCATTTCAATTAATGCAGGATAAAAACATGCCGCTGAACCTCATACCTGCTGCTGGAATGAAATTCACCACGTACGACAAGGCATGGGACTTTTACAACAATTATGCAAGATGTGCAGGGTTTGGTATACGCAAGAGGGCAAAACACAGGACAAATGCCTACATTGTCTGCTCAAGAGAAGGGGTCCACAAGCAGGCTGTGTCAG
Organism: Triticum urartu; assembly: GCF_003073215.2. Taxonomy (NCBI): domain Eukaryota; kingdom Viridiplantae; phylum Streptophyta; class Magnoliopsida; order Poales; family Poaceae; genus Triticum; species Triticum urartu. Next base: position 617,649,122 of record NC_053025.1, read on the forward strand.
ATTATCACCGGGTACGTCAGAAGACATCAAAAAGGATTGGCTGCAATGCAAAGATTAGAGTCAAAAAAGGAAGGATGGCAAATTTGTGATAGAAATGGTTCAACTCAACCACAATCACAAGATGCTAGAAAGCCCCGGGATGCTTTTGCACATGCGATCGCACAAAAAAGACGATCCTTTGATAGACCAGTTAGTGAAAGACATGCAACTGGACAACCGCACACATGCTCAGATGATGTCGACGCTATCGCGTATGTCCGGTGGTCTGCAGTACATGGGACATACTAGCCGCGACTGGGTACACAGGTAAGCACATAACAGAGCATATCTCTTGAGCATTCTGTCTGTAATTATTCCCTGTTTGGTGAGATAAGTTTGCATTGTCTCTGAAAATGCAGGAAACAGAAGTTTGCCAGAGAAGAGTCTGAAGATGATGTCAAGAAACTTCTGAATTTCTTCGAGAAAATGCAAAAGATAAACCCAGAGTTCTTCTATGATTATGACGTTGATGCAGATAACCGTGTAAGAAACGTCTTTTGGGCGAACGCAAGTTGCAGAGGATCGTATGAAGATTTTGGAGACTGCGTTACATTTGACACGACGTATAAAACTAACAAATTCCACATGCCGCTGGGAGTGTTTGTGGGGGTGAACCATCATCTACAGAGCACCATATTTGCTGTTGCACTCGTGCGAGATGAAACAATACCATCATTTGAGTGGGTTTTCAAAACCTTTCTGAGGTGTATGAACAACAAGCCGTCAATCTGCATGCTCACAGGTACAAAAAATAAAAAACACCTGCATACTTACGTTTTGTTTTGTTTTGTGCACTTATATTTCTTTCATCTATCTTGCAAACACACAAACAACTTAATAAAAAAACACTGTTTGTCTCTTCTCAGACTAGTGTTCTTTGATGAAGGCAGCATTAAAAACTATCCTCCCACAAACTCTGCATAAGCTGTGTCGGTGGCGTATCATGAAGAAGTACAAGGACCACCTCGCCTTGCTGTATAAGGCGCACGAGAAGCTCAAGGACGAACTCAATGCAGTGCTGAACCACCCACTAATGCCGTCAGAATTTGAACGAGCATGGAAGAACCTCATTCAGAGGTACAACTTGCAAGACGACGAAGTGATGAATTCACTATGGGATGACAGGCACGAGTGGATCTCAGCTTACTACAAGGAAATTTTCTGTGCTCGGATGACTTCCACACAGAGAAGCGAGAGCATGAACCGCATACTGAAGAAAAATTTTGTTAGGGAGAAGCATGATCTCCATCTGTTTGCTCAGCACGTGGACAAGTGCATTCAGACCAGGAAGGCCGTCGAGCACGCAGAGACAGTAGCAAATGAGGTAAACAAAATGTCAATCAAAACTGCTTAAAAATATGACTACAAAAACAAACAATTTTTTCATTTCTCTGGATCGTAACAGTGCATTTGTGATCATGCAGTCAGAGGTAAAAACAACAACAAAGTTTGGCTTCGAAGTTCAGCTATCAAAAGTGTATACAAGGGCAGTGTTTGCAAATTTCAAAGAAACACTCTACCGTAGCACTGCATTCAGAGCAGAACGGTGCCCTGAGAACCCGACAAAGTATCTCGTACACCATTACAACAGATCGGATGCATTTGACTGGGCAAGGCATAATTTCCAAGTGGTCGCCGATGAAGAGAAAGGTGTCTACGAATGTGAGTGCAAACTCTAGACACACACAGGTGAGACTCCTAGCAAAAAAAATTCTAGATTCTCATAGTCATGCACGAAAGCTAACTTACTGAACTTTAAAGGTACATATACATGTGTAATTCACAAAACTAAATGAAGTTCACTTCTTTAAAAAATGAACAAATAATGAAAAAAAATATGTTTACTAATTTCATGCAGTTCACTTACAGAACAAAAAAATAATCATGTGTTTGTCTGCAGGCCTCTTCTGCGTCCATGTCTTATGCATGCTTTCTCATTTGAGAGTACTCAACATTCCTGAGGTGTACATCATGAAAAGATACACCCGTAACGCAAGATCAGATGCAACGTTTGACAGAAGAGACTACGAACAAACAGCACCAGATGGAACCTCGCTTTTTTGCCGTAGAAAATTGCTGATAGAAATAGCAATGGACCTTACAAACAGAGCGACAAGGTCTGACGCTGGGTGCCACAGAGTGTTGTCTGGTATGAGGGCACTGATAGACGAAGTTGACGTGCTCAATGAAGAAGAAGAAGAAGCAAAACTAAAGCAAGCAGAGAAATCCCAGCATGACAATAATGCCGAGCAAGTAGAAAATACTGAACACATCGGAACTGGTGCTATCAAAAAAGAAACAATTCTTCCACCTCCTGTTTCAAACACAAGAGGAAGGAAGAAAGGGGGAGATGCAACCCAGAAAAAGGTGGCATGCAAGGAGAAAAATGATGACAAAAATAGTAAGCCACAGCCTGAGCTGGACAGTGATGGTCACCCACTGGGAATAAGAAGGTGCAAGACATGTAATGAAATCAGCGGCCACAATTCCAGGACGTGTACAAAAAGAAATGAATAAGAAAAACGAGGACATGGAGATGCACAACAAAACAGAAATTCCACTCACAACACTAAGAAATGGACGAAACCGAGACGTTGTAGCATCTGCAAAAAGAGGAAGAGACACAATTCAAGAACCTGCCCCAAAAGAAAAAGAAAAAGATCAGAAAATGAGGAAGACAAAGAAGGTGAGATCAAAGAAGAAGATGATGACAGAACTGAAGAAGAAATGGCTTATGAAGAAGCAGATGGAGAAGAGGAGGAAGAAGAAGAGAGTGAAGAGGACGAAGAACGTGAAGAAACTGAAGAAACAGTGGCGTATGAAGAAACAGATGATGAAGATGATGAAGAGGAAGAAGAGAGTGAAGAGACTGAAGAGAGTGAAGAGGATGAAGAACATGAAGAAACAGTGTCAATAAGACCACCACAAGGAAATGCTGTTGTACAGAAAAAACCGAGAACAACACCACTTTCAAAAAACAAGGTAGGAGCAAAGAAGGATGCAGTTCACAGCACTGGAAAACGAAAACCACCATCAACCAGCACGCGGGGATCAAAGAAGGATGTAGTTCACAGCACTTGAAAACCAAAGCAGCCATCAACCAGCACGCGGGGAGCAAAGAAGGATGCAGTCCACAGCGCTGGAAAACCAAAGCAGCCATCAACCAGCACGCGGGGGGCTACAAACACAAAGGTGCAGAGACAAGAACCAGCAACACCGCCATGGAAAACAAAAGAAAGTGCGACGTTAGACACGCTCCAGTCACCGCGCAGAAGCAGCAGGTTAACGACCAAATAGATGAACAGACAATAAATTAATCGTATGCATAGCAGTTTGCTTATCTCTATGACTTATGTATCAGTTTAAATTTTGTGTAAACACAAACTTCTCGTTGACTATGAGTTATTCAACTAAACCATGTAAAAGAGAAAATGGTATATAGAGTATACCATATATATAGCAGTCTTGAGTAAAACATTGACACATTTTGATTCAAAAACCATGTAAAAATGCTGTTAGCTCGCTGCAGTCCAACGAGTAGTACATATAAAACGCATTTCAATATGCAGTATGGAACTTGCAAATATGCAGTACGCTTCGAACTATCATGCAATACTATAGACTAACTACATGTAGTACACACCATACAAATTGGGAAAAAATGTGGAAACATGTAGTGCTCAGCTAACATATAAGCAGTTCACATATTGTAACCATGTAAACACAAATTTCCCACTGAATAATAATTGAAGTGGTTCAGATCACAAAAGTGCTTGTTACAAAACACATCAAAAAAGATGAAGCGTTCAACACGCAAAAGTACTTATTACAAATCAACCTCATAACCTTAGCCAATCACGTCAAACGTGATTCTAACCGTACGATCCTCGAGTTCAAAGAAGTTGAGGACAACAACTTGCTCAGACTTCAGGCCACTATCAATGACAAATTCCTTCCACCCTTTGTGCAGACACAGCCGCCCGTCAATGCCTACAGTGTACTTGGCTGGTTGAAGGTATCCATTACCAAGAACAACTTGAAGAATTCCTTTCTTCTTGAGCCGGACATACCTAACAGCTCGTTTAGGAATTTTCTGTAAAAAATAATAAAACTGTTTGAGAACGAAACTAGCAGTACAATTCTCATACTGTGAAAGAGATAGATGAAGTGCATAACAGTCCAACAAGTAGTACATATAAAATGCATTTCAATATGCAGTATGGAACTTGCAAATATGCAGTACGCTTCGAACTATCATGCAGTACTATAGACTAGCTACATGTAGTACACACCAAAAAAATTGGGAAAAATGTGGAAATATGTAGTGCTCAGCTAATATATAAGAAGTTCACATATTGTAACCATGTAAACTAAAACATAAGCTACATGCACACAAGCATAAAAATAAAAACAAGAAATAAGAACACATTGCAGTACACTTCAAAAAACAAAGAAAAAAGTGCGTTCCTAAAATACTGCAAGTTCAGAATGCAATGGAATTATACAAAAAAACACAAAGAAAAAAATCATATCTAATGAATCATACCATCTTGTAGTGAGTCTCCACATCTGTTGGCGTAAGCTGATGGACAAAAGGACTCGTGCAGCCAAGGCCACGCCGAATCAAGGCAGAATAGAACGCAGAAACATTGATCTGGCCCATATCCAATCCTTCCGTGAATACTGTACCATATGCAAGCTGCTCGGCTCGCCCAGTTTGGCACAACACCTTCCCACCACGACGAGCACGACGGGCCTGCGAGCAAGTTGAACAATTGCAGTGCGTCGGCACACCACAACCATGGCCGCAGTAGAAGAGATACGCACAGGGGCCTGGAGCCATCGCAAGAAAAATCTAGAAAAGCAAAAAAATAATAATAGGCTGGAGAAAGGAGAGAACTTGCGGCTAGCGCAGAAATGAAATGCAAAGGAAGGGTATAAGTTAGCCTTCATTTATATAAGAGGAATGCAAAAAGGTCAAAACTGAAAATTAAAGGGGACTTAATGGAAATTATGTTCCCAAGAATAAAGGACAATCAATAAAGGCTTATGTTACCAAAGAAAAAGGAATGAAAAAAGAAGGTGTACTTTGACTGCAGCAATTCCCACGAACAAAACCGCAGATCATTAAAAAATAATACTCTGAAAAATTATAATCCACACACCATTTTATGTGTGCAGTTCTCCAAATTCGTACCAGGAAGTTCACTATATGTGTGGATGAAGTGCAGTACATGATAAAAAAAAGCAAAAGAGAAGCACTTTCGCAGCATTAGCATAGCCAGTCACAACTTTTTGGCAAAAGGAGGATGCACGCAGTGCAAAATGTGTACACCTACAGCACAGAACTATGACGAATGCAGTGCGCATAGGAGCACAAAAGCAGTGCACACCCGTACACTAAGAAAAAAGGATACGAAAGAGGAAAAACAATAAAGAAAAATGATACCGATGCAGTGCACAAAAATGTAGCCCAGAAAATGTGCAGTACGGTATGCGTGCACATGCAGTACTGAAACTAAATCAATGCAGTGCACACATGATTTACTAAAAAAAGCAGTGCACGCCCCAACGTTGAAAAAGTAACAAAGGAAAAAAAATTGACCACCCAGGTGCTACCGGCCCCAGCCAGTCTCGTAATAGGTCTGCACCCACAGAAGGGGAGTCGTTCTGAGCCACAGTGAATGGGGCCGGTTGCACATGGGCCCACAGGTCATAGAGCATATAGCTAAGAGCGCCGTGTATAAGCGCCCAGATAAGTATACGGAGGAGTTCGACCAGTATGCCTCGCCAGCGCTTATAAACAGGTCGGGTGCGCCTTCCGCGGGCGAGGTGGGACTAAACATTAGGACGCACACACAGCGAAACGGGAACCAAGCCGTGCTCACATGCCGACTTGGACCCAAGTACGTCTCTAAACTAGCCGAACACAGGCCCAACAAGGCCGACAAAGAAAAAACAATAAGTTAAAAAAATGGGGGCCCCCACCCCCCCTTTCCCTACCCGTCCCGTACCAGCGATTGTAGTAGGTACAAGCAAAAACAAGATGCAGTACGTAGCTGTAAACAATGCAGTGCATTACGTTACACGATGTAGTGAGGTATGGCAATCCAGTTCCCGATTACCCCTACACGAATAAATAAACTCAAAAAACAGTGAAGTACGCACATGTATACACAAGTGCAGTACTGAATTCTAGAAGATGCAGTGCAGGACTATATACTAATGCAGTTCATTATCGCACAGGATGCATGTATAAAACGTAACAAAATGCCCGTTCGCATAGAAAAAAATGGTGGTTAAAAAAAATGTGCTGATCAAAAATAAAACAAACCCACCTTAAAAAAACCACACGTTCGCATACAACCACCCGATCGAAGAAGTTCCATCGCCACAAGCCCACGATCACAGATGCAAAAACCAACCCACGATCCGCACAACCGCATCATCAGCACGATCGTGCAGTTCATCCGACGAGGCCATCCCACCCCGCGCCCTCCCCTTAAATTCAGACCCCTGCCAAAGGCCTTCTCATCCACAAACAACACAAGTATCCATTGCGCTCCCACCAAAAGCACCAAGCCCTGCCACCGGCGATGACGTTCACCGACGAGTACAAGGGCGACAACGCCGTGGAGGCGCACGACAACACCAAGTTGCACGTCATCCACACCAATGACAGGAAGCAGATGGCGATCACCCTCGCGCAGTACGAGCGCCACCTCAGCCTCCAGCGCCACAAGATCGTCGGCATTGATCTCGAGTACGACAACGACCCTGAAGCGACGCAGAAACCCGCCCTCTGCCAGCTCTCCATCGGCAAGAATCACCCGGTGCTGCTCTTCTAAATGAGCGACAATGAAAGGTGCACCGTCTTCGACAACTTCCTCGCCGACCCCAGGTACACCTTTGCAGGCTTCTCCATCGACGGCGACAAAACCAGGCTGGAGCGTGTCAAACTGGAGGTCGCCAACTTCGTCGACATCCAGAAGGAGTGGAGGGTGCCTGAGGCAACCAAGCCGTTGGACTCCCTCGAAGACGTCTTCGGCGTGCTCATCAACGACTACTACAACAACATGAAGAGGAAGATCACCGACGACGAGCACCAGCGCTGGGCCATCCTGCCTCTGTCCAGGAGGCACATCGAGTACGCGGCAAAGGACGCCTACGCAGCGTATGAGATATGGAACCGCATCACCCTCACCCAGGACGGCCTTCGTCGTGCAAAGCTGGAGAAGGAGGAGCCCCCCAAGAAGCGCGCCAGGAGCAGCTGGGGATGGGGAGAGCCTGACTGGTGAAGAAGAAGATGGTGCCGGCCAGGAGCCAACAATGCCAGCATTCTTTTAGAATTATCATCAAATTTGCTTTCTGTTGTTTGCTTATGTATCGTTAGTTTGCTTGTATGCTGAACCTAGTTTGCTTGCCATGCACAATCGCTTTGTAATGATGAACTCTGATTATGTTAGTTTGCTTTCTGTTCAACTTAGCTTGCTGGTGATGAAATTGTCGTACAGAATATCTGTGATAATTTGTTTTCTGTTGTCTGCTAATGTATCATTAGATTCGAGTAGTGCAGAAAACGAAAAAAGAGTTGCAGTGTGCAAACAGGACGCATGCAGTGCAAGTTGTGTACGAATGCAGTACAGAATCTGTCCAATGAAGTCTTAACATACCCAACAAAGCGGTGCACGAACCTAAATTTGAAAAAGAATACATAAGAGCAAAACCAGAAAATGAAAAACGCAAACACGTAAATAATCAATGAAGTACAGAAAATATATGAACGTGCAGTACAGAACCATAATCAACGCATTACGCATATGATTTACTAAGCAGTGCACTCCCATACATTGGGAAAAAGATTACATAATAGCAAAAAGACGGAAACAAAAAAATGGCAACTGTACATGCAGTACGTAATGCGTACACATGCAGTACAGAACCCTGATCAATGCAGTGCAAGCTCCCGACATTGAAAAAAACACCTAAGAAAGAAAAATAAAAAGAAAAAAATGACCACCCAGGTGGCACCGGCCCCAGCCAGTCTCGTAATAGGTCTGCGCCCACAGAAGGCGAGTCGTTCTGAGTCACAGTGCATGGGGCCGGCCACACATGGGCCCACAGGTCAGAGAGCATACAACTGCGAGCGCCGTGTTTAAGCGCCCAAATAAGTAACAAGAGGAATTTGACACAGATGCCTCGCCACCGCTTATAAACATGTCGGCCACGCCTTCCGCGGGCGAGGTGGGACTAAACATTAGACCGCACATAGCGCACCGGGAACCAGCCGTGTGCTCACAGGCCGACCTGGGCCCAATTGCGTCTTCACTACCAGAACACAGGGCCAACAAAAAAAGAGAGAGGCCACTGAAAATAAAAAAAATGCTACATACCATACACAAACACAGGCCCAACCACACGTTCGTAGTTCACCGTGATATGACAATGCAGTTCGCTATTTTCAAGTAAGCAGTCATGTTGCTTCTTAAATGCATTCGTGTTCACTGAATCACACCCAATCCACCACCTAACGCCAACCACACCATTTATTACTTCCATTGCTCGATTGGTTGCATAAAAACTTATCCATTCGTGCTACAGACTAACACAACTCCTCCCCCCGTTCCTCATTTTCCTCAAAACGTAGATCTAGGGTGCATCCCATCCACAACTCTTCTTTGGAATTCCACTGAACCCGCCATGGACTGTAAGTGTGGGTGCTTGGCAAGGATGGCTCCGGTAGTGGACACATGCATCTACGCAGAAGGCCTACAGCTCACCAACACCGAGTGGCGCAGCATGCTCGGCTGCCTGATGATACCCAACAGGGGGTTTCGTGCGCCATTCTTCATCGCCTCACAACCGCAGATCTACAGGAAAGTTGGGTATGTTTTTCCACTCACAATTTTTGCACATAATCTAGACTGCAAATACACATCTGAATATATAGTTCAATCAATTTGTTCAGTAATATCAACAAAAATACAAAACAGAATTTGTATTCTTGTTCAGATCTGTTAGCTATTAAGACTAGATGCTTCCACCTATCTTTCTTCAATACCACACCATGTATCGACATATGTACAAAAAAAGGGTCAGTAGATAAGTTGCAGTTATCTTAACATGCTGGAGAAGTACACTGTTACTGACATTGCAGTGCACACATGTTGCAGTATAATATATATCCCAGTAAAACTAGGAGTCAATTGCGTATATAAGTTTGTTCATACATTGCAACTACTTTACAAAATACAATCATACATATGTAACTATTTAAGTAAACATAAACAAATCATATTAAGTATAAAACAAAAACATTTGCTGTTTACTTACAAATTCTTTTTCCACCCATTACAATATGCAGAAACTGTCATCCACAATAAAATTTCATGCTCCGAGTTCAGGGAAGCTTACTTTGGAGACAGAACACAAGAATGGCTATGGACACATGGAAGCTGACTACCACATCGACTCTCAAGACTGCATCAACATAACTACTGGTTGGAAATATTTTGTCTCCCAGAATGGCTTTGAGGCCGGAGAAGTGGCCATGGTCTTTTTCTACAAAGAAGAAGACTTCATCAAGTTTACAATATTTGCACTCCACGCTGTCTAATATGAAGCAACCAATATTTCTAATGCTTTGCTTATGCTGTATGCTTTTAAAATTATGTCCAACAGACAATTTGAACGATGCCTATTTAAAGTATGCAACCTCAACTACGTCATTTTATCATCCTTTTTAGACAAAGTTGCTGTTGGCAGTAATGCAGTTCTCTCGAACACATAGTGTGGTACTAATAATAACAAAAAGCAGCCATCTGAAACAGTAACAAGGAAATGCAAATGGTAGAAACTTTGCACTTAACATACGATGTTCAAAAACAATTATCATAGTATGCAGTTCAAAAAAATCGTATAATAACTATTCAGCTAACACAAGCGTATCATGGACCATCCATTCTAATAGCAGAATAGAAAATTAACAACACTGCTAATGTAGTACAGAAATGCATATTATGCAGTCATCTAGAACACGGAATGTAGTTTAAGAAGAAGAGAAATCTCATAAACAGCCATAACCACTGTAATACAGCTACAACGAACTACGCTACCAAAGAAAATGCAGTGCACTACAACGTATGCCGCGACTACAACAAATAAAATTAAAGCACTGAAACTACAGACAATGTGATAGACTGATAGAGGTGTCAATTTCACTCGCACTTCCATAACTCGCCTAAAAATTGTACAACCACTAAACTATCGAAAAATACACCCGCAAAAATTTACATGGAAGACATGGCAACTTGACGAACAACATCACCTTTCATTTAAAAACCGCGATTCCAAAAATGACAATTATACCCGCAATACAATGAATTCAAACCTACAGCAACAATAATTACAATATTCAAACACGCGTGAATGGGCAAAAATCAAAAAAATCAACAAGAACAGAGGAGCGGACGAAGCTCACCCGCCCGCACAACCAAAATAGCAAGAAATTGAAAACTAACTCCTAAAAATTAACAAATTATAGAGTGAACGGACCGATTAAAACGAACGCAATCAAACAATTCCTACTAAATAACAACATCCGAGCACAAAAAAAATCGCATCTGACGCAAACACGAACGAACAGAGAAAGCTCGTCCGCCAAATCCCTCGATTTGCAAGCACTCTAGTATATTTTCCTGTAAATTAGAAAGAATAAAGCTAAAATGAGATGCAGACACAAACTGAATCATCCCGCGACACCCGATTCCACATAGAACACGCGGGCGGAAACACCGGAAAATGAAGCAGTTCTCCCGTGAAGCATTGCAGTGCCCAACGTAAAGAAGATGCAGTGCACTTGCGTTCAGCGTGCAGTGCAGAATAGTTATTCTGCTAATATTAGCAGAATAGACCGTCTGTGTGTGTGTGTGTGTATATATATATATAGGGTCGCGCTATTCGTCACCTTGGGTGAGGAATAGTTATGCTTCATCCCCCTCTATTTTACCATCAATGCATCGTAATTTTACGTTCCGTAAGTTTTGTCTTATTTCTGACGCAGAAAGGACCGTAAGAATATATATATATAATCGCCGTAAAAAAATTTATATTATGTAAAATTACAAACGTAAAAACATAGTCTAAATTATACATAAACTGACAATTTTCTTGTCTTATGATCTATATTTTTATTTTCTTATGTTAAATTTTACCTAGTGAATCAATAGGAATGTAACTATTTTAATTCCAAACGTAATTTAATTATGAAATGATTGTAAGATTACCTCGGGTGAAGAATAACTTATGCTGCACCCTGGGTGATGAATAGTAACACACTATATATATATATGACAAATTTTATTTACAAGCAATGGTAGTTACCCCTAGCTGTTTGCTCGCCACGTGTCTCTTCTTATCTCTAAACTAAACGGGTTGGTGGATGCGAAAGAATCCAATAGCCGGCAGGTAACTAAACGTCTAATTAAATAATTAAATAAATGGTGTGAGTTAGTTCAACAACCTGCTATTTCCCTGGCCGGCCGAATGCATCACCACGAACGGATAAGATATTTATAAGCTGAACGTGCTGGACCAAACATCTCTTATTTTACTTTTGAGGAATCTGTTGTATACTTCTGACTCGAGTATGTAGAACTACATACTAGTTTGGAAAATAGTACATAGTATATTGTTTGGAAAATAGTACGTAGTATATTGTTTGGAAAATAGTATATTTTGGAGCGATGAGTATATAGTATGTAGCATGGAGTTGAAAGGAGTATATAGTATGGAGTACATAGTGTGGAATTGAAAGGAGTATATGGTATGTGCTGAGGAGTATATGTAGTTTGGAAAAGGTATATTCTTGGGTATATGTATACTTCCAGTCGCGTATGTTCATTTAATATATACTTCCAGTGGCATAGATACTCCATTTTTACAGTATAGAATCACGTGAACACTAGTTGTATACACATGCTTCTTTTCCATTTAAGTGGTATACACATAGTATGGAGTATGCACATTTAACTAGAGACTGGAGTATGGAGTATATGTTTTTTTTTGCGGGTGAGTATGGAGTATATGCTTATCTTGGTAATATGAAATCCCGGTTAGTAGACAAGTGCTAGAGTAGATCATTCTTACTTTTGAGTATAATTAAGTTATCAAGTACGTGCTCAAACAAAAATCAGATTCTAAATGGCTTTCGTGTTCACCAAAATTTACCGAAAAGGCTTCGTGTATACTGCATACTTCATCCTCTAACATACTCCATATGGCCGTCTTCAACGGCCTTATTAAAGATTGTATAAGAGAGGATTATATTCATCTACACTATAGAGAGTATATTCATCCAAGAATGAGTATATTAAAAGGTAGTATTTGGTATAATGAAGGAGAACGTATGAACCCCGCAAAAAAGAGAAGAAAATATGCAGTGTACAAGAATTTATAGTGTACAACAGTACAAGTAGTTTGACTATCGTTTCACCGATTCCTGAAGCTTAGATTTGAACGGTCATACAAAACTTCTTTCAAACCATGATGTGACCATGTCCTCACACGTACATCGTCGCCGCCAACGACATCATTCGTCCACGCGCAGCCACATGTATTCTTCGTCGACGCCGTACCGGAACGTTGTCGTGTTGCCGCTGTCGCCGCAACCGCTTGCCGTAGTCGCACATCAAGGCCATGCTGGGTCAGTCTTTGCACACGGGATCATCATATTGGACCCCTCCCCGCTGATAATCCTCTTCACCCATCCGTGATACTAAAGAGATCAGACGAAGTAACACCAATTAGCATTTAACTGGGACTTCTACCTCCAATAAATACCTTCCAATTAGTTTAGATACACCCAGCCCAGGAAAATCAACCGCGTGTGCACTAAAATCAAGAAACAAGGAAGAATCAATTGCCTCACGCATGCATGGATCCACCGACTTGATGTCGTCTACCTTTTTGCGGATCTAGTCTTCTCACGCAGATTTGAATTTGAAGAGAGAGAGAGAGAGAGATAGGGAGATCTAACCGGATTGTGTCATCCTGATTCAGCGTGTATCCATGAATGAAATATTAAACGGCAAGAGAAAAGGTTGGGCGCCCCACAAAATTAGGAAGCTCAGTCCAACAAACAGATCGGGCATAAAAAAAATCTGATTTTATGGTGCCCATGACCCGTTAAGAAAGGCACATATCTTGATGCAATCGAATGGCAGTGGGGATGGTGGTAACTACCACTAGGTGGTCGAATCTATTTTCCATATATATATATATATACACATATATATATATATACATACATACATATATATATATATATATATATATATATATATATATCGGCACTTCTCCAAATCCAGAAGACAGACGGAATTCTAGGATTATCCTTTTGGGCAAAGACTTTTATGCAGACTTCTTCTGGATTATCTATACCATATTGCATTCTCGTAAGATGATACACGCTAGCTAAAGATCCACCGGGTGCTACATCATAAGCACATTGGGAGCAAATACGCCCGTGCGTTGCAACGGGAGATAAAAAATTATGGCTCACCAAATAAATATAACTCAATATCTTGATGTATGAGCATACTCTATTTTAACATAGTGGCTCACCATGTTGCCATTTATTTTATTTTTCTCACCCTAGCCGATGATGGTCGCGATGTCCACGTGATCACAATGCATTCCGCGGTAAATCACAAGGCTATGAAATTTCCAGTGCATGCCACACTTATCATTATGTTGCGTAAGGGAACGTCTAAACTTTAAAAACAAATCTCATTGACCACGAACTACTCCCAACGCCAAGATATATAAAGACTTTCGAAAAACTAATCAAATCCTAGACATAAAATACTTTTGAATCAGTGAACACTTTTCGAATCGACAATTTTGTTTTGAAATTTTTGATTTTCTCAAAAAAATCATGAACATTAGTTTTTTTACAATTTTTTTAAATGTATGAACCGGTTTCGAATTCATTAACATTTTTTGACTCAACAAACATTTTTCCAATCGACGAACTTTTTAGAAAAAATTGGGGAACACATTTTTATTTTTATTTTTGTGAATGGATATTTTTTTTCAGATTCCCGAATATGTTTTGATTACACGATCATTTTTTCAAAATCATGAACATGATTTTATTTCCCGACCATTTTTTCCAAAAATTGTGATTTTTTATAATTTTATGAACAGTTTTGCAAAAACACCAACATTTTTTGAATCTGCAAAACTTTTATGATTTTCTAACATTTTTGAATTCACATATATTTTTATGATTTCTCAAACATTTTTTGAAAAGTTGCAACTTTTAGAATATTAAAATCCCGAATTAATTTAAATAAGAAATCATGAACATTAGTTTTGTTTACATTTTTTTAAATGTATGAACCAGTTTCGAATTCATTAACATTTTTGAAAATTTTATTTTGAATTCACATATATTTTTATGATTTCTCAAACATTTTTTTGAAAACTTGCAACTTTTAGATTATTAAAATCCCGAAATAATTTAAATAACAAATAAGAAAAAAAACAAAATGAGAAAAGAAAAGATAAAAATAAAAAATAGAAAAACAGGGGAGTAAAGCCCTGCGTGAGAAAGGAAAGATAAATATTGTGAAATCATTTTTTGACTCAACAAACATTTTTCCAATCGACGAACTTTTTAAAAAAATCGGGGAACACATTTTTATTTTTATTTTTGTGAATGGATATTTTTTTCAGATTCCCGAATATGTTTTGATTATACGATCATTTTTTCAAAATCATGAACATGATTTTATTTCCCGACCATTCAGAAATTGTGATTTTTTATAATTTTATGAACAGTTTTGCAAAAACACCAACATTTTTTGAATCTGCAAAACTTTTATGATTTTCTAACATTTTTGAATTCACATATATTTTTATGATTTCTCAAACATTTTTTGAAAAGTTGCAACTTTTAGAATATTAAAATCCCGAATTAATTTAAATAAGAAATAAGAAATCATGAACATTAGTTTTGTTTACATTTTTTTAAATGTATGAACCAGTTTCGAATTCATTAACATTTTTTGACTCAACAAACATTTGTTCAATCGACGAACTTTTTAAAACCATTGGGGAACAAATTTTTATTTTTATTTTTGTGAATGGACATTTTTTCAGATTCCCGAATATGTTTTGAATACATGATCATTTTTTCAAAATCATGCACATGGTTTTGCAAAAACACCAACATTTTTTGAATCTGCAAAACTTTTATGATTTTCTAACATTTTTGAATTCACATATATTTTTATGATTTCTCAAACATTTTTTGAAAAGTTGCAACTTTTAGAATATTAAAATTCCGAATTAATTTAAATAAGAAATAAGAAATCATGAACATTAGTTTTGTTTACATTTTTTTAAATGTATGAACCAGTTTCGAATTCATTAACATTTTTTGACTCAACAAACATTTGTTCAATCGACGAACTTTTTAAAAAAAATTGGGGAACAAATTTTTATTTTTATTTTTGTGAATGGACATTTTTTCAGATTCCCGAATATGTTTTGAATACATGATCATTTTTTCAAAATCATGAACATGGTTTTATTTCCCGACCAGGGGAGTAAAGCCCTGCGTGAGAAAGGTAAGATAAATATTGTGAAAGCTGGGATTGGGGAACAAATTTTTATTTTTATTTTTGTGAATGGACATTTTTTCAGATTCCCGAATATGTTTTGAATACATGATCATCTTTTCAAAATCATGAACATGGTTTTATTTCCCGACCAGGGGAGTAAAGCCCTATAGGAGCGATCAGCCAACCACTCTACCTCTTATCGTTTCATGAATTTTTCTCGTCGCGCAGCTATATGACAACGAAGGAGACGGTGATTTTTGGTCCGAAAAGTTGAATCATTTTCCCACTTATGGGTGGCATTGGTGGGTAATTTTTATCAACTTAGAGGGTAATTTTAATGACGGACGACCAGAAGCGATAGCCGCTTTATTAGTAGGTAAAATATATATATATATATATATATATATATATATATATATATACATGTCAAGAGATTTTTCTTTTACTTTTTGAGATCCACTTTGTTTGACACGAAAAATAATAACAAACATCGATGGTTATAGTGTTATTATCTTTCTACGCGCCAGGGGAAATAAAAAATTGCGGGCGTGCCAGTGTACTGAGTACACAAAGAAAACATAGGGAAACTTGTACTTTATTAATCTCTCGTGGGAGAAAACAAATTACATGATCCCTTTACATAAGCACTCAATGGCCTGCTAGCTCGGCCAATATGACTTCGGCGATTGTGAGGTTCTGGTTCACGGGGCCTCGGAAGGCTCCCGATTAATTACGTCCGTGAGCCGGAGCCACGGACCACCTCCGATTAAGCTGCTGCAATGGTCTTCGTCTTCAAGTCTCGTCTTCTTCAATTGCTCGGTGTAGATGATGGTGATGATGCGATGGAATAGAAGAGTGGAGCGGTACGTCCGTCGCTCCGGCGATGCTTAGTCACATCCCTCGGGCTTGTCGATGTCCAATGATGAAGATGTCTGGCCTCGTCAGCTCAGACAGATGGTCGGCCTTCGCCTCGTCGGTGCCCGGCCTGGTGGTGTCCGCCTCGTCGGTGTCAGACACGGTGTGTCTTGCCTTTGCCTCGTCGGTGCCCGGCAAGACATGGATAGCTTCATCGGAAGAAGACATGTCGGTGAAGTGGCTTCGCCTCGTCGGAGCTTGGACGGGATTTGGGGAGTGTGTTGATGTAGAAGTCGGAGTAGATTCAAATGTCGCCCCATGGCGGCGTTGCTTGAAGATGACGACAATGCGAGCTCGTCGATGTAGACCTCAGTCCGTCATGCCTCGTCGGTCTTGGCAGCGTTGGAGTATTTGTTGTCAGGGTGGCATGGGTCGCGCTCGGCTTAGACTTCTTGACGACCAATAACTTCGTCGGGGTATGCAAGGGGGCTACGCCTTGCGGGAGTAATAGTTTGGAGAGACCGGCGTCAGTATAAAAACTGACGTGCACTCACATTGGCGTGGCCGTGGTGGTTGGCACCTTGTCTCGGCTAGACGCCGAGTATTCGGCGGTCCGCCAAGACAAAGGAGGCCGCCTCACGAGGCCGTATAAAGGTAGCGTTGTAGGGGCCGCGTCGCCTTGGGCTGGTGCTACGCCGAAGGGTGACCTGTACGCCGGCGACGCCGTGGACCTGTTCGCCATGCTGGGTGAACCTCTCGAAGGAGGGACCGGTTTGGTACTACGTCGCTGCAAACTCCGGCACAATGAAGGATCTGTATGCCATTGACCTGTTCGTCGGGGACGCGTGTCTCGTGAAGGAGGAACCGGTCTTAGATACGTCGTTGCGGATATTGGTTCCACCAAGGACCTGTACGTCGTGATGGGAAAGGCGAGTCTCGGGCTACGCCGTCAGCGAGCTTCGGCTCCGCCGCACCGTCCCCTCCAAGAGTGTGACACAAAACCTGTACACCGGTGTCTCCTTCGCCATAAACCTGTCCACTGTGGCCTTGTTCCTCGCAATCTGTGCGTCTTGAAGGGAAAGGCGAGTCTCGGGCTGCGTCGTCAGCGAGCTCCGGTTCCGCCATGCCGTCTCTTCCAAGAGCGTGATGCAAAATTTGTATGTCTGTATATCCTTTGTCATGAACCCGTTCATCGTGGCCCTGTTCGTCGCAATCTGTGCGTCGCGACCTGTACACCATGGGCTATTCGCCGAGCGCCATGAAGGCCGCAATGGTAGAGCGCCGGGGCTAGCAGTTGGGCTGCGTCGTTGAAAAGCTCCGGCAGCTCCCAAGTAATCTCCAGCCAAGAACATGACACCTGAAAATGAAAGGCATCCGGGAACGTGAGCCTCCCCTCCATGTCATGACCGGCTAGTTCCTCCTGGCGCTTGTACAAGGCGGTCGCCGGCATTGGTGTTGCTTGCGTGGTGACTGGATGTGCGAGGCTCCGAGGACTCCCTTGCCGCTGTGCGTCTCCGCGAGATGCGATCTCACGATGGCCTTTGGGCCTCTGGTTGCTGCGTTCCTTCCCGCGATGGATGTGAAGGGCGGTGGCCTTACGGCGTCCATGGGTGCCTGTGTCTCCCGTGCGTCCATGCTGCGTGTTCTTCATCTCGCCGGCCGCCTGCCCGTCGTTGGCAACGTACTCCCGCCGCCGCCGTCGCCGCGGATGCATTCTTCTTCCCTGCTGCTCTGACCCGGTGCCGCTTATGTCGCCGCCAGTAGCATCTCCTCTTGGTCCTCTCCCTTCCCCGGGGCGCGCTCTCCATCGTCGCTCCTCACTGAAACGGGAGATGAAAAGAGAGAAAAGGTGAGAAGATTAATTATACATGTCGTTAACAAAGAAGGATGCTGGGGTTGATTGTTGATGTAGCGTGTGGCCAGAAGGCTTCGCTGGGCTCGCCGGCGGACGTCCATCGTCATCGCGGACACCGGCCCATCGTCTGCGGCCTACAAGTGCACCGAGGCGCAGCACATGATCTGTCGCCGGGGTACCCGCGGCCTTCGTCGGCGCGTGTAGTCGCTGCCTCTGTGTGACCGCTTCCCTCTGGGTGCTCTTCTCTTCCGGATAGCCTGTGTACACATGCACAGCCACGCATGTATACACGCTTCACCAATCTTCATCCGTAGGCCATCTGCAAGCTAGAAGATAGTAACACAATATAAACAATGGGAGGGTGCAGATGCATGGCACGCTCTTCGTCGGTACACGTGTTGCCGCCGCCGGATGCGTGCGAGGGCGCTGATGACACCGCGCTGCCACACGGATGGGTTCATCCGCGGCTTCCTCCTCCTTAGGGCACGCACAGCCACGGGACCGGGTTGCCCGGCGAGCGTATCTCCAGGACGCTGCTGCCGTGGGCGCGTCCTCACCTCCATGACGCTGCCGCCGTACGGCCTCGGGTGCGTGAGTTATGGACCGATGGGGTGCTGCGTGTCATCCACCCCCCCTGGTTAATCAATCCGTTCTCGTATTTATAGGCAGAGGCTAGCGCCGGCTAGATGATTGTTACCGATTTTTTTGAAACAGATAAGTACTCGTATGCGTGTGGATCATAGTCATCTGCTCCTTGGTACTTATCCATCTGGTTATTGGGTTGTTGTGACGCGCATGTATGCGACTAAGCATGCGGCGCACCACGACCTGATCGATCGGCCGGGCATGCATGAACGTGTGGTCATTTGCTTCTTACACACATAATATTCTTCATTCTTCATAGGGTACGTGAGCCATGCATGGCTCATTGCATGCATAGCTAGCTAATCAAGCTGATTAGATCAACGTACAGGTAGGCATAAATAATGCTCTCCACTGGTTGGTTACGATATTACTCTTCAAAGAAAATCAACATCTTTGTCACTTCTACATACAGGCTTGTACATGCCTATTGGTGCCATATTTTCATAAAATTGCGACAAAAACGCGTCGAACACACTTATGCATCATGCAAGTGATTGGTGAGTCGGTGGGCTAGTCCCAGAAAACACGGTGAAATAGAGGGAAATTGTCCTCTACTCCTTCGAGCATATATTTATTCCCGCTCCTCATATGCCACATACGCATATGTCATACTTCTTTATTACTCTGAACATGCTCCATTCATAATTACTCGTAGTTGAATCACATTGAAAAAGAATATTCGAGTCTGAATTTTACCTAATCTGTGTGCATACTTCGTTTATGTGTATACAAATTTTACCGTAAAAACTATTGCCCAGGTGATAATTTTTCATAATATTGGCGTGAGAGTGAATTTTCCGAGGGCCCTGCATCAAGATATACGATTCGTGATCTCAAACAAATAAGATACTATACGATTCGCTTCATAGAAACTTCTACTTTTACTGTTTCCCCCAAACAACACGACATATAAATTCGAAACTTTATTTTTTGCGGGAAATATAAATTTGAAACATTGCTGTTTGATAACACACTGGAACTAAATTATGTAGACATGTTTTCGTATTTGAAACAATGGGGTTTACTCTGACTGGGGGTGCACAGAGATTGAAGGTGAACTACATGACAGGAAGCATGCATCATGCATGGTACATGTCGATCACACCTGCACATCGATCACAGTGTTGGCTTTTTTGATTCGATTCGATTTGGTTGTGCAGGTGATCCAGATGACAAACAAAAAACCATGTACCCGGCCGGATGGATGACAGGGCACAGTGTATGACGTGAGTGACCTATCATCTACATCTACGTATGTGACATAGTACGTACACTGCTAGCTAGCTAGACTCGCCTGGATGGATGGACGCATGACTGATGAGAGTCCAGCCGTGTGAGAACAAATGTGCCCCCGCTTTAAATCCGAGTGCACATCATTTTGGATTCCACCATCACTTATCATGATAGCTACTCCTTCTATTGACCAAAATCAGTCTATATCAACTCAGGTAAGCCAAGCTATTTTTACTCACCGAACAACATCGCCGCGTTCACTGCCTAGTCCAGTCGTGTGAATACGCCCCGACATTTTTCTCCTTCCTGCTTCTCTGATTTGCTTAACTCACCGACACCCCTGAACTTAGGGGTGTCGGTTTCATTCGATGCCGACTAGCCCATGCGATCGGGGTGCCATCGATCAGCCCGGTCAATCTCCCCTCTTCATTGTACTACTACATCACTCTCCTCCTCCACTCTTTCTCTCTCTCAAATGTACGTCAAGGAATTATTCACTCCCTAAGACTAGAAAGCGAACAGTCACACTTTTGATTTCCGCTTGAATACCGAGGCGAATAAAACTCATGTTTCTGTGGAAATTATCAAAGTGATTCTTCAAGAAAATCCTATTGAACCCGCTCCAGCCTCCAAACCTTCCATTTGCCTTTTAAAAGAGAGATCACACTTGTCCTTTCTTTCCTCCAAAAAGGACCACACATTTTTTCTTTTCATTTTGGCGGACAAGGATCATACACATATTATACATTTATTTGCTTGCAGCTGGAATGCATGGCCATGCACGTGAGAAACTCCTGCAAGCAACTCTGTTTTAATCTGCAAGGCAAATTAGGCGGATAGGATGGTGAAAACTAACTAAAGTTGCTCCTTCAATTCCACCAATTCATTAAAGCATAAATTTGCTAGCAAAAGAGAAAGGGAAAGAGACCTCGATATTGCATTTGCACCCTGGAAAGGCACACAAACAAATGTAGGATATCCTCAAAGCAATGCACTTGGATTTGCCGAAAAGAGGAGGCAAGTCACTTTGGCCAAATTATTCCGCTGATAGTGGGGAGTGATGGTGAGCCCATTATTTGCCGCCTTTGCTTGGTTATCATCCAACAGACGCATACACACATTCTTTACCCTTCCCTTTTTCTTCTCCAAAACAGAGGTATTTTCTTTCTTTCTTTTTGGTCGCAGCAGAGTTTCTTGTGGGCTACAAGTTTGTATCATCATCATCATCATCATCTTTGTTAATGTTGCTTTCAGGAGGCACTTAATTTGATAACTGCCTCATCTTTATTTGATATCTTAGCAGTAGTATAAGAGCAACTCCAACGGGCCGACCCAAACGGACGGCACTTTTGTCCGCTTTTTATCCGTTTGGGTTGGTCCGGCGGACACAAACGTCCGGCGCTGTGTTTGGGTCGGCGCGAGCGCCCAACGCTGGCCCAACCCATTTCATCGGTGCGCCAAAAAAAGTATTGCAAGCATTTTGAAAATAAATACATGCATTTAATTAAACATAAAAGCCGGCCACGAAGGCCGGCGAAAGTCCACATTACATTAATTAAAATACTAAAAACTAGACGACGCGCTGTCCTAGGCGTCCTCGTCGGCGGCGGCGTCTGCGTCGGGACCGGTGAGGTCGATCAACGTCGGCGCAGGGCTGGCCCAGGGGAACCCCGTGTTCCAGACGGCGGTAATGCCGGGCTTTGCCGCCGCTGCCTGGGCTTGGCGCGCCTCCTCTTCGGCCTCGCGCTCGAGCATCTGCAGGCGCTGGCCCTCCCGGCGGTCCTCGGCAAGCCGAACGCGGCGCCAGTGGTCGAGGTAGGCCGCCTCCTGCTTCTCCGTCGCCCCAAGCCAGATCGGCGGAGCGCTGACCCACTCGCGGACTACTCCGGTCCAGGAGTAGCGCTCGATGTAGGCCGGCTCCTCCGAATCGGCTTTGGGCGGGGACGGCGGGGCCACCGGCGGCAAGACGCAGTCGCCCGCCGCGGAGAGGGCCATGGCCTCCGCCATGGCAGCCTCGAAAGCCGCCTCGTCCGCCTCCCTCCTTGATGGCCGCCTGGTAGGCGGCCTTAGCCTCCTGGTCCTCGTCGCGGACGACGGCAGGCTGTGGTCGACGCCGCGGACGCCGCATCGCCTCGCCTCCTCGTGCTCGATGGCGAACCATCGAGCCCAATTGAGCGAGTCGACGGTGAAGTGCGGGTCGGCGCGCTGCTCCTCGCTCAGCAACGCCCGCGGCGCCGCACCTCCTCTGCATGGGCCCTGGTCATCCGCGGCGCCGCCGGTACTGGGATCCTCTCCGGATCCAAATGCCAGTCGTGTGGCAGCGTCACGTCCGGATACGGCAGAGGCACGCGGTGGTGCCAGTGCCACTCGGCCTGGTGCACCGGCACGCTGATGCGCCGCCTCTGCCAGGGAGCGCGCGCTGGCGCGGGAAGGGAGGGGGAATGGCGAGTGGGGGCTTTGCTCTTGCGGCTGCTGCCGACACCGGAGAAGAAACCCATGCTGGCGGTGGCTAGGGTTGTCGCCGGCGTGGGGGCAGGGGTGGCCAGATGGGGACGGGGGGGGGGGGGGGGGGGGGGGGGGGGGGGGGGGGGGGGGGGGGGGGGGGCGAGTGGTAGTGGATGAGGACGGCCCCGCCGCACGCCCGGCTTAAAAAAGGACGACCGCCGTCGCTGACGCGTGGGCCCAAGATGGGCGGTCGTTATAAATTATGTTGACCGTAGCGGTTGGACAGCCGCCAGGTGGGGATGCGGCGGACGGCGAGGAGACGCGCGGCGCGTCTGCTTCGTGACCACGCCGACGCATTCCAGGCGCAATTTTAGGCCGGAAATGGGTCGGCGCGGACGCAGGGCAGACACGATTTGAGTTTGAGTCGGCGCTTTTGTCCGCGCCGAACCAAATGGACGCGGGCGGACGAAATGGGTCGCCCCATTGAAGTTACTCTAACGGATCCATGATCTAAAGTCTTTAAAACATACACATAAGAGCAAAGCTAGCCAGCACACATGATTAGCATGCGTTTCCCCTGAATTTGTTGCACGTATCACGCATGCTTCTGTTAGCTTGTCTACTATGCATGCATGTACACTTGGCCAAGCAGCTCGTAGGTGTCGACCAGTGC
Organism: Triticum urartu; assembly: GCF_003073215.2. Lineage (NCBI taxonomy): Eukaryota > Viridiplantae > Streptophyta > Magnoliopsida > Poales > Poaceae > Triticum > Triticum urartu. Next base: position 617,672,496 of record NC_053025.1, read on the forward strand.
ATGCTATGCGTGTGAGTGAGAGTCAGGTGGCAGATCGATCATGCATGTGACCGTCCTTGTAGCCAGTACTAGGATCCACACCACTTGAGAGATGAGATCCCTCCATCCATCCATCATGCGTGTGAATCTGATGCTCTGAATCATGTCACTCACCACTGTCAACTTAATTTGCACCCGGAACTATATATAGTGTACAGTAGTTATTTATCTAACATGACCTTATCTAGGATATGATTTATAATTATAAGGGAATCCATGGAATAAACTTGAGCTTTGATCACAAATTGCACATTCTAGAACTCTGCATCCTGACTGGCTTTGCCATGTCCATGTCCATGGATCCTACTACTACTACCTTTGCTGCCCACTAACTATGGCAGCAACAGATCGGGGTAATCTCGATCCACTTTGTAATCGTTCATTCATGTAGGAATCCAACCATTAGCACTAACTACACCAGTGCTCTCATCTTATCATCATCGTTGATTGTCGCTGCTTTTAGCCAGGGCCGGCCCTGGGGCATGGCGAGGAGTGCGGCCGCCTAGGGCCCAGCCCAAGCAGGGGCCCATCCGTTTGCATGTCTCTAGTAGATATATAAGCATATTAGGAAGAAGAAAAGATAGAGAAGGTAAAAAGACCAGCCAAGAGACAACCATTCAGCCAGTCACCTACTCCCGCTGCGCGACCAAGCTAGGAATTAACTCTGCGGCGAAAATTTTGGCCATGAAATCAGCCAATCTGCTAATATCCTTGATTATCGATCTCAATTAATGCCGGATCTATGCAGTGTGAGATGTGTATCCATTCCATGCAGCCAAAAATCCCATTTAGTTTGGCAAGTATGAGTCGCAGCATGCAATACTCCTTCCCACAAAATTAAAAAGCATGCAACACTCCTTTAATTAGGCCCCATGCATCATGCAATACTCCTATTCAAACTAAAAAAAGCATGCAATACTCCACTAATTAGGCATCATGCAACCAATGATTTTTCTCGTTGGATGAATCTCGTTGTCGGTTCTTCCGACGGGTCGCAGCCACTATACACCTGCCACAATATTATTGGTGATAGTCGTGGCAGTCAGAGCCGTGCCAAGGCGAGGGCCCATGGCCGGTGGAGTTCAGAAGTTCGCACAAGGGCCTCTAAGATGCTAGGGCCGGCCCTGCTTTTAGCAGGCGTATGGTTTGGTAACTGCCTTCTTTTCTTCAGTGACACCACACCTTCAACTATGTTGTAACGGACCCACACACACACACACACAAGCAAAGTTAGCCAGCACGCATGATCGGCATGCAGTTAGCTTCCCTGAATTTGTTGCACATATGATGCTACCGTTATCAGATGCAGATATACTGTACATACCATGCATGTAGATGCACATATCAAGATTCAGCCTTATCTAGGACAGGTTTGATTAGGGGATTCCATGGAATAAACCTACTTTTTTTTGCGATGAATGGAATGAACCTAGTTGATCTTGATCCCCAATCGTACATCCTAGAATTCCTACTTTTTTTTTGCGATGATGAATGGAGTGAACCTACTTGATCTTGATCCTCAATAGTACATTCTAGAATTCATTCTCTCTTGTTAACTACTCCCTCCGTTCCTAAATATAAGTCTTTTTAAAAATTTCACTACAAATTACATACAAATGTATATAGACATGTTTTAGAGTGTGGGTTCACTCATTTTGCTTTGTATGTAGTTCATAGTGGAATCTCTAGAAAGACTTATACTCCATCCGTTTCTAAATATAAGTCTTTTTAGACATTTCAAATGGACTACAACATACGGATGTATGTAGACATATTTTACAGTGTAGATTCACTTATTTTGCTTCGTATATAGCTAGTCACTTGTTGGAATCTCTAGAAAGACTTATATTTGGGAACGGAGGGAGTATTTAGGAATGGAGGAAGTAGTAAGGTACACGTGCATTGCACACATGAGATTTGGCAACCAAATTATGAATAAATATCACATTATAGCATGTAAGCTTTGAGTCATATATGCATGATGTAGATGTTTGTTTAATTCTTATAGTTCATCTCATTCAAAATCAATTAGTTTTTTAATTAAAAAAGCTAATCTATTTTAAGATCCATGAAATTGTGCGTTGTAAGGCATAAAGTAAAAACAAATAATGGCAATTCATCTAAAAAAATTGGGCAATTAAGATATGGAAGATTCTAGAACAAAGGAGAAGTGCTTGTGTTTTAAGGTTTGTGCATTATGCTTAAGTTCAACCATGGAGTCTTCTAGATTGTACATGTGGCAAAATCTGATGGAATGTAGATGATATCCAACGGCCAGTAGTGCTCGAATTTGCCATCTATGCACCATCGGATTGGCTTCATCCAACGACCATCTTTCAAAGGTATTCGCACACTATAAAGGGGTATAGATTACTGTGTTGCCAATTTCCATGTATCTTAGCAAGTACCATCTTTGTTGTTCAATGATGGAGTGTGCCTGCCTTTCCATTCCACTAGCTATGATACCAACAGATCGGGGTAATCTTCATCCACTTCACCACTTGGTAATCATGGATGCAGGAATCCATTAGCACTAAGTACATCAGTTGTGTATGTTAATCTTCTTATCTAGTCCCGATTAATTAAGTCGACGCCAAATCTAGCTTATCCTTCCTGTTTTTCACATGCCCTCGTGTCATCCACCTATCCCACCCGTATCTATTAGGGTCAGTCGATGCCACTTTTTTTCTTCTTCCAAAAAGTAGGATAATCCCTGATCTCTGGATTCATAGGTGCACAAAGCCATATACTCTTTATTATTCAGTCTACTATGTTTCATATAGAAAATGTGATTAATACAACCTAAAAATGTATTCATCACGTTGTGAACATTTGTTCATCCTGTGAAAATGGTATTTTAAAACTTGGTTGGTCACTGATAATTTCTAGGTCTACTTTATAAATTTCTCCATACATATGTGTAGTAAACATGTTCAACATGTTAGTAACAATTTCGTCCAGCTGGCGACAAAAGATGTAGAGTAATATTTATTCTTGTTTTAGAACGACGTTATATTTATTCTAACACTACAAAACACTACTCAAATCTTATACAGATCACAAAATTAACTCCTGCAAATTTACGAACCATATCTATTTTGAATTGAAAGATGGTCTTGATATTTATTGCTGAATCACAGAGTATAAATATGGATTACTAACAAATTTCTCCCCAAATCAACCACATGCACAAAGTTGCTAGTACAATTTTTTCACATGCCTCCGTGTCATCCACCTAGTTGCTCCACAGCTATTCGTGCTACGTAGTAAATAAATTGCTGGTATGGCATTTATTTGGGAATGCCAAATTTGGAGTCGGTTTGGATCAGCATATCTCTTTTTGTATGCCTGATCAAAACGGGCGTCACCATATCTCTATCTCCTTGCATTGCATCACTTCTTCGGCCTTCTCCCCGAAGCAAACCCATTCTGCTCTGCTCACACTGAGCACGGGCTGGGCAGGCATTCTCCCATGGATCCACCGTCACCACCACATGATCACGGTCGGCATGAGCAAGAGCATCATCAGGATGGGTGCCCGGCGGCCAGGGAGAAGAGGCCCTGGGGGTGGGCGCGCGCGGTGGCCGGCGAGGCGCGGGCGCAGCGGGGCATCGCGCTGCCGCTCATCGGCATGAACCTCACCTGGTTCGCCAAGCAGGCCGTCACCACCGCCTTCCTCGGCCGCCTCGGCGACCTCCAGCTCGCCGCCGGCACGCTCGGCTTCAGCTTCGCCAACGCCACGGGCTTCGCGGTGCTCACGGGCCTATGCGGCGCCATGGACCCCATCTGCGGCCAGGCGCACGGGGCCGGGAACGCGGCCCTGCTCCGCCGCACGCTGCTCATGGCCACCGCCATGCTGCTCGCCGCCTCCCTGCCCATCGCGCTCCTCTGGCTCCGCGTCGACACCGTGCTCCTCCGCGTCTTCGGCCAGCAGCCCGACATCGCAGTGGTGGCGCGGCGGTACGTGCTGTGCCTCCTCCCCGACCTCGCCGTCACCTCCTTCCTCGCCCCGCTCAAGTCGTACCTCAGCTCCCAGGAGGTGACGCTCCCCACGCTCTTCGCCTCCGCCGTGGGCCTCACCGTCCACGTCCCGCTCACCGCGTGGCTGGCGCGGACCAGGGCCGTCGAGGGCGTCGCCGCCGCCGTCTGGCTCAGCGACCTCGTCGTCGCGGTCCTCCTCTCCGCCTACGTGCTCGCGTCCGACGTGCTCCTCGCGAGGAAGAGCGCCAAGACGACGGCGGCCACAGCGGCGCCGTGCGCGCGGTGGTGGTGGCCGGAGGAGACCAAGACTGCCGCGGCCGACTGGCTCCGGCTGATCCGTCTCGCCGTGCCGTGCTGCCTCAACACGTGCCTCGAGTGGTGGTGCTACGAGATCCTGATCCTGCTCACGGGTCGCCTGCCGGACGCCCGGCGCGCGGTGGCGGTGATCGCGATCACCCTCAACTTCGACTACCTCCTCTTCGCCGGCATGCTCTCCCTCTCCGTGAGCGCGTCCGTGCGCGTGTCCAACTCACTGGGCGCGGGCGACGCCGTGGGGGCGCGCAGGGCCGGCGCCGTCTCGATCCTCGGTGGCGTGCTCGCCGGTGCCTTGGGCGGGCTGCTGATGCTGGCGTCGCGGCGGCAGTGGCCTCGCCTCTACACGCACGGCGCGGAGGTGCGGGACGGCGTGGGGAAGGCGATGAAGGTGATGGCGGCGCTGGAGGTGGTCAACTTCCCGCTGAACGTGTGCGGCGGCATCGTGCGCGGCACGGCGAGACCGGCCGTGGGCATGTACGCCGTGCTGGGCGGGTTCTACCTGGTGGCGCTGCCGGTGGGCGTGGCGCTGGGGTTCAGGGCTCGGCTGGGCATCACCGGGCTGCTGGCCGGGTTCATCATCGGCGCCGCGGCCAGCCTGATGGTGTTGCTCGTGGTGATCGCGCGCATGGACTGGGGCGTCGAGGCCGAGAAGGCGCGGCTGCGGGCCGGCGCCGGCGGCGATGATGATCGGAATGCTGAGCCCAAGGAGGCGTCGCAAAATGCTGCTGACGTTTGACCGTAACTTCAGTCATTAAGTAGTCTGAATTAATCGGAGTGCAATGTACATACTACATGAAGATGAAACTCCCATGGAGATTTTGTTTTGAAATCGGCAGAACCAATTGCCACAAGGGAGGTGAGGCGATGAATGGAGCCTTCGAATGCTTTCTCCGACATTGTTTCACTCACTCACTCTCCAGTGCTCTAATCTAATCGAGTCAACTATACATATGTAAAGATGAAACTTTTGTGTTTTGGAAACAGTAAATTTATAATTGTGTCCAAGAAGATTAGCAAGGTGATGAGTGGACTCGTCGAACATTTTCCTCTCCGAGTGAGCACTTTATTTTGAATAGTTCGAGAATCACATTTTCAAGTTCCAAAATTTTCAAATAATCTACATGTTCACATGGATGTATATTACACATGTTCAAAAAATATATATCATGATTTTAGGTCACCTGTTTGCTTATTTCATCACACAAGTTTGCACATGTATAGTGTACATCCTTTTTTGGGATCTTCTTTTTTTTCTGCACATGTATAGTGTGCAAAATATGGTGTCAGCTGGAGCACGTTCAACAAAGTGAATATTTTGCTACCATGCCACCATAATTTCACTAGGTACATGAACAGATGTTGGCACGGCAAAGACAAGACAAGAAAGCAAAAAGAAAATTGAGCAAGAGAGGCCCTGCCTGCTAAGACAGTAGTACTACAGCTATTTGTTCTAACTAGAACCACAAGAACAAAGCAGGTCCTCGGGATAATCACTCGCAAAGGGCCAATTATGCAGAATAGCCAAAAAAAAAAAAGCGTTATGCCTTGCGGGCCGTCAGAATGATTCTGCCTAATATGGGCTTGTTCACTAGGCCAGGCAGATTGACGTTTACTAGACTCGCTGATTGCGCTCAATAGCACCACAACGCACATGGGCGCTCCATAGAGCAACTCACGTTCCAGTGTAGCGACGCTATTTACTGCAGCATCCGGTGTTTAGTCAGTTCTTTTTAGTTTCGAACAATTTTTTAAATTTTTTTTAAAAGAGATCATTTTTTGAAAACATTAAAAAATTTTGTACGTAAGTGCTAGTCATTTTTATAAAAACGTGATTTTTTCGAATATTTGATCAGTTTTTGCAAAAACGTTTTTTTTAAAATACGAACATTTTTGGAAATTCCGAACAATTTAATGGAAACGCAAAATGCTGCAATCATAAAATTTGACGAACGTGATTACGTGAATTGTTATAGGGCACCGATGATTCTAGAGAAAATTCCTTATATAACACTGTTTTAAATTTTGTTTTCCTATTTGACACTCAATTTTTTTTCTTCCCTATGTAACATCATGTCTAAATTTTTATGCCTTTTATGACACTTTCGTCCACTTTTAGCCTTAGTGGCGTTAAATGCCACTTGAAAAGACCTATTTTTTACCCCTCATGTGGTATGTGATAGTTTAGCTTCAGTGTATGCGACTCTGTCTGGATGGCAAGCCTGGTAGATCTACCATTTTATATTCTTAACCCCATAATATACTAGAGTGCCGAGTAAGTACGGGAAGTTTTGCCATCAATTGATCTAAGTGCTCCATTGAACCGACTTTAAGTCAGGCTGCCATTCAAAAGGCTGGACGCACATGTTGCATACAGCCTCCCTTGGATGCTCCCCGGCGAGCTCCCATACACCTGACAAATCCATTTACACCCGTACACACCTTGTTGTTTTGCAATTCAGTATAAATTTTTCGGACCAATGTTTCTTGATGTCAGTATAAATTTGTTTAGATCATGAATAGCTACAAAAAATGCTAGGTGTAACGTAGTGTATATATGTATGTACCCAGCCCCTTTATAACAACCCTGAGTTGAGATTGAAAGAAAGACCGTGTGGCCATCATCAATCGCCTCGTGTGTTCGTGTTACGGTGTTAGCTAGCTTCCTCCAATACATATAGCTGGTTAGCTAGCCAGCCAAAGTAGAATCATCAAGCGAGATAACGGCTGCTAGCTAGCTTCCTCTGGTACGTACATAAGTATACGTCCAACTAGAATCGATCCACCTGCCCGCCTACTTGTTTATTGTGTACGTGCTAGCTTCGTACGGAACCCATTAGCTTGGAAAGTACTATGAATGTACGTCGGAAAGCACACTGCTACAACGCCGTCGAGGTCAGGACCAAGGCCAACACAAAACAAGTTGGCCCGATACACACATGCATGTAAATTCTTGGTCACATGTCACATATCACATTAGGAGCAAATACGTCTTTTCAGGTGACATTTAACACCACTAAGGCTAAAAATGAACGAAAGTGTCATAAAAGACATAAAATTTAGACTCAGTGTCAAATAAGGAAGAAAACGTTTTCTGGTGTTAAATAAGGCAACAAATTTTAAAACAGTGTTAAATAAGGAATTCTCTCATGATTCTAAGGCTGCTGACGTTTGACCATAACTACAACCATAAAATACTCTGAATTAAACGAGTCAAATGTACATATATGGGGATGAAACTTTGGAGGTTTTGTTTCGAAATCGGTAAATTAATTTCCATAAGGAAAACGAGGTGACAAATGCAGCCATACAATTCTAGAAAGTACAAGAAAATTGAGCAACATATGCCCTACTATATATGACAAGAGCTATTTGTTCTTCAGCTAGCAAGCAGTAGCACCACTAGAACAAGGCAGATCCTCCCCTCCCCTCGGGATAATCACACACGAACAACTGCTAATATAAGCTTGAAAATGCTGCTGCATTACATCATTCGTGGCGTACTAACATTTTTTCATTGCAGCCGCGACGTGGCTCCTATCACATCCGACGAGTGTGGATTCAGCTGAACCGGTTGCTATAAAAAATGGCTTTGCTTCTCGCTGTCCAAATTGGATGCACCAACCTGCACATTGAGTCCTGATTGCAGCTTCGCAGTAGATTCCGTTGAGGGGTTCCATTATTACAATGGGTCGAGATGTTGCTACTATGCCTGGGCTGAAGGAGATAGCAAAGAATTTTGCAAAAGTTACATACACCCATAGCTTTCACCGAGCAAATTCAACAGTAGCTCATACTTTAGCCAGAAACTGCTACAGTACTACATCTTCTTGCTTTTGAGACAATTTTATTTCTTGGTGCCTTGTAAACGATTTATCATCATCCCAGGAATAAAGTCTTAGTACTGTTTTAAGAAAAAACATGTTTTTACATAAAAGGTAAGTTTTTTTAACAGCAAACACACACACACACACAAAGAATCATTGTGCAGTGGACCTTTATAGAATAATCATGTATAACCATGGGCTTGTTCAATAGCCCAAATAGACACATGTATCTGCATTCCGAAATACTATGTCTGAGCCTATCATGAGTTGGGCTATTCCATTTTGACAGTACACTTTACACCGTTGTCATTCATCCAAGCTTATTTGATGAGAGTTCTAGCACAGAATAATGGAGCAAATGTGGCCACAAGTTATGGTCGGCTGGCCCAACACCACAATTTTTCAACGTATGCGGTTTCTAAAGAATCTTCATGATTTTTTTTAAATCCCAAATTTTGAAAACATGTTCATATATTGTAAAAAATATTTGCATGTTTTTTTGAAATCATGAATTTAGTAAATTATCATGAATTATTGGATTTTTTCGTTATTAGCGATTGAGGTGTTCTTCGCTCAGGATTGGAACTATCAGAAGGCGACAAATGAACCACTAAGTTATTTGAATTAACACACACATAAGCCATGTATGGATGAATTGTAATTAAGATCAATTAATTTTTTTAGAATAATTATGACTTTGTACAAAAAAAATCAGTTATTCTTGTAAAACTAGACCTAGCACAATACATTACAACTGTTTGATTGATTATGCACAATACACTTATCCTGTAAAACGATAAATCGTAAATTCACTCATTTGGATTTCCATGCAAATTAAATTCTTTGGATATACCTATTTTATCCTATAGAATGATTCAACATAAAATCAAACATTTGGAATTACAAACAAATTAAATTCCTTGTATATACCCACTTTATCCCGTAGATCGATGCACCATAAAATTTCTCATTTATATTTTAATGCAAATTAAATTTCTTATATGTTTATACTAAACATTTCCACTTATCATGGTTAATCTTTTCATTAAAAATATGCCGGTTTTATTGATAATTTCAGTATATTATTTTAAATAATATTTTCAAATATAACTAAGAGAACTAACAATGTAACCATGTTTGTGTATAAGGTGCATATTGTCATATATTTCTAATATTATTCATTAAGTATACAATTGTTTGTGCAAAATCAAAACTATAATTGTTGATTTTAAGCTAGTTTTGACCTGTTTAAGGAAAATATTTTCGCAATAAAATGAGTTTGGGTTCATGCTAAGGGTCACATACTTTGAAACGAGTTGATCTCCATTATTGTGTTGAAGTGTGCATTTATATGTGCACTTGTACGCTGTTTCACTGACATGTATAGAAAATGATAGTGTTTTAGAATCTTGAAGTTGATTCTAGAGTATAATAGCATCAAGTTTAAATATAGTTAAATCATGATTCAAAAGTGTATGAAGTATCAACATAAGTACCAATATGTTTGCAATTGCGTAAATCGGCTCTTGCTTGGTTGGTTGCAAATGATCTAGAATACATATGCTCGCTAGCAACTCTACTTTTTGTCAGAAACACGAGCAATCAAAACGATGGCAAATATATTAACTAGGTTTTTTTGGAAAGAGAGAGGGGGGGGGGGGGGGGGGGGGGGGGGGGTGGATTAAACCGAAGACATGCTTCATTGCCCGCAAACACTTTGAGGTGGGATTCATGCATCCAAACTGGCAACCTAGTGGTGAAGTACTCATCATCAAGCTACAATCCTCGGGCCTAGAGCTATATGAATTCATTGGTGGCTTGTTTTTTCTATCATCTTGTCATGGATATAAGGTCAGTTTGGTTCCCATCTGGGACGTTTGGCGCCTGGCCTAGGGCCTCCCTGGGAGCTGCCTAGCTCTCGTTTGGCTGGCGTCCTAGTGATGAGGGAGTTGGCCTGGCTGGAGAACATGGGGAATTAGTTAGCCTGGCTTGCGAAACAAGAAAGTTTGATTAGCATGGCCCAGGCAATCAATTTTGGATGCCTAGGCTTGTCTATCCAGTCGCCTGGATCGCTAATCACATGGCTCAAGAAACGAGACGATTGGAAAGGACTTAAACAAATATTTCTGAACAACAGCGACGGGTTAGCACTTACCAGGCCAGGTCGTGAACATCAGGTTCTTCTTTGATAGCTAGTTAATATATCTGGATTTTGTAAAATTGTTTGAAGGATTCATCTGTTGGTCACGAGTTTTTATGGGTTTCACCTCTAGCCTACTCCAATTTGTTTGGGACTAAAGGCTTTGTTGTTGTTGTTTGAAAGATTTATCTGTAGCGTGGAGTACTGAACATGACCTTTTTTAGGAATTTCAATCCCAAGGATGGCCCCAGGGGTAAACCCATAAGCAAAGATGAGGCCATGAAAGTGCTCATTGAAGTTGTATATGTAACATCTCAATCTTGTTTCTATAGTGCGCAGTGGGAGGGTAAATTACTCAAGTCATATCAACATGTTGTATTGTAATACCTGTTGGCAGGTGACCAAGACAAAGCCAGACAACTTCAGTCCTCGTGTGGTGGAGAAAGGAGACGACTATGTTCGAGTTGAATACGAGAGCCCTATATTCGGGAGCACCTTGTTACTCTTGTAATCCACATGCTCAAGCAAGGCACGCTAGATAAGGAGGTGCACCTAAGCCTGTGCTCTACAAAATAGTTTTCCTCACGCAAGTGTATATTGCCACATTACTCATTGATGATGACAGTATGTTTCTCCGCCATGCAGTTTACAGATGACGTCGAGTTCTAGTTTCCTTCGGGCAAGAAAACAGTCGTCCAATATCGATCAGCATCTCGGTCAGGATTCATTAACTTTCTATACCTACTAATAAAAGAAATATGTATTCTTAGTCCGTTTTGATATTTTACAGAAAACCCCCTAATGTTTCTGACATTAAACTCGAAGTACATATCAAATGTTTTTAAAAATACTTATATCTTCTAAACCGTAACTCTAAATTTAACATGTTATATAATGAAATTTGATTAGAAAAATATGTAGAATCTGAATATGATATTATTTTACCTGTTAACAATTTAAAAATAATATCTAGGCTGCAATGTTAATCAATAATGCATTATCCGTATTTTTTTAATACCGGTACTGATTTAGATTGGGGATGAACACCCCGGCAAAAACAGGATTGGACATGAAATTGAAGATAAATTTTCTAGAGACACCCAATAAATAAGGACATGCATGACAAGAAATAAAAGAAGGATCCAATAAAGATGGGATGTCCGCTATAAAAGAAATAAAAGAGAAAATTGTTGGAAATATGCCCTAGAGGCAATAATAAAATGGTTATTATTATATTTTCTTGTTCATGATAATTGTCTATTGTTCATGCTATAATTGTATTAACCGGAGACCGTAATACATGTGTGAATACGTAGACCACAATATGTCCCTAGTAAGCCTCTAGTTGACTAGCTCGTTGATCAATAGATGGTTACGGTTTCCTGACCATGGACATTGGATGTCGTTGATAATGGGATCACATCATTAGGAGAATGATGTGATGGACAAGACCCAATCCTAAGCATAGCACAAGATCGTGTAGTTCGTCTGCTAAAGCTTTTCTAATGTCAAGTATCATTTCCTTAGACCATAAGATTGTGCAACTCTCGGATACCGTAGGAATGCTTTGGGTGTGCCAAACGTCATAACATAACTGGGTGGCTATAAAGGCACACTACGGGTATCTCCAAAAGTGTTTGTTGGGTTGGCACGAATCAAGACTGGGATTTGTCACTCCGTGTGATGGAGAGGTATCTCTGGGCCCACTCGGTAGGACATCATCATAATGAGCTCAATGTGACCAAAGAGTTGATCACGGGATGATGTGTTACGGAATGAGTAAAAGTGACTTGTCGGTAACGAGATTGAACGAGGTATTGGGATATCGACGATCAAATCTCGGGCAAGTAACGTACCCGATTGACAAAGGGAATTGTATACATGATTGATTGAATCCCCGACATCGTGGTTCATCTGATGAGATCATCGTGGAACATGTGGGAGCCAACATGGGTATCCAGATCCCGCTGTTGGTTATTGGCCAGAGAGCTGTCTCGGTCATGTCTGCATGATTCCCGAACCCGTATGGTCTACACACTTAAGGTTCGGTGACGCTAGAGTTGTTATGGGAATTAGTGTGCAGTTACCGAATGTTGTTCGGAGTCCCGGATGAGATCCCAGATGTCACGAGGAGTTCCGGAATGGTCCGGAGGTAAATATTTATATATGGGAAGTCCTATTTTGGCCACCGGAAAATGTTCGGGATTTTTCGATATTGTACCGGGAAGGTTCTAGAAGGCTCCGGAGTGGGACCCACATGAAAGTGGGTAGTGGGGGCAAGGCCCCACACCCCTGGTCAAGGCGCACATAGATCCCCCCTTAGAAGGAATAAGATCATATCCCGAAGGGATAAGATCAAGATCCCTAAAAAAGGGGGATAACAATCGGTGGGGAAGGGAAATGATGGGATTTCTTTCCCCCACCTTTGCCAACGCCCCAATGGACTTGGAGGGCAAGAAATCAGCCCCCTCCACCCCTATATATAGTGGGGAGGCGCATGGGAGCCGCACCCCTTCCCCTGGCGTAACCCTCTCCCTCCCCAACACCTCCTCCGTAGTAGTAGTGCTTGGTGAAGCCCTGCCGGAGAACTGCAAGCTCCACCACCACGCCGTCGTGCTGCCGGAGCTCTCCCTCAACTTCTCCTCTCCCCTTGCTGGATCAAGAAGGAGGAGACGTCCCCGGGCTGTACATGTGTTGAACGCGGAGGCGCGATTGTTCGGCGCTTAGATCGGAATCAACCGCGATTTGAATCGCTACGAGCACGACTCCTTCATCCGCGTTCTTGTAACGCTTCCGCATCGCGATCTTCAAGGGTATGAACATGCACTCCCCTCTCTCTCATTGCTAGTCTCTCCATAGATTGATCTTGGTGATGCGTAGAAAAAATTTAATTTCTGCAACGATCCCCAACAATGGCACCACGAGCTAGGTATATGCGTAGTTTCTATGCACGATTAGAACACAAGTTGTTGTGGGCATCGATTTTGTCAATTTACTTGCCATTACTAGTCTTATCTTGATTCGGCGGCATCGTGCGATGAAGCGGCCTGGACCGACCTTACACGTACGCTTACGTGAGACAGGTTCCATCGACTGACATGCACTAGTTGCATAAGGTGGCTAGCGGGTGTCTGTCTCTCCCACTTTAGTCGGATCGGATTCGATGAGAAGGGTCCTTATGAAGGGTAAATAGAAATTGTCATATCACGTTGTGGTTTTGGCGTAGGTAAGAAACGTTCGTGCTAGAAACCTATAGCAGCCATGGAAAAACTTGCAACAACAATTAGAGGACGTCTAACTTGTTCTTGCATCATATGTCGTGTGATGTGATATGGCCAAAAGGATGTGATGAATGATATATGTGATGTATGCGATTGATTATGTTCTTGTAATAGGAATCACGACTTGCATCATGTCGATGAATATGACAACCGGCAGGAGCCATAGGAGTTGTCTGAATTTGTTATATGACCTGTGTGTCAATGAAAACGCCATTTAATTACTTTACTTTATTGCTAACCGTTAGCCATATTAGTAGAAGTAATAGTTGGCGAGACAACTTCATGAAGACACGATGATGGAGATCATGGTGTCATGCCGGTGAAGATGATGATCATGGCGCCCCGAAGATGGAGATCAAAAGGAGCAAAATGATATTGGCCATATCATGTCACTATTTGATTGCATGTGATGTTTATCATGTTTTTACATCTTATTTGCTTAGAACGACGGTAGCATAAATAAGATGATCCCTCATAAAATTTCAAGAAAGTGTTCCCCCTAACTATGCACCATTGCGAAAGTTCGTTGTTTCGAAGCACCACGTGATGATCGGGTGTGATAGATTCTAACATTCGCATACAACGGGTGTAAGCCAGATTTACACATGCAAAACACTTAGGTTGACTTGACGAGCCTAGAATGCACAGACATGGCCTCGGGACACAGGAGACCGAAAGGTCGAACATGAGTCGTATAGTGGATACGATCAACATGAAGATGTTCACCGATGATGACTAGTCCGTCTCACGTGATGATCGGACACGGCCTAGTTGACTCGGATCATGTATCACTTAGATGACTAGAGAGATGTCTATCTGAGTGGGAGTTCTTTAAATAATTTGATTAGATGAACTTAATTATCATGAACATAGTCAAAAGGTCTTTGCAAATTATGTTGTAGCTCACGCTTTGGTTCTACTGTTTTAGATTTGTTCCTAGAGAAATTTAGTTGAGAGTTGACAATAGCAATTATGCAGACTGGGTCCGTAAACTGAGAATTGTCCTCATTGCTGCGCAGAAGGATTATGTCCTTAATGCACCGCTCGATGTGCTGAACCTGGAGTGTCGGTTGTGGATGTTGCTAACATCTGAGATACACGTTTTGATGACTACATGATAGTTCAGTGTGTAATGCTAAATGGTTTAGAATTGAGGCACCAAAGACGTTTTTAAACATCGCAGAACATATGAGATGTTCCAAGGACTGAAATTGGGATTTCAGGCTAGTGCCCACGTCAAGAGGTATGAGACCTCTGACAAGTTTCTTAAGCTTGCAAACTAAGGAGAAAAGCTCAATCGTTGAGCATGTGCTTAGATTGTATGAGTACTACAATCGCTTGAATCGAGTGGGAGTTAATCTTCCAGATGAGATAGTGATGGTTCTCCAAAGTCACTGCCACCAAGCTACTAGAGCTTTGTGATGAACTATAACATATTAGGGATAGATATGATGATCCTTGAGCTATTCGCGACACCGCAAAAGTAGAAATCAAATAGGAGCATCAATTGTTGATGGTTAGTAAAACCACTAGTTTCAAGAAGGGCAAGGGCAAGAAAGGGATACTTCATGAAACGACAAATCAGTTGCTGCTCTAGTGAAGAAACCCAAGGTTGAACCCAAACCCGAGACTAAGTGCTTCTGAAATGAGGGGAACGGTCACTGAAGCAGAACTACCCTAGATACTTGGTAGATGAGAAGGCTGGCAAGGCCGATAGAAGTATATTGGATATACATTATAATGTGTACTTTACTAGTACTCCTAGTAGCACCAGGGTATTAAATACCAGTTAGGTTGCTAAGTGGTAGTAACTCGAAATAAAAAGCTACGGAATAAACGGAGACTAGCTGAAGGTGAGATGACAATATGTGTTGGACGTGTTTCCAAGGTTGATGTGATCAAGCATCGCATGCTCCCTCTACCATCGAGATTGGTGTTAAACCTAAATAATTGTTATTTGGTATTTGTGTTGAGCATAGACATGATTGGATTATGTTTATCACAATATGGTTATTCATTTAAGGAGAATAATGGTTACTCTGGTTATTTGAATAATACCTTCAATGGTCTTGCACCTAAAATGAATGGTTCATTGAATCTCGATCGTAGTGATACACATGTTCATGCCAAAAGATATAAGATAGTAATGATAGTACCACATACTTGTGGCACTGCCATTTGAGTCATATTGGTTTAAAACGCATGAAGAAGCTCCATGTTGATGGATCTTTGGACGCACTCGTTTTTTGAAAAGTTTGAGACATGCGAACCATGTCTATTGGTTTATACGCATGAAGAAACTCCATGCAGATGGATCGTTTGGACTCACTTGATTTTGAATCACTTGAGACATGCAAATCATACCACATGGGCAAGATGACTGAAAGGCCTCGTTTTCAGTGAGATGAAACAAGAGAGCAACTTGTTGGAAGTAATACATTTGATGTGTGCAATCCAATGAGTGCTGAGGCACGCAGTGAATATCGTTATGCTCTTACTTCACAGATGATTTGAGTAGATTCTAAGTATATTTACTTGATGAAACACAAGTCTGAATTATTGAAGGGTTCAAGTAATTTCAGAGTGAAGTTGAAGATCGTCGTGATAAGAGGATAAAATGTCTATGATATGATCATAGAGATGAATATCTGAGTTACGTGTTTGGTACACTACTAAGACATTGTGGAAATTGTTTCACAACTAATGCCGCCTGGAACACCATAGTGTGATGGTGTGTCCGAACATCATAGCTGCACCCTATTGGATGTGGTGCAAACCATGATGTCTCTTATCGAATTACCACTATCGTTTATGGGTTAGGCATTAGAGACAACCGCATTCACTTTAAATAGGGCACCACGTAATTCCATTGAGATGACACCGTATGAACTATGGTTTAGAGAAACCTAAGCTGTCCTTTCTTAAAAGTTTGGGGCTGCGACGCTTATGTGAAAAGGGTTTAGCCTGATAAGCTCGAACCCAAAGCGGATAAATGCATCTTCATAGGACACCCAAAACAGTTGGGTATACCTCCTATTTCGGATCCGGAAGCAAAAGTGATTGTTTCTAGAAACGGGTCCTTTCTCGAGGAAAAGTTTCTCTCGAAAGAATTGGATGGGAGGATGGTGGAGACTTGATGAGGTTATTGAACCGTCACTTCAACCAGTGTGTAGCAGGGCACAGGAAGTTGTTCCTATAGCGCCTACACCAATTGAAGTGGAAGCTGATGATAGTGATCATGAAACTTCGGATCAAGTCACTACCAAACCTCGTAGGTCGACAAGGATGCGTACTATTTTAGAGTGGTACGTAATCCTGTCTTGGAGGTCATGTTGCTAGACAACAATGAACCTACGAGCTATGGAGAAACGACGGTGGGCCTGGATTTCGACAAATGGCTCGAGGCCATAAAATCCGAGAGGATCCATGTGTGAAAACAAAGTATAGACTTTGGAAGAACTACTTGATGGTCGTAAGGCTATTGGGTACAGATGGATTTTAAAAGGAAGACGGACAATGATGGTAAGTATCACCATTAAGAAAGCTCGACTTGTCGTTAAGATGTTTTCCGACAAGTTCAAGGAGTTGACTGCGGTGAGACTTTCTCACTCGTAGCGATGCTAAGAGTCTGTTGGAATTGTATTAGCAGTCACTGCATTATTTATGAAATCTTGCAGATAGTATGTCAAAACATTGTTTCCTCAACAATTTTCTTGAGGAAAGGTTGTATGTGATGCAACCAGAAGGTTTTTGTCAATCCTAAAAGATGCTAACAAGTATGCAAAGCTCCACCAATCCTTCTAAGGACTGGAGTAAGCATCTCGGAGTTGGAATATACGCTTTGATGAGATGATCAAAGATTTTGGGTTTATACAAAGTTTATGAGAAACTTGTATTTCCAAAGAAGTGAGTGGGAGCACTATAGAATTTCTGATGAGTATATGTTGTTGACATATTGTTGATCAGAAATGATGTAGAATTTCTAGAAAGCATATAGGGTTATTTGAAAAGTGTTTTTCAATGGAAAACCTGGATTAAGCTACTTGGACATTGAGCATCAAGATCTATAAGGATAGATAAAAAATGCTTAATAGTACTTTCAAATGAATACATACCGTGACAAGATTTTGAAGGAGTTCAAATAAGATCAGCAAAGGAGTTCTTAGCTGTGTTATAAGGTGTGAGCATTGAGTGAGACTCAAGATCTGACCACGTCAGAAGAGAGAGAAAGGATGAAGGTCGTCCCCTATGCTTTAGACGTAGGCTCTACAGTATGCTATCCTGTGTACCACACCTGAATTGTGCCTTGCCATGAGTCAATCAAGGGGTACAAGAGTGATCCAGGAATGGATCACATCACAACGGTCAAACTTATCCTTAGTAACTAGTGGACTAAGGAATTTTCTCGATTATGGAGGTGGTAAAAGAGTTCGTCGTAAAGGGTTACGTCGATGCAAACTTTGACACTAATCTGGATGACTCTGAGTAGTAAACCAGATTCGTATAGTAGAGCAGTTATTTGGAATAGCTCCAAGTAGCGCATGGCAGCTGTATCTACAAGATGACATAGAGATTTGTAAAGCACACACGGATCTGAAAGGTTCAGACTCGTTGACTAATAACCTCTCTCACAAGCAAGATATGATCAAACCCCATGGGTGTTGGATTCATTACAATCACATAGTGATGTGAACTAGATTATTGACTCTAGTGCAAGTGGAAGACTGTTGGAAATATGCCCTAGAGGCAATAATAAAATGGTTATTATTATATTTCCTTGTTCATGATAATTGTCTATTGTTCATGCTAAAATTGTATTAACCAAAGACCGTAATACATGTGTGAATACGTAGACCACAATATGTCCCTAGTAAGCCTCTAGTTGACTAGCTCGTTGATCAATAGATGGTTACGGTTTCCTGACCATGGACATTGGATGTCGTTGATAATGGGATCACATCATTAGGAGAATGATGTGATGGACAAGACCCAATCCTAAGCATAGCACAAGATCTTGTAGTTCGTCTGCTAAAGCTTTTCTAATGTCAAGTATCATTTCCTTAGACCATGAGATTGTGCAACTCCCGGATACCGTAGGAATGCTTTGGGTGTGCCAAACGTCACAACTTAACTGGGTGGCTATAAAGGCACACTACGGGTATCTCCAAAAGTGTCTGTTGGGTTGGCACAAATCGAGACTGGGATTTGTCACTCCATGTGACGGAGAGGTATCTCTGGGCCCACTCGGTAGGACATCATCATAATGAGCTCAATGTGACCAAAGAGTTGATCACGGGATGCTGTGTTACGGAACGAGTAAAAGTGACTTGCCGGTAACGAGATTAAACGAGGTGTTGGGATACCGACGATCGAATCTCGGGCAAGTAACATACCGATTAACAAAGGGAATTGTATACAGGATTGATTGAATCCTCGACATCGTGGTTCATCCGATGAGATCATCGTGGAACATGTGGGAGCCAACATGGGTATCCAGATCCCGCTGTTGGTTATTGGCGAGAGAGTTGTCTCGGTCATGTCTGCATGATTCCCGAACCTGTAGGGTCTACACAGTTAAGGTTCAGTGACGCTAGAGTTGTTATGGCAATTAGTGTGCAGTTATTGAATGTTGTTCGGAGTCCCAGATGAGATCCCACACGTCACGAGGAGTTCCGGAATGGTCCGTAGGTAAAGATTTATATATGGGAAGTCCTATTTTGGCCACCGGAAAATGTTCGGGATTATTCGGTATTGTATCGGGAAGGTTCTAGAAGGTTCCGGAGTGGGGCCCACATGCATGGGGGGACCCACATGAACGTGGGTAGTGGGGGCAAGGCCCCACACCCCTAGTCAAGGCGCACCAAGATCCCCCCTTAGAAGGAATAAGATCATATCCCGATGGGATAAGATCAAGATCCCTAAAAAAGGGGGATAACAATCGGTGGGGAAGGGAAATGATGGGTGAGGGAGTCCTGGATTAGGGGGTGTTCGGATAGCCGGACTATACCTTCAGCTGGACTCCAGGACTATGAAGATACAAGATTGAAGACTTCGTCCCGTGTCCGGATGGGACTTTCCTTGGCGTGGAAGGCAAGCTTGGCGATGCGGATATTCAAGATCTCCTACCATTGTAACTGACTTTGTGTAACCCTAACCCTCTCCGGTGTCTATTTAAATCGGAGGGTTTTAGTCCGTAGGACAACTTCATCATACAACAATCGTACCATAGGCTAGCTTTTAGGGTTTAGCCTCCTTGATCTCGTGGTAGATCTACTCTTGTACTACCCATATCATCAATATTAATCAAGCAGGACGTAGGGTTTTACCTCCATCAAGAGGGCCCGAACCTGGGTAAAACATCGTGTTCCTTGCCTCCTGTTACCATCCGGCCTAGACGCACAGTTCGGGACCCCCTACCCGAGATCCGCCGGTTTTGACACCGACATTGGTGCTTTCATTGAGAGTTCTTCTGTGTCGTCGCTTTTAGGCCCGATGGCTCCTTCGATCATTAACAACGATGCAGTCCAGGGTGAGACTTTTCTCCCTGGACAGATCTTCGTCTTCGGCGGCTTCGCACTGCGGGCCAATTCGCTTGGCCACCTTGAGCAGATCGAAAGCTACGCTCCTGGCCATCAGGTCAGGTTTGGAAGCCTAAACTACACGGCTGACATCCGCGGGGACTTGATCTTCGACGGATTCGAGCCACAGCCAAGCGCGCCGCACTGTCTCGATGGGCATGATATAGCTCTGCCGCCGAACAGCGCCTTGGAGGCCACACACGCATTGGTTCCGACCATTGATTCGGAGCCTACTACGCCGATCGAGGATCAGCGGTTGGACGCTGCCTCAGGGGCTGCGATCTTAGAGGCGATTAAGCCGAACTCCAGCCCTGCACTCCGCATGGCCCGTGACTCCGAGGAGCCGGATTCCTTTCCGAACTCCGAGCCCCCCGCGCCCCTGCCGATCGAATCCGATTGGGCGCCGATAATGGAGTTCACCGCCACAGACATCTTTCAGCACTCGCCCTTCGGCGACGTCCCGAATGCGCTAAAGTCTCTCTCTTTATCAGGAGAGCCCTGGCCGGACTACAGCCAGCAAGGATGGGATTCGGATGATGAAGAAATTCAAAACCCACCCACCACCCACTTCGTAGCCACTGTCGACGACTTAACTGACATGCTCGACTTCGACTCTGAAGACATCGACGGTATGGACGACGATGCAGGAGACAACCAAGAACCAACGCCTATAGGGCATTGGACAGCCACCTCATCTCACGATGTGTACATGGTGGATACCCCTAAAGGAAGCAACAACGAGGAAAACGGGGATGGAAAGAGGGATCGATCTCTCGAAAAACAATCAAAGCGTCGGCGTAAACGCCGACCCAAGCCCCGCCTCGATAAAGACCCAGCCATAGAGCAGGATGGGCCGGTAGACGACGAGCATGCCTTAGAGCAACCGTCCCAAC
This sequence comes from Triticum urartu, assembly GCF_003073215.2. NCBI lineage: Eukaryota > Viridiplantae > Streptophyta > Magnoliopsida > Poales > Poaceae > Triticum > Triticum urartu. The sequence goes on from NC_053025.1 coordinate 617,693,547, forward strand.
AGGACAACCAGAATAGAGAAACCGAACATCCCTCCCCCGGCGAAAATGGCATTCCGGACGACCCTACGCCGGACAAGCCCACGAAGCAGAAGAACCTCCACAAACGGCTCGTTGCAACCGCACGCAGCCTGAAAAAGCAGAAGCGGAAGCTAAAAACTGCGGAAGATGCACTCAGGATCAGATGGAGTAAAGTAATCAATACCGCAGACAAATACAGCGACATTCGCCGCACTAAAAGCTATCCGAAGAGAAAGCTACTGCCTGAATTCGATGAGGAGGCCTTAGAGCCCTCGCATTCCAAAAGTGAGAAAGCCACACGGTCGGATAGACGACCCCATGGCCAGCATAAAGCGGCAAGCAGCGCCGCACTTAAGCCGGCATGCGACCCACTTAAGGATTCGCATCATGGCCCAGCTAGGTCCATTTACGGGCCAAGAAAGCAAGCTCTCGTAAGCAATGCAGTAAAGCCATCATCAGAATCCAGCACACCCAAATACAGGGGTGCCGCACACCCCCTATGTTTCACCGATGAGGTCCTGGATTATGAATTTCCAGCGGGATTCAAACCCGTAAACATAGAGGCATATGATGGAACAACAGACCCTGGAGTCTGGATCGAGGATTATATCCTCCACATACATATGGCTAGAGGAGATGACCTCCATGCCATAAAATACTTACCCCTCAAGCTTAAAGGGCCAGCCCGGCATTGGCTCAAAAGCCTTCCTGAAAACACAATCAGAAGTTGGGAAGAGCTCGAGGACGCTTTCCGAGCAAATTTTCAAGGGACCTATGTCCGCCCTCCGGATGCAGACGATCTTAGTCACATAACTCAACAGCCCAGAGAGTCAGCTTGGCAATTCTGGAATAGATTTCTTACTAAAAAGAATCAGATAGTCGACTGTCCGGACGCTGAAGCCTTAGTGGCTTTCAGGCATAATGTCCGAGACGAATGGCTCGCCAGACACCTCGGCCAAGAAAAGCCAAGAACAATGGCCGCACTAACAAGCCTCATGACCCGCTTTTGCGCAGGAGAGGACAGCTGGTTGGCAAGATGCAGCACCAGTGACCCAAGTACATCCGAAACTAGGGATGGAAACGGAAAACCATGACGCAATAAGGACCGTCGCCGGACTAAGGAAAAAAGTCCGAAGAGCACGGCAGTCAACGCCGGATTCAAAAGCTCATGACAGAATTAGAAAAAGCCGCCCCTCGAAGATAACAGGGACGACCTATCCAACCTAAACAAAATCTTGGATAGGGTATGTCAAATACACAGCACTCCCGGAAATCCTACTAACCATACCCACAGAGACTATTGGGTTTTCAAACAATCTGGCAGACTCAACGCCGAACATAAGGGGCTCGACACACCAAGCGAAGACGAGGACGAACCCCAAAAGCAGAGTACCAGGAAACAAAAGAATTTCCCACAAGAAGTAAAAACAGTAAACTTACTCCACATAACAAAACACGCGGTGCCCATAAAGGTACGCGCCCCGCGGCCTATCCCAAAGGAATCCAGCCACTGGTTGTCAAAACCAATCATCTTCGATCATCTGGATTATTCTAGAAGTGTCAGGAACCCAGGCTGGACTGCCCTGTTACTCGATCCAATAATTGGCGGACTCCAGTTTTCAAATGTCCTTATGGACGGTGGCAGCGGACTCAACCTGATATATCAGGACTCAATCCGCCACATGGGGATCGACCCAAAAAGAATTCGCCACAGCAAAACCTCCTTTCAAGGAGTAACGCCAGGTCCGGACACCCATTGCATGGGTTTTCTCCGGCTCGAGGTTATTTTCGGCTCTGCCGATAACTTCCGTCGCGAAAAGCTGACTTTCCACATCGTCCTATTCTCAAGTCGCTATCAAGCACTACTGGGACGCGAAGCTTTCACCCGCTTTAACGCAATACCGCATTATGCATCCCTTAAGCTTAAGATGCCCGGTCCACGTGGCATCATCTCCTTAAAGGGGAAGCAGTGATAACACCTCCCCCAAGCGGAGGATTGTGCGGCCGCTTTAACAGCCCCACAATACAATGGCTTCACCAGCCAGAACATCGGAATAGGTCATTAAGACCACGGACATGGATAGACGAGTCCGGCACAAAAGTATCGTTGATAAAGTCTTAGTGGCCATATACCCCTGCACTAGGGGCTTCACACGTATAAAATAAGAGACAATAAAGCTCAATTTTTCATATTTTACTTTACACTTTGTTTATTTCATATAACTTTTGTTCAGCACGCCCCTTTTTCAACTTAGTTGCTCTCTTTTTACAGATGAACGTCGTGCTGCGCCCGTTTAGGATACGGCACAATGGAAAAACAGGCGCAGACGTGCAGTAGGGACCCGTTCCAAGGATTCTTTTCAGATTAAGACCCTGCGCAAACCTTTTTTACCGTCTCTTGTTGATACACATCCCCTGGTTCTATGACCAAGGAGGAGGCTGGCGTCTTGGCATGTGGCCACGTCAGAATTCTTGCGCGTACCTGGACACTAGGGGCTTATACCTCAGAGCGTTACCTCGCCCGCTCTCATAAAGACCGAATACCTTAGGGAGTGTTTGGCGTCGCAAGTTTGGCCTTATATGCATCAGCTCCGAGTCATGATTTTGGTCAAATTTTGGGTTGCCCGGCTCCTGTGTTCGGCCGCCTTACGTTCGGCTCTATCGGCTAAGGCGGCACGAGGAGAACTACTGCGATTGTGCCCTGGTTCGGCCAAGCGAGCACCTCAGTAGAGAAAGCCAAAAACCGACTGTCATGATATGGCGTGAGACTGGTCAACCACTCGATGACTCTCCGGAATCTATAGGATTCCTCCGCATTAACGAAGGGCCGTTTCCCAGCCAGGCACATACACGCCCCGAATTCGGGCGAGCGCAGTCGCCATCAGGGGCTACCTAAATAGTCCCATTGTCAAGCTCCTATGGCTAAGTGAAAGTGTTAAAGCATTATAGTCCGATTGCCTAGCTCGCTACGCTATCACCTCCTTTGTAGGACCAAGACGTTGGATTAAGTGTGAAAATGCGCCTTCTGCGAGCCCCCCCGCACTATGTGCATGGGGGCTGAAGCCAACGACTGCAATCTTTCAGATTTTGTACATATATCTTAAAACGGCCGCACAGGAGGTGTTCCAAATACTTGAAGGCACAAGTATAAATGGCTACTACAATTCATCAAAATATTGCTTTATAATTACATATGCTATCAGAACATAGCATCCTTTGAGCACTGCGTCTCTATTACACGAGCGCCTTCAAGGACTTCTTGAAAATAGTGCTCGGAGGGTACTTGGCTTTTGTCCGAATCTCGGGATGCAACAACGGTGGTCTCCATCTCTGCCCAGTATGTCTTGACACGGGCAAGAGCCATCCGTGCGCCCTCTATGCATGTTGACCTCTTCATCGCATTGATACATGGCACCGTGTCAAGGAATTGCTGCACCAAGCTGAAATAACTCTTCGGCTTCGATCTCCCCGGCCACAGATGACCCATGACGTACTTCATGGCGAGTCCGGACAATCTATTCAGTTCGGCCCATTGAGCCAGACGATCGTCCACTGCTAGTGGACGCTCTAGATTCTGGAACTGCGACCAGAAAAGCCTTTCCACTTCGCGATCTTCTTGATCTCGGAAGTATTCGGTCGCATCAGCAGCACTCGCTGCCAAATCCAGATAGGTGTCCTCCGCACTCCACATCCAGTCCAACGGAGCAAACTTCGGATCGCAAAACTTCCTCCGCAGCATAAAGGGCTTTCCAGCCGCAATCTGTCCGGCCTGACGCAGCTCCTCCTTCGCAGCTCTCATCGCAGAGCGAGCATCCTTGGCATCAGCGGCCTTCTCTAAGTCCGTCTGTCTTTCCCGGTCAAGTTTCTCAAGAAACTTGCAACGGTCAGCAGCACTTTTTAACTTCACGGCCATCTCCTTCTTGCTTCGGCAGTGAGCAGCCTGTTCGGCTCTCAGCTCTTCAAGGGCCTTCTCGGCAGCCGCATCACTTTTCCTGTCTTGTTCCTTAGCTCGGGCAAGTTCTGCCCGAAGACTCTCCACGGCGGCCGCACCATCTGCGTCAAGCACACACATTGTAAGATACGGGCATAAAGCTCCTCTTACCAGATGCCGCCCGAGGAATTGCATACCTTGAGCCTCATCAAGCCGCTCGTTGACGAGCGCGATGTCGGCATCTGCCACGTCAAGTTGCCGCTTTAGTTCGGCAAAATCATCAGTTCGGCTTGATTCTGGACACTTCGCCACCTGTATACAAAAGCGACATTTTAGACCTGGGATTATGATCCTCTGCGTGCCGTCAATTTTGACAACGCACAGAGTCTCAGGGGCTACTATCTACACAGGGCGCATCTTGTTTATGCGCAACTGACAAAGAAGTACATTATCAAACGTACCTCAAAACCCGTCAGCAAACTTCTGACGGCCTCATGCAATTCGCTTTCCACGGACGAAATCCTTCCAATCACCGTACCCATCAATGCACGGTGCTCCTCTGAGATAGAAGCTCGCCCCAGCAGAATCATCAGCTCCTCCGACCGCGCATCGGACGGTGCCGGACTCGTCCTATGACCTCTGTCGAAGGCCGGACGCGGAGAACCTTGGGGGGACATATGGCTACCTTCCACCCCTGCTGGATTCGGAGAAACCCTCCGCGATGACACCTCAGGGTCGCCCGCCTCGCCAGGTGGTACGGCAGGGGGAGGCGTTCCACTCTCCATCATCTCCGGAAGAAGATCCCCCGAAGACGAGCTCTGCTGAGAAGGGCCGAGGTCCGAGCTACAAAGTAAAATTTCGGTTAATCTTCTCAGATAAAAAGCAAGGATTTCTCTCATCCCTCTAAAGGAAAATCTTTCTCTACTTACGGCTCGCTGGAGGGCTGATCCCTTTGAGGGCGTAGTTCGGCCGAGGATCCCCCCGGCGTCGGACCCTCTGATGAGGACTTTTTCCCCCGCTTTGAGGCCATGGTCTCCGGGTCGTCAGAGGCGGCCCTCTTCTTCCCCTTAGGAGAGGAATTGTCGGTTCTTCCCTTCGGAGCAGCCTCCTTCAAGGAGGCCATAGTTTCCTTGTCCTCCCCCTCACTTCCCTCCAAAGGCACGATCTTCAACATCCTGATTAGCACGGGATCCGGCCTGGTCTCAGGAAGGGGAGCCAGACACCTGATCAGCTTTGCCTTCGCTATCCAATCCTGTTTAAAAGGACAACTCTTTTAGGGGCGAATTTATGACAATTTTACGGATAGCGAGTCCGGGCACAAGGTTACTTACTTGAGTATCCGGGCGATTGCAGCTTAAACCTGCATCCTGGGTCAAATCCGAACACATTGCTTGTGATCCGAAGAACATTTTATACATCTCCACGGGCGTTGCGCCCATAAAATGCTGGAGAGCTCGTGGTCCCTCCGGATTAAACTCCCACAGATGAAGGGAGCGACGTTTGCCGGGCAGTGTTCGGCGAATCAGCATGACCTGCGTCACCTTGACCAGGTTGAGGTCTCTTTCTAAGAGATCCCTAATGTGGCCCTGCAACAAGGGCACGTCTTTTGATAACCCCCAATCTAATCCTTTGTTGACCCATGACGCTAGCCGTGGTGGGGGACCCGAGCGAAAGGCAGGAGGCGCCACCCACTTGGCGCTCCTGGGAGCGGTGATATAGAACCACTCTCGTTGCCACAAGCCGAGCTCCTCTTGAAAGGAGCCCTCGGGCCATGGAGCATCAGCATTCTTACTTATGACAGCGCCTCCGCACTCTGCGTGCCGTCCCTCGATCATCTTCGGCTCCACTCCAAAAGTCTTGAGCCATAATCCGAAGTGAGGAGTAACACGGAGGAACGCTTCGCACACAACGATGAATGAGGAAATGTGGAGGATGGACTCCGAAGATAAGTCATGAAATTCCAGCCCGTAATAGAACATCATCCCCCTCACGAAGGGATCCATCGGGAAGCCTAACCCCCGAAGGAAGTGAGACATGAACACTACGCTCTCACCGGGCTGGGGACTGGGAATAGCCTGCCTTTGAGCAGGCAACCTATGCAAAATTTTGGCGGTCAAGAACTTAGCCTCTCTCAACTTTAGCACGTCCTCCTCCGTGACGGAGGAGGGCATCCATCGGCCTTGAAGGTCGGAACCGGACATTGTCGAAGGTCCGAAGCGCCTGGAATCTGGAGCCTAGGGTGTTGGAACTCGAGGCGACAGGCGAACTTGTTTTGAGATTGGAGAAAAGGAGTAAGGCCTTGGTCTCTTTATAAGAGGTTGAATACCAGGAGCCCTCCCCGTAACCGTTTGGGATTCGCCTTTAATCGAGAAGACATGCTAACGGGCACGATTGGGTTACCCATGTCCGTATTGATGGGAATCCCGTAAATAAAGGGGACACGATCTCTGCTTTGACAAGACGTGCCAAGGAAACTGCCTCGCAAAACACGCTGAGGTGGAAAAGCGAAAACGATTCGAATAAAGGCTTGGCCGTAGAGTGATGTCACGCTGCGGAATACGTCAGCGGATTAGATTTGTGTTAATATTATTCTCTCTGTGGCAATACGTGGAAACTTATTTTGCAGAGCCGGACACTACTCTTGGTGTTTATAAACTTTTATGCAGAATTTGGAGGAGGAACCCGCCTTGCAATGCCGAAGACAATCTACGCGCCGGACTCGTCGTCATTGAAGCCTGGTTCAGGGACTACTGAGGGAGTCCTGGATTAGGGGGTGTTCGGATAGCCGGACTATACCTTCAGCCGGACTCTAGGACTATGAAGATACAAGATTGAAGACTTCGTCCCATGTCCGGATGGGACTTTCCTTGGCGTGGAAGGCAAGCTTGGCGATGCGGATATTCAAGATCTCCTACCATTGTAACCGACTTTGTGTAACCCTAACCCTCTCCGGTGTCTATATAAACCGGAGGGTTTTAGTCCGTAGGACAACTTCATCATACAACAATCGTACCATAGGCTAGCTTTTAGGGTTTAGCCTCCTTGATCTCGTGGTAGATCTACTCTTGTACTACCCATATCATCAATATTAATCAAGCAGGACGCGGGGTTTTACCTCCATCAAGAGGGCCCGAACCTGGGTAAAACATTGTGTTCCTTGCCTCCTGCTACCATCTGGCCTAGACGCACAGTTCGGGACCCCCTACCCGAGATCCGCCGGTTTTGACACCGACAATGGGATTTCTTTCCCCCACCTTTGCCAATGCTCCAATGGACTTGGAGGGCAAGAAACCAGCCCCCTCCACCCCTATATATAGTGGGGAGGCACATGGGAGCCGCACCCCTTCCCCTGGCGCAGCCCTCTCCCTCCCCAACAGCTCCTCCTCCTCCATAGTGCTTGGTGAAGCCCCGTCGGAGAACTGCAAGCTCCACCACCACGCCATCATGCTGCCGGAGCTCTCCCTCAACTTCTCCTCTCCCTTGATGGATCAAGAAGGAGGAGACGTCCCCGGGCTGTACGTGTGTTGAACGCGGAGGCGCCGTTGTTCGGCGCTTAGATCGGAATCAACCGCGATCTGAATCGCTACGAGTACGACTCCTTCATCCGCGTTCTTGTAATGCTTCCGCATCGCGATCTTCAAGGGTATGAAGATGCACTCCCCTCTCTCTCGTTGCTAGTCTCTCCATAGATTGATCTTGGTGATGCGTAGAAAAAAATTAATTTATGCAACGATCCCCAACAAAAATGTAAAGGAGATCCGATAAAGATGAGATTTTGCACTATTCTCCTATATATATAAGAATAAGAAAAAGAGGACATGTATGAAAAAAAGTTAAAAGGAGGCATGACGGCAAAAAATAAAATAAAAGCACAAGTTTGATAAGATATAAATAGTGATGAAATAGGGACCGATACCTATGACATGTATGGCAAGAAATAGTGATGAAATAGGTGTTGGGAACGTAGTATTTCAAAATTTTCCTACGATCGCGCAAGATCTATCTAGGAGAAGCATAGCAACGAGCAGGCAGAGTGTGTCCAGTGGCGAGTTCTCCAGGCAGGCTTCGATAGGCTTGAGCCTACCCTCCAAATTCGCGGAATTGTTTTTACTACTAGGCTTCAAAAAAATTCTTAGGCCCGGCCCAGAAAAAACGGTCCAGCAGGCAGCCCATCTAAGAATCGGTGACTAACCCAGCCTCCCACACACTCGCACGCGCACTAAGCACATCAGGCGCACGAGCAGCGGCCACCCAATAACCTAGCCGCTGGCCGCTAGACGCCACCTCCTAGTCTGGCGCCGCCTCCCCGCCTCCTCGCCGTCGCTGCGTCCTCGCCGAGCGCCGCTTCCCCGCCGGACGCCGTCATCAGCCGAGCGCCCGAGCCTGCATGAGGGACGAGGCCACGGGGGGAGCCGGGCTGCGCCTGCCGGGGAGCTCGTCGCCCATGATGCCCAGGGCTCTCTACAAGTCGCCGGATCCGCCGACTCCCCACTGGACGCCGGACGCCTCTCTGCAGGGCTCTCTGCAGGTCGCCGGATGCCAGACACTAGAGTCCCGGTCCAGAGCAGTTCGAAATAGGTTGTCTGTTGTCTCTGTCTGACTCTGTTTGATTCTTCTTAGTTTAGTTGATAGTAGTTGCTAGTTTAGTTAATTCTAGTCAGTACGTAGTTTGGTTCTAGTCAGTACTGGTTCTAGTAACAATTAATTCATGAATGAATTTATGTCCTTGTTTATTTTTTAATAGAAATGAAGAGAAAGAGGACTCTGCATAGTTGGTTTGCAAATAGTTCAAATACACTTCCTATTGTTCCTGAATCCAATGTTGCCCCAATTAATGTTATTGTTCAACCTACCCTCATAGAGAACATAATCCCCGATGATCCAACAAATGAGAGCACTAATCCCTCGGTTGATGTGAGCACTAATCCCTCGGTTGGTGAGAGCACCAATTGGTACATCACCTTATCGAGTTGGCATTAATTCTTCCAGTGGCAACTTCATCGGTCGAGCGAATATTTTCAGCAATGAAGGTCATCAAAACCGATTTGCGCAATAAGATATCAGATGATTAGCTCAATGATTTAATGGTATGCTACTGTGAGAAAAGGATATTCAAAAGTATTCCAGATGATCAAATTATGATACGATTTCAGAAAAAGAAAAATCGCAAAGGACATTTGCCTCCTGAGTATGATGTTATTTCTTAGAGGTATATCTCTGTTTTAGTACTAGTGCCTGGTAGTTAGTTGAGGGTACTTTACCATATCACTAACATTTGTGCCAATTTGGACAGATGGCTTGCAGTTTGTCACTTGCATTTTGGTGTGGAGGAGTCCTACAACTACAATATTGTTAGTAAGAAGCAACACTAGTATCTTGTCTTTGCCTTATTTTGGTTGATTCTCTAGTACTTGATGTATTAGTGTGCGGATTGTATGAAACTTTGTTGTTGGTCAATCATGCTACTAGTATTTGTCTTGAGAATCATGTCCATTTGAGCACTGTTTGGCACATATTGTCTCTATAAATTGGTAAAACCATTTTTTTTCAAAATTCCAGAAAAAATCAGTAAATACTACATGCTTCCAGTAGTAGGCTGGGAAATTTTGAGCTTATTTGGCCAAGAGGATTAGGAGATAATGGCCATTTTAGTCACCTAATTCAAAATTTGGTTCAAAATTTGATAATTTCTAAAAAATCCATAAAAATTCTAGTATATAGTACGTGTTTCCAGTATTAATCTGGGAAAGTTTCAGTTTATTTGTACAAAAGGACTAGGAGATAAGCAGTTTTTTCTTCAAAAGAGCGTTCGATTTTCTCGCCTTAAACTTTGAGCCCACCCTTTGTTTTTTCTCTAGATTCTCCACTAAGTGTGTCCAAGTACCCTCGTACACCGAAAACGGAAGCGTTTAGTAACGCGGTTGATGTAGTCGAACGTCTTCGCGATCCAACCGATCCAAGTACCGAACATACGACACCTCCGCGATCTGCACATGTTCAAATCGGTGACGTCCCTCGAACTCTTGATCTAGTTGAGGCCGAGGGAGAGTTTCGTCAGCACGATGGCGTGGTGACGTCCATAACTATACATGTTCCTATGACTATGAGATCAAGCAACTCCCGAATACCAGAGGAACACTTTGTGTGCTACCAAACGTCACAACGTAATTTGGTGATTATAAAGGTGCTCTACAGGTGTCTCCGATGGTGTTTGTTGAGTTGGCATGGATCAAGATTAGGATTTGTCACTCCGATTGTCGGAGAGGTATCTCTGGGCCCTCTCGGTAATGCACATCACTATAAGCCTTGCAAGCAATGTGACTAATGAGTTAGTTATGGGATGTAGCATTACGGAACGAGTAAAGAGATTTGCCGATAACGAGATTGAACTAGGTATTGAGATACCAACGATCGAATCTCGGGCAAGTAACATACCGAGGACAAAGGGAACAACGTATATCGTTATGCGGTTTGACCGATAAAGATCTTCGTAGGATATGTAGGAACCAATATGAGCATCCAGGTTCGGCTATTGGTTATTGACCGGAGACATGTCTCGGTCACGTCTACATAGTTCTCAAACCCGTAGGGTCCGCACGCTTAATGTTCGGTGACGATCAATATTACGAGTTTATGTGTTTTGATGTACTGAAGGTAGTTCGGAGTCCCGGATTTGATCATGGACATGACGAGGAGTCTTGAAATGGTCGAGACGTAAAGATCGATATATTGGAAGCCTATGTTTGGACATCGGAATGGTTTCGGGTGAAATCGGGAGTATACCGGAGCACCGGGAGGTTACCGGAACCCTCGGGAGGTATATGCGCCTTATTGGGCCTTATTGGAAGAGAGGGAAAAGAAGCAAAGGAGGGGGTGCGCCCCCCCGCCAAGCCCAATCCGAATTGGGAAGGCCCCCCTTCCCTTCCTTCTTCCTCCTCCTTCTTCTCTCCTAAAACCAACAAAGGGAAGTGGGGAATCCTACTCCCGGTGGGAGTAGGACTCCCTTGGGGCACGCCTAGAGAGGCCGACCCCCTCCCCCTCCTCCACTCCTTTATATACGGGGGAGGGGCACCCCATGGACACACAAGTTGATCATTGATCTTTAGCCGTGTGCGGTGCCCCCCTCCACCATAATCCACCTCGGTAATATCATAGCGGTGCTTAGGCGAAGCCCTGTTCCGGTAGCAACATCATCACCGTCATCACGATGTTGTGCTGACGAAGCTCTCCCTCGAAGCTCTACTGGATCGTGAGTTCGCGGGACGTCACCGAGATGAACGTGTGCAGATCACGGAGGTACCGTATCTTCGGTACTAGATCGACCGATCGTGAACACGTACGACTACATCAACCGCGTTGTCATAACGCTTCTGCTTACGGTCTACGAGGGTACGTAGTACTCTCCCCTCTCGTTTCTATGCATCACCATGATCTTGCGTGTGCGTAGGAATTTTTTTGAAATTATTGCGTTCCCCAACAATTGGATCCTACATATTCTACGAAGATCTTTATCGGTTGTACCGTTATGACAACATACACAATTCCCTTTGTCCATCGGTATGTTACTTGCCCGAGATTCGATCGTTGGTATCTTTATACCTAGTTCAATCTCATTACCGGCAATTATATTTACTCGTTCAGTAATACATCACCTCGTGACTAATTCCTTAGTCGTTTGCTTGCAAGCTTATCATGTGTATTACCGAGAGGGCCCACAAATACCTCTTTGATACTCGGAGTGACAAATCATAATCTCGATCAATACCATCTCAACAAACATCTTCGGAGATACCTATAGAGCATATTTATAATCACCCAGTTACGTTGTGACGTTTGATTGCACACAAGGCATTCCTCTGGTATCCGGGAGTTGCATAATCTCATAGTCGAAGGAATATGTATTTGACATGAAGAAAGCAATAACAACAAAACTGAATGATCATTATGCTAAGCTAACGGATGAGTCTTGTCCATCACATCATTCTCCTAATGATGTGATCCTGTTATCAAATGACAACTCATGTCTACGGTTAGGAAACCTTAACCTTTTTTGATCAACGAGCTAGTCTAGTAGAGGCTTACTAGGGACACGATGTTTGTTTATGTATTTGCACATTTATTTAGGTTTCCGATCAATAAAATTCTAGTATGAATAATAAACCTTTATCATAAATAAAGAAATATGAAATAACAACTTTATTATTGCCTCTAGGGCATATTTGCTTCAAGATATGCTGAAGTCCTATGTATCCAATGCCATTGAATAAGCAAAGAAATGTATTTTCTTGTGTGAAATTGAATTGAAAATTTCGGATTTGCGGGCCGGCTGGAGCAGCGCCCGAGCAGACCCCGCAAAATGGAATCGTAAAAGAGCATATTCCGCAAATATCCCTTTATACGGGTCCGTTTTGTGGAGTCTGACTTTGCGGCCGCCTGCGCCGACCCGCAAAGCCATTTTTCCGCGAACTGCAAATGCGTTTTGTGGGTCGGAGTTATACGGGGTCTACTAGAGATGCTCTAATAGGGATGATAGGCTACTCATATCATCAAGTCATTCCTTCTTTTCCGAGAGCCCATCCGGAAAGAATTTCGAAGTTAAGTGAGCTCAGCTTGGAGCAATTTCAGGATGTGTGACCGACTGAGAAGTTGGTCTCAGGTGCGCACGAGAGAGAGCAAATTGCGCAAAAAAGACTTGTGGTGATCCGTGGAGTCAGCCAAGATCCCACCAGAAGTAACGGCCAGTAACCGGCGGGTGTATCCGAGGTGTTACATGCACATCTATCGAAAAGCGTCAACTTTGCGTCTTGGAGATGTCACACCGAGACATACAACTAAGTACTCCCTTTGTTTCTAAATATAAGTCTTTTTAATATTTCAATACAAACTAAATACGGATGTATGTAGACATATTTCAGAGTGTAGATTCACTCATCTTGCTCCGTATGTAGTCCCTTATTGGAATATCTACATAGACTCATATTTAGGAACGAAGGGAGTACTTTTCAGTGAGGAAAGTAAACAGGTTTAAAATCTAACAAATAGTTTTTTAAATATAATTTAGGAGTTAAAACATGTTTAAATTTTGACAACGAAGTACTTTTGTAACATGAAGCATATTTAAACTTGATAACTAAGTGTTTTTAGTGCGGTAAGCAAACATGTTTTTAATCTGACACATATTTTTTTATAATGTAGCAATTAATATTCAAGCATGTTTAAATTTTGGAAAGTATGTACTTTTGTAACCTGATGTTTAAGCTTATTTAAACTTCATAACTAATTACTTCTTAATGTGACAAGTAAATTTGTTTAAAATCTGACAAATCATTTTTTTATAATCTATCAATTAAGTATATTTGGAACCAAATAATTCTAATCTGGGTAGCGATGATTTTGGAACAACAGTTGCATGTAGCCAACATTGGTGGAAATGTTTTCGAGTTAATTACACTATTGGTACATAAACTTGCAGCGCGGGTACAATCTCATACAAAAACTTACAAAATGACTCAAATTAGCACCTAGACTTGCTTTACGGGAACAAACTGATACAAATTAGTTGAAACCTTCCACGTCGGCTCTAGGAACTTGGCCCAGGACCAAGTTAATTTACAGGAACTCCCCGTTGTATGATGTAAATAGATCCCCCAGTAGCCTAGCCAGCCTCTCTGTTCGTGTCGGTGTGAAATGACGCCTATGTGATCACAAGAATCCCTACTACGGTTGTCGGGGCACAGGGTTGCGAGGAGATCGGGGCTAGTAGACAGCACGAGGATCGTTTACCCAGGTTCGGGCCGCAAGGATGCGTAAAACCCTAGTCCTACTTTGGTGGGTGTATTTCTGAGAGTTCTTGAGCTCTCGAACTAGCTGTGGTCAGTGTGTGGTTCCAAAGAGCTGAATCCCTCTCCTTGTCACCTCGGGCCTCCTTTTATAGGAAAAAGGGGTTGCCATAGTGGCACACAGGAGGTAGAAAAGTCTACAGTGGCACGATGTTATCCCTCGTATTACAGGACAAGGTGCATTTAATGCACCGCTTAGGTGTCCTCTTGCTTTATCGGGGACGGGGGAGAGGCCCGTCCCATCCGTCGCCGCTTCTCCTCGCTTCGACACGCGCCTTGGCCAGGGATCCGTGCGGTGCCATGTAGGCAGGCAGGCAGCTGAGTTGGCATGGTGGTGGAGCCTTCACGAAGATCTGCATGCCGCCATGCAGGCACTTGATGAGTTGTCCTGGGAGCAGCATGTTGCCACGCAGGTGCCCGCCTAGCTGGTTGAGCTGGCATCTGCATGTGAACGGCGGTGGGAGCTTGGTTGACGTGGGCTTGGTGGTGGCCTTGCCGACGTCTTTGGCGAGGGCCTTGCCGGGTGGCCCGGCAAGGGGTCTTGCCATGGCGTGTTGTCGTCCCCGGCAAGGATCTTGCCGGGGGTCTGGTGGCCTTCCTTGGCAGGGATCCTGCCGAGGATCGTCGTCTTCTAATCTGATCTTGAATATGTCTTCACAAAGATCCGTATGCCACCATAGGGGTGCCTTTCCGAGCCCTGGCCCTATGCTGATGATGGCACTGGGGGGCGTGGGCTCAAGGGTGGCTCGCCCTGTTGGCATGGGGCGAGCTGTCCTGGCAAGAGTCTTGCCGGGGCCGTTGAGGCCACCCAGCAAGGGTCTTGCTGGGGGAACCTTCTTCTTCCCTCTGCTCTTTGTGGTCTTGGCCTTGGCGTTGCTTTGATTGTCTTGGGCTTCGATCTTACCTTGGCTCACCTCCGTCGTTCTGCTTGGTGTGGCCGTGGGCGCGGCTCTGACTACCCGTGCACAGGAAAAGGGGTACAAAGATGCGCCCCTATTTTTGTACAACGACAGGAGCCCCGGGCCTGGGCCACACATAAGCGCAACACGTTGTTGAGCCAGGCCCAAAACAGTGCGCGGGCAGGTGGGGCGGTTTTCACCGTGGTAAGTTTCTTCGCGCGCTTCGCCTCCCACGACACGCGTGTGTGGCACGGCCTGGGGGGTGTGCGTGACATGGGCGGCATGCGTGGGACGGTTTTCGCACACATGCGTCACGTCGCAGTAAAGAGGCGGCTCGCATCTTCCCCGTAAAAAGAGGGAGGCATGGAGGCGCGGCTCATTTACTGAGCGGGGTCGGGGCTCGGTCTTGAAGGCGTCCTTTCCCCACGATCACGGGGAGTGGAGAGGTCGCCTCACCCGTCCCTTTAGTTCTGCACGTCTGCCACACATCCTTGTGGTGGCAAACAGTGGAGGCGAGAAACCGGGCCGCCGCTGGTTGATCGGCGGGTCGGTCCTGATTCCCCGCGCCTGCGGTGTCTGGATTGGCCGAGCGGGGCGGCCGAGCCTCAACCCCGTTCCTTTATAAAGAGGAGAAAGGGGGAAACGGCACCCCGCATTCTTCCATCTTCCATCTCTTCTCTGCTTCTGCTCTTTCCTCTCACCTGCCATGGAGAAAGGGAATCCTGGCCCTTCGACGGTGGCGGCGAGGGTCGCCGCTCGACAGTGCATCCCTCCCCCTCCTGAACCCGTGGTGGCGGAACCGACCGCGAGGGGAAGGGGGAGGGGGCGAGGCCGAGGCAGAGGCCGTAGTGCTCGGGAAAGAGGAGGACAGGGAGGCGCGCCAGCCCCTCCCCTGCCAATGATTCCCTTCTCGATGGAGGGCCACGTTGAAGACCTGCCTTGAGAGTTCTTCATCAGGCTCCGCCGTCCCCCAAGTCGTTGTCTTCGTCTCCTCACTCCGTTCGCTCTGGTGATGGAGCATGCCCCGCCCCAAAACCTCAGGTTGCACATGAGGGGCTGCGGGAACGGGGGCACGCGGGTCAACGTCGACTTCCCGGCTCCTCGAGTCATGTATCTCGGTCGTGGATGGAAGACATTCGCCCGCATCCACAGCCTGATGGCGGGGCTCGTCCTCTACTTCAAGTTAATGGAGGACGGCCTGCTCTCCGTCAAGGTCTTTGGAGATCTTGGAACTCGTCTGAAATGCTGCATGGAGAGCTCCTCTAGTGGAGATTCTGACGATGGGAGCTCGTCCTCGAGCGAGAGCGACGAGGAGGACAGCGGGGCGGACAGCGGGGACGAGTCCGACTAGGCGTCGAACGCCCCGCGCCTGGGCGGGTGTGGCAGCAGCAACATCTGCACCTGGCCGCTCCTCCGACAAAAGCTGGCCGGGGGCAGGGCCAGCTCCTTGAACCTTGCGGGGCTGTCTGCTTAGGCGGCTGGCGTCGGGAGGCTGCGGAAGAGGAAGAGGGCGGGCGGCAAGGCCGTCAACTCGGAGTACGCGGGCACCGACGCCTTCATCGCGTATTGCCGGTCATGCCGCCTCGTATTCTAGCTCCTTTCCCGGCACCGTCATCACCGGCCCGCCCGTGGGTGGCCACCGAGATGTTCTCTTGGTTCTTTCTGCTGCTCATAGCTCGCCTAGGCGCCCCTTTTGCCCTTTCGCCTCCTTGACCTGCCTCCTGAGGAGAGGGACAAGAAAGGGATTACTGGCATCTTTATCTTTTTTTTAGTTTGTAAGCCTGTGGGCCTTTGTTAATTTTGAAACTTGTAATCCCCTTGCCCATGTTTTTCATCTCGCACGGACTGTACCTGTATGGGATGTTTTTAACGAAAAAGGGATGCTTGCCGGGTTTTTCGTTCGCGGGTAAATCCCGCGACAAGGAGCGAATCCCTGTTATTGTTTTAAGATAAACGGTTTTCGCCTGGCAACAGGCCTTGCCCCCCCCACTCCAATCGACCGTTCTCGCGCTCTTGGCGGAGGCAGGGATGAAGTGGGTTTTAGGCTCCTCGTCCCACCTCCTTGCCGCCGCGGCTACAACCAAATCCAGACCCAGGAAATAATCCCTAGGTATAGGAAAAAAGGGGAGCACAACAACCTAGAGATAAAAGCGAGGTTTCACATGCCCCAGTCCGATTCCGAAATGCATGACAGAGGATAAAAGACTCATCTGGACCTGCATCCCTTGGCAATCTCATCTTGCCATGGTTGGATCCTTGTGCTTGCAGCCCCCGGCAACTCTGGCTTTTCGTGGCCGGGACGCTGGTCCGTTTCCTTCTTTCCGAGTAGCTCAGCAGAAGTGATCATGTGCCCTGCAAACCAAAGGAGGACAGAAAAGGAACAGACAGACGCGCACTCGACCTCTAGGATAGGGGTTAGTCGCTGCTAAGCACTATCAACCCTAACCAAGGAAGAGACTCGACCTAGCATGCATGCTATAACTTAGGGCACCAGCACTTCATTTATTCTCGCTCAGGGTCTGCGCCTGGCTTTGTACAAAGGGTCACATGCCTCGTCGGCAAAGCTTATACAAAAGGTGGCTTGTCGGGAGGCCCGGCAAGCTGCGCCTTATGGGTAAAACTTGTGAAGATGCTCGATGTTCCAGGAATTGCTCACTGGGACGACATCTTCGGTCTCCAGGCGGACTGCGCCAGGCCTGGTGACTCGTATTACCCGATAAGGGCCTTCCCACTTTGGCGTCAACTTGTTGGAATTCTTGGCCGACTGAACGCACCGAAGAACAAGTTCGCCTTCCTCAAGGCTTCGGGCATGAACCTTGCGGATATGATAGCGGCGCAAGGCTTGCTGGTAGCATGCCGCTCTCACAGCCGCCCGAAGATGATCTTCCTCAAGGAGAGTCGCGTCATCTTGGCGCAACGGCTCTTGCTCAAGCTCATCATAAGCGAGCACTCGAGGTGACCCGTATATGAGTTCCATGGGGAGAACTGCTTCTGCCCCGTATACCAGGGCAAAAGGTGTCTGGCCGGTGGCTCGATTTGGCATCATCCTGATTGACCAAAGAACCGCCAACAACTCAGCAATCCGGTGCCTTCCACTCTTGTGTAGCTTTTCAAAGGTCTTTGTAGGATCGAAAGTATGTCTAGAGGGGGGTGATTAGATTACTTGACCAAATAAAAACTTAACCTTTTCCCAATTTTAGTTCTTGGCAGATTTTAGCTATTTTAGGACAAGTCAAGCAATCATCACACAATTCAAGCAAGCATGCAAAGAGTATATTGGCAGCGGAAAGTAAAGCATGCAACTTGCAAGAATTTAAAGGGAAGGGTTTGGAGAATTCAAACGCAATTGGAGACACGGATGTTTTTCCCGTGGTTCGGATAGGTGGTGCTATCCTACATCCACGTTGATGGAGACTTCAACCCACAAAGGGTAACGGTTACGAGAGTCCACGGAGGGCTCCACCCACAAAGGGTAACGGTTGCGCGAGTCCACACAGGGCTCCACCCACGAAGGGTCCACGAAGAAGCAACCACCCACAAAGGGTCCACGAAGAAGCAACCTTGTCTATCCCACCATGGCCATCGCCCACACAGGACTTGCCTCACTAGCGGTAGATCTTCACGAAGTAGGCGATCTCCTTGCCCTTACAAACTCCTTGGTTCAACTCCACAATCTTGTTGGAGGCTCCCAAGTGACACCTAACCAGTCTAGGAGACACCACTCTCCAAGAAGTAACAAATGGTGTGTAGGTAATGAAGTCCTTGCTCTTGTGCTTCAAATGATAGTCTCCCCAACACTCAACTCTCTCTCATAGGATTTGGATTTTGTGGAAAGAAGATTTGAGTGGAAAGCAACTTGGAGAGGCTAGAGATCAAGATTCATATGGCAGGAATGGAATATCTTGGTCTCAACACATGAGTAGGTGGTTCTCTCTCAGAACATATGAGTTGGAATGGTGTATGTGTTCTGATGGCTCTCACTTCGAATGAAGAGGAGGTGGAGGGGTATATATAGCCTCCACACAAAATCCAACCGTTACACACAGTTTTCCAATCTCGGTGGGACCGAATCAACAAACTCGGTCGGACCGAAAATGTAAACCTAGTGACCGTTAGAGATTTTCGGTGGGACTGACATGCAACTCGGTAGGACCGATATGGTTAGGGTTTGGGCATAACGTAATCTCGGTGAGACCGATTACACAAACTCGGTGAGACCGAATTTGGTAATTAGCTAACCAGAGAGTTGGTCAGGCAAACTCAGTGGGACCGATTTGCTCTTTCGGTGAGACCGAAAAGTTACAAAGGGGAAACACTAAATTTACATTGCAATCTCGGTGGGACCGATTCGCTCTTTCGGTGAGACCAAAAAGTTACGAAAGGGAAACAGAGAGTTTGCAATCCCATCTCGGTGAGACCGAGATCCCTATCGGTAGAACCGAATTGCTAGGGTTTGGCAGTGGCTTATGACAAGTGAAACTCGGTGGCGCCGGATAGGAAGAATCGGTAGGACCGAGTTTGGCTTAGGGTTTAGGTCATATGTGGATATGGGAAAGTAGTTGAGGGTTTTGGAGCATATCACTAAGCACATGAAGCAAGAGGCTCATTAAGCAACACCTCATCCCTCCTTGATAGTATTGGCTTTTCCTAAAGAATCAATGTGATCTTGGATCACTAAAATATAAAATGAAGAGTCTTGAGCTTTTGAGCTTGAGCCAATCCTTTGTCCTTAGCATTTTGAGGGTTCCACTTTCACATCCATGCCATGCCAATCATTGAGCTTTCCTGAAATAATCATCTTGGAATAGCATTAGCTCAATGAGCTATATGTTGTTATGAATTACCAAAACCACCTAGGGATAGTTGCACTTTCAATCTCCCCCTTTTTGGTAATTGATGACAACATATAGATCAAAGCTTCGACAAATGATAATAAGCATGAAATATATCGTCGCTTTGAGAAGTATGTGATAAGTAAGAGCTCCCCCTAAGTTTGTGCATATTTAAAATTTGCTTTGGACTGCAAATGCACAAGGAGTTAGAGTCATGGGTTACTCTTCCATGTCACATACATCTTGGTGGAGCGCTTAAAATGATAAGAATGAAATACATGCACTCATCACCAAGAATAGTGACATAGTATCTCAAGCACTCAAAAGCAAACAAGTTCGAAAAACCACCAAATAAAGCAAGAGAGAAAAAAAACAACACGCTCTCTCTCTCGAAGCCTATGATCTATACATCTTCTCCCCCTTTGGCAACAAGTTACCAAAAAGTTCCTAGAAAATGCATAGTGCTAGATCGACGCTCAGGCTTGATCTTCTGGTGGTGGTGGAGTCCGGATCACTCCAAGGATGAAGGCTTCTATAGATGCTGAAGTAGACGCTGGAGTTGGAGCTGAAGTAGATGCTGGAGCTGGTGGAACTGAAGCTGTAGCTGGTGCAGAAGTGGTGGCTCTTGTGTCAGCAACTGGCACGGCAGACGACCTCGGACCTCGTGGCACTCTGGCAAAGGCATGAGTGGTAGTCCTGCCTCTTCTCTCCTGCATGTCATCCTGGAGCTGCTCCACTGCAGTCTGAATCTCTGTCACCTTGACATCCAAGTCATAGAACTTTTGTTCCATGATTCTCTCTAGGCTTGCCTGGTTTTGAGTTAGGGTGGCTAGTCCTTTCTCAATCCGCAGGGTGGATGCAATCAGGTAACCAAGCTGCTCTTGTTTGGTCTTCAAGAAATACTCAGATGCCTCCTCTTGAGTTGGCATCTTGGCAGCTTTCTCCTTCCTTGCCTTTTCCTTCTTTGCTTGTGCTTGGTCAGACGATGGCTCATTCTCAGTCATGACAACTTGATTGTCCTCAAAATCTGGACGGATGGGCAGGTGTTCCTTTTCCAATAAATATATGCCCGTGCCCATCTTAGAGTTGATGAGCTCCTGAATTTGAGGTGCATATCCACATCTCCTCTTCTGATCTGCTGCAGTCCTCTTGATAGTCTCTACTATGAGGCTCATGACCTTGAACTTCTGTGGCACATCAAAGACGTGAAGCAAGTTGATTGCATGGCTTCTGATCATCTTGTGATCTCCAGACTTGGGCAATAAGGTGTGCCTCAATATCCAATTGATTGTTGGCAGCCCTGACAGAAGATAGTGCACTGAGCCAAATTTGAAAGTGTCAAGAGCTTCATTTGGAATTTCCTTGTACATGTTGGACATTGAGTTGTGGTCCATCTTCTTCTTGGCATAAATGTCCAAGTCATCTGCTTGCTCCTCTGGGGCATTGATCAACTTTGCCCATTCCTCAATAGTTGATTGGTACCTCGTACCTTCAGACATCCATGTGATCCTTCCATCTGGGTAGAAGTGTGCTATGGAGTAGAATTGCATGATAAGCTCCTCGTTCCACTTTGTGAGCTTCTGCCCAACAAAGTCTGCAACTCCACACGCACTAAAGCTGTCATACACTCCAGGGTAGTGTTCCTCATTTTCCTTCATGTAAGTCCAGTCGACCCATCTCATGTCACAAACAATGGGCTTCTTGTCAAGCAGTACTGTCTCATAGAAATCTTGCTGCTCCTTGGTGTGAAATCTGTAATCCACAGCAGTCCTTCTCCTTGAAGCATATGGATCTGCTTCTCTCCACTTCCTCAGCCCTGAGTCTCTCCTGAGCTTCATGTCCTCAGCCACAGGATGAGCATCATTGTGGTCTGGGATCTTGGGCTTGAGTTTTCTGAGAACTTGCTCTTCATCCTCTTCTTCAGCAACAGTCTCAGGCACTAGGGCCTTGTTCTTCTCAGCTGCAGGAATGCTCCTTGTATTCCTCTTTGGTTTTGGCTTGGAGGCAGCTTTGGGCTTAGATGCAGTAGCCCCTGATCTTATGGCATCACCCATCAGCTTGGGTGCCTTAGGTGCTGGTGTAGCTACCTCTTCTTCCTCTTCCTCTTCCATGATGGAAGCCTTTCCTAGCACTCTGGCTACGGTCTTCTTGACCCTTTCCTTCCTCTTCTTGCCTTCTGCAGCAACTGGCTCTTTGGGAGTGGGCTTCTCAGTTGATGCTCTAGCCTTTGACATAGGCTGCCTGCCTGCTGGCCTTTTGATCTTTAGACCTGGCTTTGTGCCTTGAGCTGGCTCAACTCTCTTTGATGTGGCCTCTTCCTCTGCCACATAATCTTCATCTTCGGAGTCTGAAGTTCTCTTCTTCCTCTGTCTGGTGGCAGCTTTTGGCAGATTGCTTGGGGTACTTATGCTGCCATCATCTGAAGAGCTGGAGGGACTAGTGCCCTCACTCATCTGCACTTGCTGCTCTGACAAGTTCTGGCTATCACTCTAATCAGACATGCTGCAAGCTCTGACTGCTGACCCTGTGAATAGTTTATAGATGAGGTAGAATAGATGAGCATCACAAAATGCAGAGATTTTTGCACAAGAATGATCCAAAAACTTAGTTTTAGTTTCCCACTGAAATCATCTCGGATCTACCGATTTTTAAACTCGGTGATACCGAAGCAGTTTTGGAACCTAAACTAGTGAACTCGGTTGGACCGAGTCACAGTTCGGTGGCACCGAGACTGCTAGGGTTTCACAGAGTTCCAAAATCGGTCACACCGATAAGTAATTCTCGGTCAGACCGAGTCTCACTTGTGCAATGGCATAAGCCAAATCGGTGGGACCGAGTTTTTCAACTCGGTGGGTCCGAGATGGTTTCACCGGAAACCTAACCCTAAAATTTTCGAATCAAAGCTAATCTACGGGCGTATTGACTGGATAGGAGTGTTTCAATTGTGGCAAGAATCATGATGATCACAATGTGCTGAGAATTGGATTGGAGAATAGCACAAAGATCGAGTCCATACCCTAGCTCGGCGGAGACTCGCTACGGCGGCAACGGCGGGGCAGAATTCCCGTTGACGGCGACGGAGACCAGCGACTGGAGGCGGCTGGCGGTGAGAAGATGATCCGGAGACCACGTTGGCAGAGC
Organism: Triticum urartu; assembly: GCF_003073215.2. NCBI lineage: Eukaryota > Viridiplantae > Streptophyta > Magnoliopsida > Poales > Poaceae > Triticum > Triticum urartu. The sequence goes on from NC_053025.1 coordinate 617,716,207, forward strand.
AGGCTATCGCGCCGGCGAAGGGGTTCGGAGAAATTTCCAAATTTTGCCCGTGACTATATATAGCCTGACCCTGTCGGTGTGACCGAGTGGAACAACTCGGTGGCACCGAGATTCATAACTGCATGCAGTTACTGAAACTCGGTGTGACCGAAATGTTCAAATCGGTTGCACCGAGATTGAAAACCTAGATCAACTTAATGATCTCGGTAGGACCGAAAGTGGGGTATCGGTCAGACCGAGAATCATAAAGAGGTTTTGGAAGTTTAAGTCTATGACGAATCGGGGACTCCGAGCGCTCCTCACACAGAGTGGTTCGAATCTGACTT
>NC_053025.1:617717694-617747063 GCF_003073215.2 Triticum urartu
ATGCAAATCATACCACATGGGCAAGATGACTGAAAGCCTCGTTTTCAGTAAAATGGAACTAGAAAGCAACTTGTTGGAAGTAATACATTTTGATGTATGCAGTCCAATGAGTGCTGAGGCATGTAGTGGATGTCGTTATGTTCTTACTTCACAGATGATTTGAGTAGATGTTGAGTATATTTACTTGATGAATCACGAGTCTGAATTATTGAAAGGTTCAAGTAATTTCAGGGTGAAGTTGAAAGATCGTCGTGACAAGAGGATAAAATATCTATGATATGATCATAGAGATGAATATCTGAATTACGAGTTTGGCACAGAATTAAGACATTGTGGAAATTGTTCCACAACTAATACAGCCTGGAGCACCATAGTGTGATGGTGTGTCCGAACGTCATAACTGCACCCTATTGGATATGATGCATACCATGATGTCTCTTATCGAATTACCACAATAGTTTATGGGTTAGGCATTAGAGACAACCACATTCACTTTAAACGGGGCACCACGTAATTCCGATGAGATGACACCGTATGAACAATGGTTTAGAGAAACCTAAGCTGTCATTTCTTAAAAGTTTGGGACTGCGACGCTTATGTGAAAAAGTTTCAGGCTGATAAGCTCGAACCTAAAGCGGATAAATGCATCTTCATAGGACACCCGAAACAGTTGGGTATACCTCCTGTCTCAGATTCGAAAGCAATAAGGGATTGTTTCTAGAATCAGGTCCTTTCTCGAGGAAAAGTTTCTCTCGAAAGAATTGAGTGGGAGGATGGTGGAGACTTGATGAGGTTATTGAACCGTTACTTCAACTATAGTGTATAGCAGGGCACAAAGAGTTGTTCCTGTGGCACCTACACCAATTGAAGTGGAAGCTTATGATATTGATCATGAGACTTCAGATCAAGTCACTACCAAACATCGTAGGATGACAAGGATGCGTACTACTTCAGAGTGGTACGCAACCCTGTCTTGGAAGTCATGTTGCTAGACAACAATGAACCTACGAGCTATGGAGAAGCGATGGTGAGCCTGGATTCCGATAAATGGCTTGAGGCCATATAATCCGAGAGAGGATCCATGTATGAAAACAAAGTGTAGACTTTGGAAGAACTACTTGATGGTCGTAAGGCTGTTGAGTGTAGATGGATTTTAAAAGGGAAGACGGACAATGATGGTAAATGTCACCATTAAGAAAGCTCGACTTGTCGTTAAGATGCTTTCTGACGAGTTCAAGGAGTTGACTATGGTGAGATTTTCTCACTCGTAGTGATGCTAAGAGTCTGTTGGAATTATATTAGCGATTACTGCATTATTTATGAAATCTTGCAGATAGGATGTCAAAACATTGTTTCCTCGACGATTTTCTTGAGGAAAGGTTGTATGTGATACAACCGGAAGGTTTTGTCAATCCTGAAAGATGCTAATAAGTATGCAAAGCTCCAGCAATCCTTCTGAGGACTGGAGTAAGCATCTCGGAGTTGGAATGTATGCTTTGATGAGATGATCAAAGATTTTGGGTGTATACAAAGTTTATGAGAAACTGGTATTTCCAAAGAAGTGAGTGGGAGCACTATAGAATTTTTGATGAGTACATATTGTTGATCGGAAATGACGTAGAATTTCTGGAAAGCATATAGGGTTATTTGGAAAGTGTTTTTCAATGGAAAGCCTGGATTAAGCTACTTGAGCATTGAGCATCAAGATCTATAAGGATAGATCAAAACGCTTAATAGTACTTTCAAATGAGCACATGCCTTGACGTGATCTTGAAGGTGTTCAAGATGGATCAGTCAAAGAAGGAGTTCTTCCCTGAGTTATAAGGTATGAAGTTAAGACTTAAAGCTCGACCACGGCAGAATAGAGAGAAAAGATGAAGGTCGTCCCCTATGCTCAAGACGTAGGCTCTACAGTATGCTATGCTGTGTACCGCACCTGAAGTGTGCCTTGCCATGAGTCAGACAAGGGGTACAAGAGTGATCCATGAATGGATCACAGGACAGCGGTCAAAGTTATCCTTAGTAACTAGTGGACTAAGGAAGTTTCTCGGTTATGGAGGTGGTAAAAGAGTTCGTCGTAAAGGGTTACGTCGATGCAAGCTTAACACCTATCCGGATAGCTCTGAGTAGTGATACCGGATGCATATAATGGAGCAACAATTTAGAATAGCTCCAAGTAGAATAGTTATTTGGAATAGCTCCAAATAGAGCATGGTAGCTACATCTAGGAGATGACATAGAGATTTGTAAAGCACACACGGATCTGAAAGGTTCGGACCCGTTGACTAAAACCTCTCTCACAAGCAACATGATCAAACCTAAAACTCATTGAGTGTTAATCACATAGTGATGTGAACTAGATTGCTGACTCTAGTAAACTCTTTGGGTGTTAGTCACATGGCGATGTGACCTGTGAGTGTTAATCACATGGCGATTTGAACTAGATTATTGGCTCCGCCGGAGGGGGCATTGATCACAGAGGGCTTCTGTTGGAAATATGCCCTAGAGGCAATAATAAAAGCATTATTATTTTATTTCCTTGTTCATGATAATTGTCTTCATTCATGCTATAATTGTGTTATCCGGAAATCGTAATACATGTGTGAATAACAGACACCAACATGTCCCTAGTAAGCCTCTAGTTGACTAGCTCGTTGATCAACAGATAGTCATGGTTTCCTGACTATGGACATTGGATGTCATTGATAACGAGATCACATCATTAGGAGAATGATGTGATGGACAAGACCCAATCCTAAACATAGCTTAAAGATCGTATAGTTCGTTTGCTAGAGTTTTTCCAATGTCAAAGTATCTTTTCCTTAGACCATGAGATCGTGTAACTCCCGGATACCGTAGGAGTGCTTTGGGTGTGCCAAACGTCACAACGTAACTGGGTGACTATAAAGGTATACGACGGCTATCTCCGAAAGTGTCTATTGGGTTGACACGGATCAAGACTGGGATTTGTCACTCCGTATGACGGAGAGGTATCACTGGGCCCACTCGGTAATGCATCATCATAATGAGCTCAAAGTGACCAAGTGTCTGGTCACGGGATCATGCATCACGGTATGAGTAAATTGACTTGCCGGTAACGAGATTGAATGAGGTATTGGGATACCAACGATCGAATCTCGGGCAAGTAACATATCGATTGACAAAGGGAATTGTATACGGGGTTGCTTGAATCCTCGACATCGTGGTTCATCCGATGAGATCATCGAGGAGCATGTGGGAGCCAACATGGGTATCCAGATCCCGCTGTTGGTTATTGACCGGAGAGTCGTCTCGGTCATGTCTGCATGTCTCCCGAACCCGTAGGGTCTACACACTTAAGGTTCGGTGACGCTAGGGTTGTAGGGATATGTATATGCAGTAACCCGAATGTTGTTCGGAGTCCTGGATGAGATCCCGGACGTCACGAGGAGTTCCAGAATGGTCCGGAGGTAAAGAATTATATATAGGAAGTGCTATTTCGGCCATCGGGACAAGTTTCGGGGTTATCGGTATTGTACCGGGACCACCGGAAGGGTCCCGGGGGTCCACCGGGTGGGTCCACCTGCCCCGGGGGCCACATGGGCTGTAGGGGGTGCGCCTTGGCCTACATGGGCCAAGGGCACCAGCCCCAAGAGGCCCATGCGCCTAGGGTTCACAAGAGGGAAGAGTCCCACTAGTGGAAGGCACCTCCTAGGTGCCTTGGGGGGGAGGGAAACCTCCCTTGGCCGCCGCCCCCCTAGGAGATTGGATCTCCTAGGGCCGGCGCCCCCCCCTTGGCCCTCCTATATATAGTGGGGGAAGGAGGGCTTTTCATCCACGCCTTTGGTTGCCTCCTTCTCCCTCTCCAACACCTCCTCCTCCTCCATAGCGCTTGGCGAAGCCCTGACGGAGTACTATAGCTCCATCACCACCACGCCGTCGTGCTGCTGCTGGAGCCATCTTACTCAACCTCTCCTTCCCTCTTGCTGGATCAAGAAGAAGGAGACGTTACGCTGACCGTACGTGTGTTCAACGCGGAGGTGCCGTCCGTTCGGTGCTAGGATCTCCGGTGATTTGGATCACGTCGTGTTCGACTACATCATCCCCGTTCTTTGAATGCTTCCGCTCGCGATCTACAAAGGTATGTAGATGCATCCGATGACTCGTTGCTAGATGAACTCATAGATGGATCTTGGTGAAACCGTAGGAAAATTTTTGTTTTCTGCAACGTTCCCCAACAGTGGCATCATGAGCTAGGTCTATGCGTAGTTCTTCTTGCGTGAGTAGAACACAATTTGTTGTGGGCGTAGATGTTGTCAACTTTCTTGCCGTTACTAGTCTTATCTTGCTTCAACGGTATTGTGGGATGAAGCGGCCCGGACCAACCTTACACGTACGCTTACGTGAGACCGGTTCCACCGACTAACATGCACTTCTTGCATAAGGTGGCTGGCGGGTGTCTGTCTCTCCTACTTTAGTTGGAGCAGATTCGATGAAAAGGGTCCTTATGAAGGGTAAATAGAAGTTGACAAATCACGTTGTGGCTTTCACGTAGGTAAGAAAACGTTCTTGCTAGAACCCTACTTCAGCCACGTAAAACTTGCAACAACAATTAGAGGACGTCTAACTTGTTTTTGCAGCAAGTGCTCTGTGATATGATATGGCCAAAGTTGTGATGAATGATGAATGATCTATATGTGATGTATGAGATGTTCATGCTATTGTAATAGGAATCACGACTTGCATGTCGATGAGTATGACAACCGGCAGGAGCCATAGGAGTTGTCTTTATTTTTTGTATGACCTGCGTGTCATTGAGAAACGCCATGTAATTTACTTTACTTTATTGCTAAACGTGTTAGCCATAGTAGTAGAAGTAATAGTTGGCCAGCAACTTCATGGAGACACGATGATGGGGATCATGATGATGGAGATCATGGTGTCAAGCCGGTGACAAGATGATCATGGAGCCCCAAGATGGAGATCAAAGGAGCTATGTGATATTGGCCATATCATGTCACTATTATTATTTGATTGCATTTGATGTTTATCATGTTTTGCATCTTGTTTACTTAGAACGACGGTAGTAAGTAAGATGATCCCTCATAATAATTTCAAGAAAGTGTTCCCCCTAACTGTGCACCGTTGCGACAGTTCGTTGTTTCAATGCACCACGTGATGATCGGGTGTTTGATTCAAACGTTCACATACAACGGGTGTAAGACAGATTTACACATGCAAACACTTAGGTTGACTTGACGAGCCTAGCATGTGTATAGACATGGCCTCGGAACACAGAAGACCGAAAGGTCGAGCATGAGTCGTATAGAAGATACGATCAACACGAAGATGTTCACCGACGTTGACTAGTCCGTCTCACGTGATGATCGGACACGGCCTAGTTGACTCGGATCATGTTATACTTAGATGACTAGCAGAGGGATGTCTATCTAAGTGGGAGTTCATTGAATAATTTGATTAGATGAACTTTATTATCATGAACTTAGTCTAAAAATCTTTGCAATATGTCTTGTAGATCAAATGGCCAACGTAGTCCTCAACTTCAACGCGTTCCTAGAGAAAACCAAGCTGAAAGACGATGGCAGCAACTATACGGACTGGGTCCGGAACCTGAGGATCATCCTCATAGCTGCCAAGAAAGATTATGTCCTACAAGCACCGCTAGGTGACGCACCTGTTCTCCCTGCAGAACAAGACGTTATGAACGCTTGGCAGGCACGTACCGATGACTACTCCCTCGTTCAGTGCGGCATGCTTTACAGCTTAGAGCCGGGGCTCCAAAAGCGTTTTGAGAGACATGGAGCATATGAGATGTTCGAAGAGCTGAAAATGGTTTTTCAAGCTCATGCCCGAATCGAGAGATATGAGGTCTCCGACAAGTTCTTCAGCTGTAAGATGGAGGAAAATAGTTCTGTCAGTGAGCACATACTCACTATGTCTGGGTTACATAACCGCTTGACTCAGCTGGGAGTTAATCTCTCAGATGACGCGGTCATTGACAGAATCCTTCAGTCGCTTCCACCAAGCTACAAGAGCTTTGTGATGAACTTCAATATGCAGGGGATGGAAAAGACCATTCCTGAAGTATTTGCTATGCTGAAATCAGCAGAGGTAGAAGTCAAGAAGGAACATCAAGTGTTGATGGTTAATAAAACCACTAAGTTCAAGAAGGGCAAGGGTAAAAAGAACTCCAAGAAGGATGGCAAGGAAGTTGCCGCGCCTGGCAAGAAAGCTGCCGGGAAGAAGCCAAAGAATGGACCCAAGCCCGAGACTGAGTGCTTTTATTGCAAGGGAAGTGGTCACTGGAAGCGGAACTGCCCCAAATACTTAGCGGACAAGAAGGCCGGCAAAACAAAAGGTATATATGATATACATGTAATTGATGTGTACCTTACTAGTACCCGTAGTAGCTCCTCGGTATTTGATACCGGTGCAGTTGCTCACATTTGTAACTCAAAGCAGGAGCTGCGGAATAAGCGGAGACTGGCAAAGGACGAGGTGACGATGCGCGTCGGGAATGGTTCCAAGGTCAATGTGATCGCCGTCGGCACGCTACCTCTACATTTACCTACGGGATTAGTTTTAAACCTCAATAATTGTTATTTAGTGCCAGCTTTGAGCATGAACATTGTATCGGGATCTCGTTTAATTCGAGTTGGCTACTCATTTAAATCCGAGAATAATGGTTGTTCTATTTATATGAGAGATATGTTTTATGGTCATGCTCCGATGGTGAATGGTTTATTCTTCCTCAAGCGTAATGCTACACATATTCATAATGTGAGTACCAAAAGATGTAAAGTTGATAATGATAGTCCCACATACTTGTGGCACTGCCGCCTTGGTCACATAGGTGTCAAACGCATGAATAAGCTCCATGCAGATGGACTTTTAGAGTCTCTTGATTACGAATCATTTGACACGTGCGAACCATGCCTCATGGGTAAAATGACCAAGACTCCGTTCTCAGGAACAATGGAGCGAGCAACCAACTTATTGGAAATCATACATACTGATGTATGCGGTCCAATGAGTGTTGAGGCTCGCGGTGGCTATCGTTATGTTCTCACCCTCACCGATGACTTAAGTAGATATGGGTATGTCTACTTAATGAAACACAAGTCTGAAACATTTGAAAAGTTCAAGGAATTTCAGAGTGAGGTTGAGAATCAACGTGACAGGAAAATCAAGTTCCTACGATCAGATCGTGGAGGAGAATACTTGAGTCACGAGTTTGGCACACACTTAAGAAAATGTGGAATAGTTTCACAACTCACGCCGCCTGGAACACCTCAGCGTAATGGTGTGTCCGAACGTCGTAATCGCACTCTATTAGATATGGTGCGATCTATGATGTCTCTTACCGATTTACCGCTATCTTTTTGGGGCTATGCTTTAGAGACTGCCGCATTCACTTTAAATAGGGCTCCGTCGAAATCCGTTGAGACGGCACCGTTTGAATTATGGTTTGGTAAGAAACCTAAGTTGTCGTTTCTAAAAGTTTGGGGATGCGATGCTTATGTCAAGAAACTTCAACCTGAAAAGCTCGAACCCAAGTCGGAAAAATGCGTCTTCATAGGATACCCTAAAGAAACTGTTGGGTATACCTTCTACCTCAGATCCGAAGGCAAGATCTTTGTTGCCAAGAATGGATCCTTTCTAGAGAAGGAGTTTCTCTCGAAAGAAGTAAGTGGGAGGAAAGTAAAACTTGATGAAGTATTACCTCTTGAACCGGAAAATGGCGCAACTCAAGAAAATGTTCCTGAGGTGCCTGCACCGACTAGAGAGGAAGTTAATGATAATGATCAAGATACTTCTGATCAAGCTCCTACTAAAATTCGAAGGTCCACAAGGACACGTTCCGCACCAGAGTGGTACGGCAACCCTGTCTTGGAAATCATGTTGTTAGACAACGATGAACCTTCGAACTATGAAGAAGCGATGGCGGGCCCGGATTCCGACAAATGGCTAGAAGCCATGAAATCCGAGATAGGATCTATGTATGAAAATGAAGTATGGACTTTGACTGACTTGCCCGTTGAACAGCGAGCCATAGAAAATAAATGGATCTTTAAGAAGAAGATAGACGCGGATGGTAATGTGACCATCTATAAAGCTCGGCTTGTCGCTAAGGGTTATCGACAAGTTCAAGGGGTTGACTACGATGAGACTTTCTCACCGGTAGCGAAGCTAAAGTCCGTCCGAATCATGTTAGCAATTGCCGCTATCTACGATTATGAGATATGGCAAATGGACGTCAAAACGGCATTCCTTAATGGTTTTCTTAAGGAAGAATTGTATATGATGCAGCCGGAAGGTTTTGTCGATCCTAAGAATGCTGACAAGGTGTGCAAGCTCCAGCGCTCGATTTATGGGCTGGTGCAAGCATCTCAGAGTTGGAACATTCGCTTTGATGAGATGATCAAAGCGTTTGGGTTTACACAGACTTATGGAGAAGCCTGCATTTACAAGAAAGTGAGTGGGAGCTCTGTAGCATTTCTCATATTATATGTAGATGACATACTTTTGATGGGAAATGATATAGAACTCTTGGACAGCATCAAGGCCTACTTGAATAAGAGTTTTTCAATGAAGGACCTTGGTGAAGCTGCTTATATATTAGGCATCAAGATCTATAGAGATAGATCAAGACGCCTCATAGGTCTTTCACAAAGCGCATACCTTGATAAGATATTGAAGAAGTTCAATATGGATCAATCTAAGAAGGGGTTCTTGCCTGTGTTACAAGGTATGAAATTGAGCTCAGCTCAATGTCCGACCACGGCAGAAGATATAGAAGAGATGAGTGTCATCCCCTATGCCTCAGCCATAGGTTCTATTATGTATGCCATGCTGTGTACGAGACCTGATGTAAACCTTGCCGTAAGTTTGGTAGGAAGGTACCAAAGTAATCTCGGCAAGGAACACTGGACAGCGGTCAAGAATATCCTGAAGTACCTGAAAAGGACTAAGGAAATGTTTCTCGTTTATGGAGGTGATGAAGAGCTCGTCGTAAAGGGTTACGTCGACGCTAGCTTCGACACAGATCTGGATGACTCTAAGTCACAGACCGGATACGTGTATATTTTGAATGGTGGGGCAGTAAGCTGGTGCAGTTGCAAGCAGAGCGTCGTGGCGGGATCTACATGTGAAGCGGAGTACATGGCAGCCTCGGAGGCAGCACATGAAGCAATATGGGTGAAGGAGTTCATCACCGACCTAGGAGTCATACCCAATGCGTCGGGGCCAATCAAACTCTTCCGTGACAACACTGGAGCTATTGCACTTGCCAAGGAGCCCATGTTTCACAAGAAGACAAGGCACATCAAACGTCGCTTCAAATCCATTCGTGAAAATGTTCAAGATGGAGACATAGATATTTGTAAAGTGCATACGGATCTGAATGTAGCAGATCCGTTGACTAAACCTCTCCCTAGGGCAAAACATGATCAACACCAGAATTCCATGGGTGTTCGATTCATCACAATGTAACTAGATTATTGACTCTAGTGCAAGTGGGAGACTATTGGAAATATGCCCTAGAGGCAATAATAAAATCATTTATTATATTTCCTTGTTCATGATAATTGTCTTTATTCATGCTATAATTGTGTTATCCGGAAATCGTAATACATGTGTGAATAACAGACACCAACATGTCCCTAGTAAGCCTCTAGTTGACTAGCTCGTTGATCAACAGATAGTCATGGTTTCCTGACTATGGACATTGGATGTCATTGGTAACAAGATCACATCATTAGGAGAATGATGTGATGGACAGGACCCAATCCTAAACATAGCTTAAAGATCGTATAGTTCGTTTGCTAGAGTTTTTCCAATGTCAAAGTATCTTTTCCTTAGACCATGAGATCGTGTAACTCCCGGATACCGTAGGAGTGCTTTGGGTGTGCCAAACGTCACAACATAACTAGGTGACTATAAAGGTATACTACGGGTATCTCCGAAAGTGTCTGTTGGGTTGGCACGGATCAAGACTGGGATTTGTCACTCCGTATGACGGAGAGGTATCACTGGGCCCACTCGGTAATGCATCATCATAATGAGCTCAAAGTGACCAAGTGTCTGGTCACGGGATCATGCATCACGGTACGAGTAAATTGACTTGCCGGTAATGAGATTGAACGAGGTATTGGGATACGAACGATCGAATCTCGGGCAAGTAACATATCGATTGACAAAGGGAATTGTATACGGGGTTGCTTGAATCCTCGACATCGTGGTTCATCCGATGAGATCATCGAGGAGCATGTGGGAGCCAACATGGGTATCCAGATCCCGCTGTTGGTTATTGACCGGAGAGTCGTCTCGGTCTCGGTCTGCATGTCTCCCGAACCCGTAGGGTCTACACACTTAAGGTTCGGTGACGCTAGGGTTGTAGGGATATGTATATGCAGTAACCCGAATGTTGTTCGGAGTCCTGGATGAGATCCTGGACGTCACGAGGAGTTCCAGAATGGTCCGGAGGTAAAGAATTATATATAGGAAGTGCTATTTCGGCCATCAGGACAAGTTTCGGGGTCACCGGTATTGTACCGGGACCACCGGAAGGGTCCCAGGGGTCCACCGGGTGCGGCCACCTGCCCCGGGGGGCCACATGGGCTGTAGGGGGTGTGCCTTGGCCTATATGGGCCAAGGGCACCAGCCCCAAGAGGCCCATGCGCCAAGAGAAGAGAAAAAGGGGAGAGTCCTAAAGGGGGAAGGCACCTCCGAGGTGCCTTGGGGAGGATGGACTCCTCCCCCCCTTGGCCGCACCCTTCCTTGGAGGAAGGGGCAAGGGCTGCGCCTCCCCCTCTCCCTTGGACCTATATATAGTGGGGAAAAGGAGGAGCAAACCAATCTAAGGCCAGGCGCCTCCCTTCCCCTCCCGTGAAACATCTCCCTCCTCCCGCAGCGCTTCGCGAAGCCCTGTTGGAATCCCGCTACTTCCACCATGCCGTCGTGCTGCTGGATCTCCATCAACCTCTCCCTCTCTCCTTGCTGGATCAAGGCATGGGAGACGTCACCGGGCTGTACGTGTGTTGAACGTGGAGGTGCCGTGCGTTCGGCACTTGATCATCGGTGATTTGAATCATGACGAGTACGACTTCATCAACCCCGTTCACTTGAACGCTTCCGCTTAGCGATCTACAAGGGTATGTAGATGCACTCTCTTTCCCCTCGTTGCTGGTTTCTCCATAGATAGATCTTGGTGATACGTAGGAAAATTTTGAATTTCTGCTACGTTCCCCAACAGTGGCATCATGAGATAGGTCTATTCTGTAGATTCTATGCACGAGTTGAACACAAAGTAGTTGTGGGCGTTGATTTTGTTCAATATGCTTGCCGTTACTAGTCTTATCTTGATTCGGCGGCATCGTGGGATGAAGCGGCCTGGACCGACCTTACACGTACTCTTACGTGAGACTGGTTCCACCGACTGACATGCACTAGATGCATAAGGTGGCAAGCGGGTGTCTGTCTCTCCTATTTTAGTCAGATCGGATTCGATGAAAAGGGTCCTTATGAAGGGTAAATAGCAATTGGCATATCACGTTGTGGTTTTGCGTAGGTAAGAAACGTCCTTGCTAGAAACCCATAGCAGCCACGTAAAACATGCAAACAACAATTAGAGGACGTCTAACTTGTTTTTGCAGGGTATGCTATGTGATGTGATATGGCCAAAAGGATGTGATGAATGATATATGTAATGTATGATATTGATCATGTTCTTGTAATAGATGATCATGGAGCCCCAAGATGGAGATCAAAGGAGCTACATGATATTGGCCATATCATGTCACTATTTGATTGCATGTGATGTTTATCATGTTTATACATCTTATTTTCTTAGAACGACGGTAGTAAATAAGATGATCCCTCATTAAAATTTCAAGAAGTGTTCTCCCCTAACTGTGCACCGTTGCTACAGTTCGTCGTTTCGAACCACCACGTGTTAATCGGGTGTGATAGATCCTTACGTTCACATACAACGGGTGTAAGACAGTTTTACACAGCAAAAACACTTTGGGTTAACTTGACGAGCCTAGCATGTACAGACATGGCCTCGGAACACAGAGACCGAAAGGTCGAGCATGAGTCGTATAGAAGATACGATCAACATGAAGATGTTCACCGACGTTGACTAGTCCGTCTCACGTTGACTAGTTCACTTGGATCATGTAATCACTTATATGACTAGAGGGATGTCTATCTAAGTGGGAGTTCATAAGATGAAATTAATTATTCTGAACATAGTCAAAAGGATTTTGCAAATTATGTCGTAGCTCATGCTATAGTTCTACTGTTTAGATATGTTCCTAGAGAAAAATTAGTTGAAAGTTGATAGTAGCAATTATGCGGACTAGGTCCGTAAACTGAGGATTGTCCTCATTGCTTCTTAGAAGGCTTATGTCCTTAATGCACCGCTCAGTGTGCTAAACCTCGAACGTTGTGTGTGGATGTTGCGAACATCTGACATACACGTTTTGATAACTACATGATAGTTCAGTTAAACGGTTTAGAGTTGAGGCACCAAAGACGTTTTTGAAACGTCACGAAACATATGAGATGTTTTGAGGGCTGAAATTGGAATTTCAGGATCGTGCCCACGTCAAGAGGTATAAGACCTCCGACGATTTTCTTAACCTGCAAACTAAGGAGAAAAGCTCAATTGTTGAGCTTGTGCTCGGATTGTCTGAGTACAACAATCATTTGAATCAAGTGGGAGTTGATCTTCTAGATAAGATAGTGATGTTTCTCCGAAGTCATTACCACCAAGCTGCTAGAGCTTCGTGACGAACTATAATATATCAGGGACATGTATGATGATCCTTGAGATGTTCGTGATGTTTGACACCACAAAAGTAGAAATCAAGAAGGAGCATCAATTGTTGATGGTTGGTGAAACCACTAGTTTCAAGAAGGGCAACGGCACGAAGGGATACTTCATAAAACGGCAATTCAGCTGCTGCTCTAGTGAAGAAACCCAAGGTTGAACCCAAACCCGAGACTAAGTGCTTCTGTAATAAAGGGAACAGCCACTGGAGCAGAATTACCCTAGATACTTGGTAGATTAGAAGGCTGGCAAGGTCGATAGAAGTATATTGGATATACATTATGTTAATGTGTACTTTACTAGTACTCCTAGTAGCACCAGGGTATTAGATACCGGTTCGGTTGCTAAGTGTTAGTAACTCGAAATAAAAGCTACGGAATAAACGGAGACTAGCTAAAGGTGAGCTGACGATATGTGTTGGAAGTGTTTCCAATGTTGATATGATCAAGCATCGCAAGCTCCCTCTACCATCGAGATTGGTGTTTGCATTGAGAACAGACATGGTTGGATTATGTCTATCGCAATACAGTTATTCATTTAAGGAGAATAATGGTTACTCTATTTATTTGAATAATACCTTCAATGGTCTTACACCTAAAATGAATGGTTTATTGAATCTCGATCGTAGTGATACACATGTTCATGCCAAAAGATAGTAATGATAGTACCACCTACTTGTGGCACTGCCACGTAAGTCATATCGGTATAAAACGCATGAAGAAGCTCCATGTTGATGGATCTTTGGGCTCACTCGTTTTTGAAAAGTTTGGGACATGCGAACCATGTCTATTGGTATATATGCATGAAGAAACTCCATGCAAATGGACCATTTTGTACTCGCTTGATTTTGTATCACTTGAGACATGCAAATCATACCACATGGGCAAGATGACTGAAAGCCTCGTTTTCAGTAAAATGGAACAAGAAAGCAACTTGTTGGAAGTAATACATTTTGATGTATGCAGTCCAATGAGTGCTGAGGCATGTAGTGGATATCGTTATGTTCTTACTTCACAGATGATTTGAGTAGATGTTGAGTATATTTACTTGATAAATCACGAGTCTGAATTACTGAAAGGTTCAAGTAATTTCAGGGTGAAGTTGAAAGATCGTCGTGACAAGAGGATAAAATATCTATGATATGATCATAGAGATGAATATCTGAATTACGAGTTTGGCACAAAATTAAGACATTGTGGAAATTGTTCCACAACTAATACAGCCTGGAACACCATAGCGTGATGGTGTGTCCGAACATCATAACTGCACCCTATTGGATATGATGCATACCATGATGTCTCTTATCGAATTACCACAATAGTTTATGGGTTAGGCATTAGAGACAACCACATTCACTTTAAACAGGGCACCACGTAATTCCGATGAGATGACACCGTATGAACAATGGTTTAGAGAAACCTAAGCTGTCATTTCTTAAAAGTTTGGGACTGCGACGCTTATGTGAAAAAGTTTCAGGCTGATAAGCTCGAACCCAAAGCGGATAAATGCATCTTCATAAGACACCCAAAACAGTTGGGTATACCTCCTGTCTCAGATCCGAAAGCAATAAGGGATTGTTTCTAGAATCAGGTCCTTTCTCGAGGAAAAGTTTCTCTCGAAAGAATTGAGTGGGAGGATGGTGGAGACTTGATGAGGTTATTGAACCGTTACTTCAACTAGTGTATAGCAGGGCACAAGAGTTGTTCCTGTGACACCTACACCAATTGAAGTGGAAGCTTATGATAGTGATCATGAAACTTCAGATCAAGTCACTACCAAACCTCGTGGGATGACAAGGATGCGCACTACTTCAGAGTGGTACGTAATCCTGTCTTGGAAGTCATGTTGCTAGACAACAATGAACCTACGAGCTATGGAGAAGCGATGGTGAGCCCGGATTCCGATAAATGGCTCGAGGCCATATAATCCGAGAGAGGATCCATATATGAAAACAAAGTGTAGACTTTGGAAGAACTACTTGATGGTCGTAAGGCTGTTAAGTACAGATGGATTTTAAAAGGAAGACGAACAATGATGGTAAATATCACCATTAAGAAAGCTCGACTTGTCGTTAAGATGCTTTCTGACGAGTTCAAGGAGTTGACTATGGTGAGATTTTCTCACTCGTAGTGATGCTAAGAGTCTGTTGGAATTATATTAGCGATTACTGCATTATTTATGAAATCTTGCAGATAGGATGTCAAAACATTGTTTCCTCGACGATTTTCTTGAGGAAAGGTTGTATGTGATACAACCGGAAGGTTTTGTCAATCCTAAAAGATGCTAATAAGTATGCAAAGCTCCAGCAATCCTTCTAAGGACTGGAGTAAGCATCTCGGAGTTGGAATGTATGCTTTGATGAGATGATCAAAGATTTTGGGTGTATACAAAGTTTATGAGAAACTGGTATTTCCAAAGAAGTGAGTGGGAGCACTATAGAATTTTTGATGAGTATATGTTGTTGATCAGAAATGATGTAGAATTTCTGGAAAGCATATAGGGTTATTGGGAAAGTGTTTTTCAATGGAAAGCCTAGATTAAGCTACTTGAACATTGAGCATCAAGATCTATAAGGATAGATCAAAACGCATAATAGTACTTTCAAATGAGCACATACCTTGACATGATCTTGAAGGTGTTCAAGATGGATCAGTCAAAGAAGGAGTTCTTGCCTGAGTTGTAAGGTATGAAGTTAAGACTTAAAGCTCGACCACAGCAGAATAGAGAGAAAAGACGAAGGTCGTCCCCTATGCTTAAGACATAGGCTCTACAGTATGCTATGCTGTGTACCGCACCTGAAGTGTGCCTTGCCATGAGTCAGACAAGGGGTACAAGAGTGATCCAGAATGGATCACAGGACAGCGGTCAAAGTTATCCTTAGTAACTAGTGGACTAAGGAAGTTTCTCGATTATGGAGGTGATAAAGAGTTCGACGTAAAGAGTTACGTCGATGCAAGCTTAACACCTATCCGGATAGCTCTGAGTAGAGATACCGGATACATATAATGGAGCAACAATTTAGAATAGCTCCAAGTAGAATAGTTATTTGGAATAGCTCCAAATAGAACATGGTAGCTACATCTAGGAGATGACATAGAGATTTGTAAAGCACACACGGATCAGAAAGGTTCGGACCCATTGACTAAAACCTCTCTCACAAGCAACAAGATCAAACCTAAACTCATTGAGTGTTAATCACATAGTGATGTGAACTAGACTACTGACTCTAGTAAACTCTTGGGTGTTAGTCACATGGCGATGTGACCTGTGAGTGTTAATCACATGGCGATGTGAACTAGATTATTGACTCTAGTGCAAGTGGGAGACTGTTGGAAATATGCCCTAGAGGCAATAATAAATTAGTTATTATTATATTTCCTTGTTCATGATAATCGTTTATTATCCATGCTATAATTGTATTGATAGGAAACTCAGATACATGTGTGGATACATAGACAACACCATGTCCCTAGTAAGCCTCTAGTTGACTAGCTCGTTGATCAATAGATGGTTACGGTTTCCTAACCATGGACATTGGATGTCATTGATAACGGGATCACATCATTAGGAGAATGATGTGATGGACAAGACCCAATCCTAAGCATAGCACAAGATCATGTAGTTCGTATGCTAAAGCTTTTCTAATGTCAAGTATCATTTCCTTAGACCATGAGATTGTGCAACTCCCGGATACCGTAGGAGTGCTTTGGGTGTGCCAAACGTCACAACGTAACTGGGTGGCTATAAAGGTACACTACGGGTATCTCCGAAAGTGTCTGTTGGGTTGGCACGAATCGAGACTGGGATTTGTCACTCCGTGTAAACGGAGAGGTATCTCTGGGCCCACTCGGTAGGACATCATCATAATGTGCACAATGTGATCAAGGAGTTGATCACGGGATGATGTGTTATGGAACGAGTAAAGAGACTTGCCGGTAACGAGATTGAACAAGGTATCGGGATACCGACGATCGAATCTCGGGCAAGTATCGTACCGATAGACAAAGGGAATTGAATACGGGATTGATTAAGTCCTTGACATCGTGGTTCATCCGATGAGATCATCGTGGAACATGTGGGAGCCAACATGGTTATCCAGATCCCGCTGTTGGTTATTGACCGGAGAACGTCTCGGTCATGTCTGCATGTCTCCCGAACCCGTAGGGTCTACACACTTAAGGTTCGATGACGCTAGGGTTGTGAAGGAAGTTTGTATGTGGTTACCAAATGTTGTTCGGAGTCCCGGATGAGATCCCAGACGTCACGAGGAGTTCCGGAATGGTCCGGAGGTAAAGATTTATATATGGGAAGTCCTGTTTTGGTCACCGGAAGAGTTTCGGGGTTTATCGGTAACGTACCGGGACCACCGGGAGGGTCCCGGGGGTCCACCAAGTGGGGCCACCAGCTCCGGGGGGACACATGGGCTGTAGGGAGTGTTCCTTGGCCTACATGGGCCAAGGGCACCAGCCCCACTAAGGCCCATGCGCCTAAGAGAGAGGGGGGGGGGCAAACCCTAATGGGATATGGGCCTTAGGGCCCATATTGGTGCGCCTCCCTCTCCCATCCCCTCTTGGCCGCCCCCTTGCCTCCCCATCTAGGGCTGCCGCCCCCCCTAGGGGTGGGAACCCTAGAGGGGGCGCAGCCCCTCCCCTTCCCCATATAAATAGAGGCCTAGGGCTGCCCCAAAACACGTGTGATTTGATCTCTGGTTGGTGCAGCCCTGCATCTCTCTCTCCCTCCTCTTCTGTGGTGCTTGGCGAAGCCCTGCAGGATTGCCACGCTCCTCCATCACCACCATGCCGTTGTGCTGCTGCTGGATGGAGTCTTCCTCAACCTCTCCCTCTCTCCTTGCTGGATCAAGGCGTGGGAGACGTCACCGGGCTGTACGTGTGTTGAACGCGGAGGTGCCGTGCGTTCGGCACTTGGTCATCAGTGATTTGAATCACGACGAGTACGACTCCATCAACCCCGTTCACTTGAACGCTTCCGCTTAGCGATCTACAAGGGTATGTAGATGCACTCTCCTTCCCCTCGTTGCTAGTCTCTCCATAGATAGATCTTGGTGACACGTAGGAAAATTTTGAATTTCTGCTAAGTTCCCCAACACCCGGATGTTCTCTTGTTGTCTTCTGGAACCCGTAGCTCGCCTAGGCGCCTCTTTTGCCCTTTTCGCCTCCTTGACCTACCTCCTGAAGAGAGGGACAGGAAAGGGATTACGGGCATCTCATCTTTTTAATTTGTAAGCCCTCGGGCCTTAGCTGCATCTAAAACATGTAATCCTCTCTTTCATGTTTTTCATCCTCTTTGGACTGTACCTGAGTGGGATGTTTTTTAATGAAAAGGGGATGCTTGCCGGGTTATTTGTCTCGCGGGTTGAACCCGCGCCAAGGAGCAAATCCTTGGTATCCCTCGGACAGACATTTCATCTCCCGGCAACAGGCCCTGCCGCCTTCCCACGCCGCTCGACCTGTCTCACGCCTTTGACGGAGGCGGGAACGAGGTGGGTGCGGCCTCCTCGTTTCATCCCTTTGCTGCCGTGACTACGACCAAACTTGGCCCCGGGAACGCGCTCCAGGGCCTAGAGTCGGGGGAGCACGGCATTTTTCGGGAAGAAACGCGGTTTCGCATTCCCCAGTCCATAAGAGGATGCATGATGAGGGACGAAAAACTTATCTGATATCGCAGCCCCCGGCAACTCTGGCTTGCCGGGAACGAATCTTGGTACCCGCAGCCCCCGGCAACACTGGCTTGCCGGGGCTCAGGTGCCGGCGTGCCCTTCTTCTCCTTTTCGTCCTCAAGCGGTCTGGCCAGGATATGCGAGCCCTGCGAACGAAGGAAAAGCAAAGGGACGGACACTCGACCTCTAAGCTAGGGGTTAGCCGCTGTTAGGCACTATCAACCCTAACCAAGGATGAGACTCGACCTAGCATGCATGCTATGACCCCGGGGTGGCAGCGCTTCATTCTCTGGTGCTCAGGGTCTGCGCCTGGCTCTGTACAAAGGATTACATGCAACAGCGGCAAGACTTGTACAGAAAGGTGGTTGCCGGGCAGGGCCCGACAACCGCGCCTTACGGGTAAAACTTACGAAGATGCTCGATGTTCCAGGAGTTGCTCACTGGAAAGCCATCTTCGGTCTCAAGGCGGACAGCGCCAGGCCTAGTGACTCGTTTCACCCGGTAAGGGCCTTCCCACTTCGGCGTCAACTTGTTGGAATTCTTGGCCGACTGAATGCGCCGAAGAACAAGGTCGCCTTCCTCGAGACTTCTGGCATTAACTTTCCGGCTATGGTAGCGACGCAAAGCTTGCTGGTAGCGAGCAGCTCGCACAGCAGCCTGAAGACGATCTTCCTCAAGGAGCAGCGCGTCATCTTGCCGCAGCCGCTCTTGCTCAAGCTCATCGTAAGCGAGCACTCGAGGTGACCCGTATACGAGTTCCGTGGGGGTAACTGCCTCTGCTCCATAGACTAGAGCAAAGGGTGTCTGTCCAGTGGCTCGATTTGGCGTCGTTCTGATCGACCAAAGAACCACCGGTAGCTCCTCGATCCAGTTTCTTCCGCACTTGTGCAGCCTGTCGAAAGTTCTGGTCTTGAGCCCGCGCAGCACCTCAGCGTTTGCCCTCTCCGCTTGACCATTGCTTCTCGGGTGAGCAACAGAAGCGAAGCAGACCTTGGCACCGAGATCTTGGACGTACTGCATGAAGGCGTGGCTCGTGAATTGTGTACCGTTGTCGATGATTATCCTGTTAGGGATCCCGAAGCGGCAAACAATCGACCTGAAGAACTTGACGGCTGACTGTGCGGTCACCTTCCTCACTGGTTCCACTTCCGGCCACTTTGTGAACTTGTCGATTGCGACGTACAAGTACTCAAAGCCCCCGACAGCTCGGGGAAAGGGGCCAAGGATGTCGAGCCCCCAGACCAAAAATGTCCAGGATAAAGGGATCGTCTGGAGAGCTTGAGCTGGCTGATGTATCTGCTTGGAATGGAACTGGCACGCTTCACACTTGGTTACTTGTGCAGTTGCATCCTGGAGGGCTGTTGGCCAGAAGAAACCTTGCCGGAATGCTTTGCCGACAAGTGCTCTTGCGCCGATGTGGTGACCACATATGCCTCCGTGTATCTCTGCCAACAGCTTTTGTCCATCTTCCCGGGGAATACACCTCAATTTCACACCGTTGAGCCTTCTTCTGTACAGTGTCTTGTCGACGAACTGGTACATACTCGACTGCCGGGCTACTCTTTCGGCTTCTTCTTGCTCTTCGGGAAGTTCTCCTGTCTGAAGGAAACGGACAATCTGCTGTGCCCATGTTGGAGCCTGCGGCTCGACAACAAGGACTAGAGGCAACTCTGCTGCTGCGGGAACATCCGCTTCTACGGCAAGAACATGTGGGTCTGCCGGAGCGTGACGTTCCCCGGCAAGCTCGCCGGAGCGAAACTTGTCGGGAGCTTCTGCTACAACGAAACAAACCATAGGGTTTGCCAGAGCGGACTGCTCCTCAGCGGTCTTGGCGTTGATCTTGGGGATTGCTGCGGGAACATCCGCTTCTACGGCAAGGACCTGCGGCCCTGCCGGAGCATGACGTTCCCCGGCAAGCTTGCTGGAGCGAAACTTGTCGGGAGCTTCTGCTACAATGGAACAAACCCTGGGGCTTGCCGGAGCGGACTGCTCCTCAGCACTCTTGGCGTTGATCTTGGGGACCTTCTTGGCGGCGGCTTCGGGAAGCTCTGCCGGCAAATAGTCACCAGGAACCAACTTCCTCTTCTTGCTCTGTCCAGTTGATGGTGTTACGGACGGTTGAGTCAGCTTGAGCACAAAGATCCCTGGTTCCACAGGTAACTTAAGTGCGGCGCACTTTGACAGGCCATCTGCAATGGCGTTCTGAGTTCTTGGAACGCGCTCCAGTTGTAGGCCGTCAAAGCGCTCTTCTAGCTTTCTCACTTCGTCAACGTAAGCTTCCATCAACGGACTTTGATAATTCTTGTTTACTTGGCGGACGACAAGCTGTGAGTCACCCCTGACAATGAGCTTCTTGATCCCAAGGTCTGCCGCGATCCGGAGACCGGCAAGCAAGCCTTCATACTCTGCAGTATTATTTGTTGCTTGCTCCTTGGGAAAGTGCATCTAGACTACGTACTTGAGGTGCTCTCCGGTGGGTGCGACAAGCAGCACACCAGCGCCGGCGCCTTGCAGTGAAAAGGCACCATCAAAGTACATCAGCCACTCTTTGCTTGCTTCCTTGTCGGGGACGCTCGTCTCTGGAATTTCTTCATCTGGTGTTGGCGTCCACTCTGCTATAAATTCTGCCAATGCTCTGCTCTGGATAGTTGAAGTGCTTTCAAACTTGAGACCAAAGCTTGACAGTTCCAGTGCCCACTCAACAATCATGCCTGTTGCTTCTGGATTCTGCAGTATCCTCTTCAGCGGAAAGCGAGTGACAACTGTGATCTCATGTGCTTGGAAGTAATGGTGCAGCTTTCTCGAGGCCATGAGAAGGCCGAAAAGAAATTTCTGCACACCAGAGTACCTTGACCTAGCCCCCTGCAGGCGGGAACTGACAAAGTAAACTGGGCGCTTCACCATTTTCTTCCGCGTCTCCTCATGCATCTGCGCAGATCCATCTTTGTCGGGACCAGAGCTTGTCAGGGAAGCCCCCTGCTTGTCGCTGGATGCGCTTGTCGCGGTTGCTGGCTCATCATCTGCCTCCCTCTCTGCTACCAACGCAGCACTAACCACTTGATTGGTTGCCGCTATGTACAGCAGCAACTTCTCTTGTGGCTTTGGTGCGACAAGTATTGGAGGGGAGGACAGGTATCTCTTCAGGTCTTGCAGCGCAGCCTCCGCTTCCGGAGTCCATTTCATTGGACCCGCCTTTTTCAATAATTTGAAAAACGGCAGGGCGCGCTCAGCAGACCGAGAGATAAACCTGCTGAGAGCAGCCACGCAACCGGCAAGTTTCTGTACATCCTTGGCGCGCCTTGGTGCCTCAATCTGCTCGATGGCCTTGATCTTGTCGGGATTGGCTTCAATTCCCCGCTGAGACACGAAGAACCCGAGAAGCTTGCCAGAGGGAACTCCAAACACACACTTCTCTGGGGTAAGCTTGAGGCTGATCTTGCGCAGATTTGCAAAGGTCTCGTCTAGATCTTGAATCAGGGTTGCTCTGTCCTTGCTCTTGACCACTATATCATCCATGTAGGCTTCCACATTTCTGTGTATTTGTGGCTCAAGAGCAATATGGACTACTCTTGCAAATGTCGAACCAGCATTTTTTAATCCGAAAGGCATCCGTACGAAACAATACGTGCCACATGGAGTAATAAATGCGGTCTTCTCCTCATCCTCTTCTGCCATGAAGATCTGATGATATCCTGAGTATGCGTCAAGAAACGAAAGCAAATCACATCCGACCGTGGAGTCAACAATCTGGTCAATGCGCGGCAAAGGAAATGGGTCTTTGGGACAAGCTTTGTTAACATCGGTAAAATCGATACAAAGCCTCCATTTCCCGTTTGCCTTGCGCACGACTACAGGATTGGCCAACCACGTGGGATGGAGCACTCCTCTAACGAGGCCTGCTGCTTCCAGTTTCTTGATCTCTTCTGCAATGAATTCTTGGCGCTCCACCGCCTGCTTCCTGACCCTCTGCTTGACGGGCCGCGCATGGGGACAAACGGCAAGGTGGTGCTCAATCACTTTCCTGGGAACACCGGGGATGTCAGACGGCTGCCATGCAAACACGTCGACATTCACCCGCAGGAAAGCAACGAGCGCGCTTTCCTATTTAGGGTCAAGCGTGGCACTGATGGTGAAGGTACCACCAGTGCCGTCCTCCTTGGCGGATACCCTCTTCGTCTCAGGCGGAGCTGCCATCGTCTTCTCGCGCTTGCCGGTGGAGCTCGATGGTGCGTCCTCGACGGCAGCGCAGCGCTCCGAAGAGGTGCGCTTGCCGGAGTAGGCATCAGAGTTCTTGCCGGACTTGGCCTTGCCGGTGGAGCTCGATGGCGCGTCCTCGACGGCAGCGCAGCACTCCGAAGAGGCACGCTTGCCGGAGTGGGCACCAGAACTCTTGCCGGACTTGGTCTTCTTCCCCCCGGGAGCTCCAGCGGCAAGTGGATTGCGATCTGCCGTGGCTCCTGCTTCCCGGTAGATCTTGTCGGCACAGATAAGAGCATCCTTCTTGTCGCCAGGGACAGAAATGACGCTTATCGGGCCTGGCATCTTCAGCACGTTATATGCGTAGTGAGAGGCCGCCATGAACTTGGCGAGTGCTGGACGGCCAAGTATCCCATTGTAGGGCAATGGGATATCGGCAACGTCGAATGTGACCTTCTCTGTTCTGAAGTTTAGCTCGCTGCCAAATGTTACCGGCAGCGTGAGCTTCCCCTTCGGCTTGCTCCTTCCCGGATTGATTCCTTGGAATGTGCCGGTCTCTTCGAGCTCGCTGTCAGGGATCTGGAGTTTTCGGAGTACAGCGGAGGAGATCAGGTTTAAGCCGGCCCCGCCGTCAACTAGCATCTTGGTGACTTTGAGGTTGCGGATAGTTGGTGAAACCAACATCGGCAGACACCTGACCGCAGTTGTGCGATCAGGGTGGTCCTCAATGTCAAAGATGATAGGCGTGCTGGACCACTTCAGAAGCTTGCGCGATTCGATGGGTGGTTCTGCTGCATTGACTTCCCGCACCCACTGTTTGAGTTGGCGGTGCGAGGTATGCAGAGAAGCACCACCGTCAACGCACAAGACCTCTGTGGCTTTCTGAAACTCCTGCTCACTGGTCTCAACGTCATCCATGTCTTCGTCGTCATCGTCGTCTTCATCCTTGTCGCGACCGCGGGGAGGTCTGTCTCCTTGCCGCTGCTTGGCCTTGCCGCGGCGTTCTTCCTGGCCGGTGCGCTTCTGGCCAGATTTCTCGGTACCCCCTTGGGCTCTCTCCTTGTCGCGTCGCTCATACTCAGCCTTCTGTTGCTGGACGAGCTTCTCGACCTTCTTGCAGCTCTGGAGGTCATGGCCCTTGGTGCGGTGAATCTTGCAGTATTGCTTGCCGGAGCTGCCCTGCTTGTCGGCGACTGCCACAGCGTGACAGTTGGTGCACGCGGCAACTTCCTTGCCAGGGCAACCAACTGTAGCCTTCTTGGCGCCACCTTCGTCGCCGGACTGCTCAATGACTAGCACCTCTTTGTTCTACTTCTTCCTGTTCCGCCGCCGGTTTTTCCTTGCCGGGGCAGCATCTTCACTGTCAGACCCTTCTCGCTCCGGTCTTCTCTCCGGGGAGTCTCCTCCCCTCCTCAGCTCGTGCACACTTGTCGACCAGGGCATATAGCTCGCTGACGTCTCTGATCCTGCACATCGCCATCTCCTCCCGCATCCTGCGGTTACGCACGTTCTGGTGGAACGCGCTGATGACCGCGGCGGGGTGGACGTCTGGGATGTTGTACTGTACACAGCTGAACCTCTGAATGTACTTGCGCAGAGGTTCTCCTTCCTTCTGGACGAGCAAATGAAGATCACTCTCTTGGCCATGAGGTTTGTGGCCGCCTGTAAAGGCGCCGACAAACTGATGGCATAGATCAGCCCAGGAGGATATGGAGTTGTCCGGCAAGTGCATGAGCCCGGACCTGACGTTGGGCTTAAGCACCAACTGGAAGTAGTTGGCAAGGATCTTGTCGTCCCGCCCCCCAGCAGCCTGCACCGCAATGGTGTAGATGCTGAGGAACTCCGACGGATGCGACTTGCCGTCGTACTTCTCTTGTACGTCTGGTTTGAAGTTCTTCGTACTGGGCCACTGGACTTGCCGCAGCTCACGAGTGAACGCAGGGCAACCTACGGTGTACGGCAAGTCACCTGGTTCCCCCGGCGCATGCATGTCAACAGAGGGCCCAGCGCGCTGGTCTGACTGACGCCGCGCTTCTCTCTGACGCTTGATGCGAGTACGAGCGTCTTCCCGCTGTCGTTCTTGAAGAACTTGGCATTGATCGCGACGAGCTCGCGGATCTGACGACGCGGTGGAGTCGCTGTCGAGGTGGATCCGGCGAGTCGGCGATCTTGGCCTTCGGGGTGGGGAGTGCACAGTAGTTGCACCCCCACCCGTCTTGTCACCACCGGTCCATGCCTGGCTGACTCGCTGCGGTTGCGATGTGCCCGGCTGCCGAGGAGTGTCGCCGTTGGTGAAGCCAATGAGACTCTGGATAGTGGCCTTCCAATCGTCGATCTTATCCGGCGCTGGAGGGTAGTCGAGGAGCAGCTGAGCTCGCGCCAAAGCTTCGGCTGCGGTGGCGGGTGGCGGTAGCGAACGGTGCGAGGAGCGGGATATGCTCAGACTTCTAACCACGTTAGAAGGAGCAGTATCCCGTCCAGGCGACCGTGTGTCGCTCGCGCTGGCTTGTTGACGTGCATGGTGGTCTTGAGCGCTCCGAGATCCAGCAGCTCGGTCTTGATCTAGCGAACGCATGGTACCGTGAGTACCATGACGCTGCCGGTCCCGTGCCTCCTGATATGGGCGCGGTGCATGCACGGACGCCAAGGTCTTGGAGTGCGCCCGGTCGTTGTGGGAGCCGGCTACGCTGCCGATGGGCAGCGCAGCCTTGTCCTTGGACCCGGCAGCACCGCGAGCTCCCTCGTCGACGCGTGCCCTTCCGCCAGCGCCTGCCTCACCAACCGTTTTCTCCGGCGGTGGCTGGCTCGGCGCGGACGGAGCAGCTGCCTCCGAAACTTTCTTCTTCGGCGGCATGTTGATGAAGATGATGAAGATCTAGCTCGCGAGAACGCCGGATCTGAAGACGATGAAGATCTAGCCCGCGAGGACGCCGGATCTGGTTCACACAACTTCGACGCGCCCCTACCTGGAGCGCCAAAGATGCCGGGGTTTCTGATCCACGGACACCTATGGGACCGGCGGACCGGGTCCCTTTCGGTTCGGCGGGGGGCGGAGGTCGCGCAAAGAGCAGATCGAGGCGAAACACGCGAGCGGTTGGTCGTGCAAAGGGCGGATCGAGGCGGAGCGCGCGAACGATTTACCCAGGTTCGGGCCGCACGGATGCGTAAAACCCTACTCCTGCTTTGTGGTTTGGTATTGATTTCTAGCTCGGGAGCGCGGAGTGCTACAGTACACGCCGGCGGCTCGCAAGACTGAGCGCCAGTGTGGGAAAGTGGCTTCCTCCCGAAGGCTCTCAAAAATGGCCGACCCCCCTCTACGTTGCACATGGGCCTCCTTTTATACTCAAGGGGTTACCGACATAGAGCAACGGGGGCCAAGGGCAAAAATGGAAAGGGTGCCGTGGATAGGCACAGCTAGATGCTGTAGTAGGCACAGCTACCCGCTACAGTGTTATCATACCTAACCCTGACGGCAGGGGACAAGGGCATTAAATGCCCGTCTGTGTTGCCTAAACAGTACCGAGAGGGACCGCTAGGGACGCCACCGTTTGCCACGATGGTTATCTCGTCAGCGCCTGCTCGCCACCTCGCACCCCTAGCTGCGCGACCTCCTGCCACGTGTGCTTGGGAGGGGCCCCCAGAGCGACACGTGGTGGTTGTGCTGGAGCGCGGGCTCGGAGAGGCGGTTTGCCGCGGCAAGCGCCTTGCCGCGGTTGTTGTCTTGTCGCGTCCGGGAGCTTGTCGCTCACCGGGCCTCGCCGGGGCGCGTAGCGCGCCGCGGCAAGTTTTCTTGGTACGCCTGGGTTGGCCTTCCCGGCAAGCTCCTCTTGCCAGGGTCTCGGGGTGCTTCTGATAGTCTTCCCGGCAAGCTCCTCTTGCCGGTGTCTTGTTTCCTTCCCGGCCAGCTCCTTGCCGGGGCCTTGGCTTGAGTACTTTGTTCTTGAATGGCTCCAAAGGAACCTCGGAGGATCTTGGCGGTCACCCGGCAAGCCTTGCCGCGGGATGCTACGACTGTCCGTGCACAAGTTCGGGATACTAGGGTACCCCTACTCTAGTACACCGACAGCCACCATTCATGATTCTCTCATACATGTCACTCTTGATTCATTGCATATCCCGGTACACCGCCGGAGGCATTAATATAGAGTAATATTTTGTTCTAAGTATCGAGTTGTAATTCTTGAGTTGTAAGAAAAATAAAAGTGTGATGATCATCATTATTAGAGCATTGTCCCAGTGAGGAAAGGATGATGGAGACTATGATTCCCCCCACAAGTCGGGATGAGACTCCGGACGAAAAATAAAAAAAAGAGAAAGAAAAGAGGCCATAAAAAAAGAGAAAAGGCCCAAATAAAAAAAACAAGAGAAAAAGAGAGAAGGGACAATGTTACTATCCTTTTACCACACTTGTGCTTCAAAGTAGCACCATGATATTCATAGTAGAGAGTCTCTCATGTTATCACTTTCATATACTAGTGGGAATTTTTCATTATAGAACTTGGCTTGTATATTCCAATGATGGGCTTCCTTAAAATACCCTAGGTCTTCATGAGCAAGCAAGTTGGATGCACACCCACGTAGTTTCTTTTTGAGCTTTCATATACTTATAGCTCTAGTGCATCTGTTTCATGGCAATCCCTACTCACTCACATTAATATCTATTGATGGGCATCTCCATAGCCCGTTGATACGCCTAGTTGATGTGAGACTATCTTCCCCTTTTTGTCTTCTCCACAACCACCATTCTATTCCACCTATAGTGATATGTCCATTGCTCACGCTCATGTATTGCGTGAAAATTGAAATTTTTTTGAGAATGTCAAAAGGATGAAACAATTGCTTGGCTTGTCATTGGGGTTGTGCATGATTTAAATATTTTCTGTGGTGAAGATGGAGCATAGCCAGACTATATGATTTTGTAGGGATAACTTTCTTTGGCCATGTTATTTTGAGAAGACATAATTGCTTTGTTAGTATGCTTGAAGTATTATTATTTTTATGTCAATATGAACTTTTGTCTTGAATCTTTCGGATCTGAATATTCATACCACAATTAAGAAGAATTACATTAAAATTATGCCAAGTAGCACTCCGCATCAAAAATTTTGTTTTTATCATTTACCTACTCGAGGACGAGTAGGAATTAAGCTTGGGGATTCTTGATACGTCTCCAACGTATCTATAATTTTTGATTGCTCCATGCTATATTATCTACTGTTTTGGACATTATTGGGCTTTATTATCCAATTTTATATTATTTTTGGGACTAACCTATTAACCGGAGGCCCAGCCCAGAATTGTTGTTTTTTTGCCTGTTTTAGGGTTTTGAAGAAAAGGATCAAACGGAGTCCAAACGGAATGAAACCTTCGGGAACGTGATTTTCTCAACGAACAAGACTCGGGAGACTTGGACCCTACATCAAGACACAAAAGAGGAGGTCACGAGGTAGGGGGCGCGCCTACCCCCACCAGGCGCGTCCTCTACCCTCATGGCCCCCCTGTTGCTCCACCAACGTACTCCTTCCTCCTATATATACCTACGTAACACCAACCGACCGGATACGGAGCCAAAACCATAATTCCACTGCCACAACTTCCTGTATCCACGAGATCCCATCTTGGGGCCTGTTCCGGAGCTCCGTCGGAGGGGGCATCGATCACGAAGGGCTTCTACATCAACACCATAGCCTCTCCGATGAAGTGTGAGTAGTTCACCTCAGACCTACGGGTCCATAGTTATTAGCTAGATGGCTTCTTCTCTCTTTTTGGATCTCAATACAATGTTCTCCCCCTCTCTTGTGGAGAACTGTTCGATGTAATCTTCTTTTTGCGGTGTGTTTGTTGAGACCGATGAATTGTGGGTTTATGATCAAGTCTATCTATGAATAATATTTGAATCTTCTCTGAATTATTTTATGTGTGATTGGTTATCTTTGCAAGTCTCTTCGAATTATCAGTTTGGTTTGGCCTACTAGATTGATCTTTCTTGCAATGGGAGAAGTGCTTAGCTTTGGGTTCAATCTTGCGGTGTCCTTTCCCAGTGATAGTAAGGGCAGCAAGGCATGTATTGTATTGTTTCCATCGAGGATAACAAGATAGGGTTTTCATCATATTGCATGAGTCTATCCCTCTACATCATGTCATCTTGCTTAAGGCGTTACTCTGTTTTTCACTTAATACTCTAGATGCATGCTGGATAGCGATCGATGAGTGGAGTAATAGTAGTAGATGCAGGCAGGAGTCGGTCTACTTGTCTCGGACGTGATGCCTATATACATGATCATACCTAGATATTCTCATAACTATGCTCAATTCTGTCAATTGCTCAACAGTAATTTGTTCACCCACCGTAGAATACTTATGCTCTCGAGAGAAGCCACTAGTGAAATCTATGGCCCCCGGGTCTATCTTCATCATATTAATCTCCTACTACTTAGTTATTTCCTTTGCTTTTTAGTTTGCCTTTATTTTACTTTGCATCTTTATCACAAAAATACCAAAAATATTATCTTATCATATCTATCAGATCTCACTCTCGTAATTGGCCGTGTAGGGATTGACCACCCCTATTCGCGTTGGTTGCGAGGATTTATTTATTTTGTGCAGGTACGAGGGACTCGCGGGTAGCCTCCTACTGGATTGATACCTTGGTTCTCAAAA
>NC_053025.1:617748063-617803264 GCF_003073215.2 Triticum urartu
ATAAATAAGTAATTAGAAACAAAATAAAATAAAATAAATAAGTATTTTGTTGTAAGTAGAAACATAACAAAAAATAAAGCAAAAAATAAAAAATTTGCGACCTACTGGGCCACCACCGCGTGAATACGACTAGAAATCCATCAATGGGCCAGGATTCAGGCCCGTAGAAGGCCCAATAGGCCCATTAGGCACAGCAGTCACAATTAGGCCCATAAGCCTGCAATGGATCCACTGTGTGCCCCTCTCGACTAGCGAGGTGGGACTAAACTCCCACCACCACCCGGCTGTGCAAGGCCTTTGGTCTCGGTTCGTGGCACAAACCGGGACTAAAGGGGTGTATTGGTTCCGGTTCGTGGCACCAACCGGAACCAATGCACCCCCTTTAGTCTCTGTTGGTGCCACCAATCGGGACCAAAGGCCACTGCTTCCTGCCCTTTGGGCTGCTGAAAAGATGCCTTTGGTCCCGTTGGGTGGCACCAACCGGGACTAAAGGGTGCATTGGTCCCGGTTTGTGCTATGAACCGGAACCAATGCTCTGAGTATATAAGCAGGACTTGTGAAAATTTTCACTTGTCATCTTGCAGTTCCGCCCCAACAACGCCGACGACATCGACGCCGCCAGGATGCCGCGCGCCGCCGTCCGCCGTCTCCGTCGTCGCCGTCGCCCTTGCCCCGGCCTCGCCGCACCCTGCCACGACGTCGACGCGCCCTGCCCCGACCTTACCATCACCGAGCCCTGCCTCGACCTCGTCGCGCCTCGCCGTCGCGCACGCCGTGCCCTGCCCCGACCTCGCCGCCGCTCGCGTGCACTGTGAGTGCCTCACCGCACCGTTCCCCCTCCTCTCCCCCTTCTCCCCCGCGCCCAACGTCGCCGCCTGCCCCGACGCCGACGACGAAGCAGGCCCCCTATTCACATATATATTTATTTTTTTGTTCATATTGTAGTAGTAGTAGATGATGATGATGATGTATATATGTTCATATATATGCAAAAGTTAGGATTTTTCTGTTCATAGATTTTTTGGGGTGATATTATTGTAGAATATGCAAATGTTTGTATGTTCATATGCAAAGAATATGTCATTTTTATAAAAAAAAAATTATGATTTTTTCTGTTGTAATTTTGTTCATAGAATTTTTATTTTGTTCATAGAATTTTTAGTTTATATATATGTTCGTATGCAAAACTTAGGATTATTTTAGTTTATATATGTTTAGTTTAGGAAGAAGGAAAAGAAAAAGGAGAAGAAGAGGAGAAATAAATAAGAAGAGGAAAAAAGGAGAAAAAAAGAGGAGAAGAAGAAAGGAATAGAGGAGAAGAAGAAAAAATAGAATATTTTTTTCTTCTCCTCTATTCCTTTCTTCTTCTCCTCTTTTTTTTCTTCTTATTTTTCCTCTTCTTCATTTTCTTATTTTTTTCATGTATGTATAATTTATGTCGCGATAATTTCAACACGAGGGGGGTCGATATACCCCCTCCCTGATAACATTATTTTCCCATGTATGTATGTCGTCGTTGTCGATATAACCTCCCGGATAACTTCGACATGAGGGGCGGTCGATATATATACCCCCTCTCGACCATGATAACTTATACCACGGGAGCACCCCCCGGCCCTCTGGCTTGACCAAAACTCTCGAGGACACCCAAACCCTAGAAAAAACGATGTCGGTCCCCTACCCCCTCCCGTCGCGCCCCTACCTGATCAACAAACTCTCTTGAGGCCACCCAAATCTACCAAGTTAAAAGAGCGTTGTCGTCGAGGCCACCCCAAACACTAGAGAAGCGTCGAGGCCAGGCCACTAATACGATTCCTTATTGTGCTTAGCTAGCTAGTTCAACGTTTTCCACTAATATATCCATCTGTCATGTTTGAATAATAATGGGACAATTACATTCTTACCCCTAGTTGGTTCCTACCCATGGGTTTTGCCCTTACTTTTCGAGGTTGCTCAGTTTTGCCCTTACTTTTTCCGTCGACGTCCCTCGAATGCCCTTTGACCGATTGACCAAAACTTTGAAAATTCATAAGTAATTCATGTGAACTCAGAAAAATGCAAATAAGATATCAAAATGTTCGTATAAACATTACCTTTATGTGCATATCATTTGCATTCAGGACAAAAGCATCGTTTAAACTACCTGAGGTAATTAATGTTATTAACATTATCAAAAATAAAAAGCTATAAACAATATATTTTTTCATGAATAAAAATTACATGCAAATGTAGGTGATGTTTTCTGAATGTCCTGATATCTTATTTGAATTTCTCTGAGTTCGTACCAACTTGTCATGAAGTTTCCAAATAATGGTCAAAGTCGTTAGAAAATTCATAACAAGATGATACAAACTCGGCAAAATGCAAATAAGATATCTAGATGTTCAAAAAACATCACCTACATTCGCATGTAATTTTTATTCATGAAAAAATATTATTTATACCTTTTCATTATTAATAATTTTAATAACACTAATTACCTCAGGTAGTTTAAAGGGTGCTTTTGTCTTGAATGCAAATGATATGCACATAAAGGTAATGTTTATCTGAACATTTTGATATCTTATTTGCATTTCTCTGAGTTCATATGAATTAGTTATGAATTTTCAAAGTTTTGGTCAAACGGTCAAAGGGCATTCAAGGGACCACGATGGAAAAAGTAAGGGAAAAACTAAGCAAGCTCGAAAAGTAAGGGCAAAACCTGTGGGTAGGAACCAACTAAGGGTAAAAATGCAATTGTCCCAATAATAATTTCCATGTTGTAAATATTTGCAGAAACTATGGATCCGCACCCCCGAGACGAAGCACAAGAAGCGGTGTTGGGGGAGATAATCGCATATGGAAGTGATGCCGTCTTGTCGTTTCTCAACGACACATGCACCGATGGTCTGGAAAGACAGGATGAAGAAGCAGGCTACGACGACGATGATCAAACAATGGAGGAGGAAGGACACCGTAATGACGGCTCCGGTGACCGATGGAGGGGGAAGGACACCGTGATGACGGCTCCGGTGACCGAACGAAGTCCGTCCAGGTATATATATTAATTAATTAAGCATGTGCTGACTATAGCTAATTGATGCATTAATTTTTTTTGATATGTACACATATTAACTCTCTTCTTTTTCTTCTTTTCTAGCCCTCCGGATCGAGCAACACTTCGGTAACGAGATGAGGCCCGAAGAGAAAGTTGCGCTCGGATTAAATGTACACGATCATCGAAATTGATCGCGCTGGCCAACCGATTGAACCCCTCCGGACCAAGCAAAAATTTAATGCTTAGTGCGGGGTTCTAGTTAGGGACATGATCCCGATCAGCATCGAGCAATGGTTGAAGGCTAAGGACAAAGTCTCTCAGGTGTCTTATGTCAGCGATAGGCAGAAAGCTGATCTTTGGACCGCGCTACAGGAAAATTTCACCTTCCCGCCAGAGGAGGATCCGGAGAATCCGATTAAAAAGCCAATGATCAAGGCTTATGCTCTTAAGAAGATGGCTGAGCTATTCAGGAGGTGGAAGAATGAGCTAAAATCATCGTTTGTCGACCAAGACAAGACTCCCGAATTCATCGGCCGATTTGAGAAGATCAAAGATCAGTGGCCCGCATTTGTCACCAAAAAGAAATCTGAGAGAGCAGCGAAGATGTCAGCGACAAACAAAAAAATGCTGCAAAGAAGAAGCATCACCATCGCACCGGGTCAGGTGGGTACCTGAAAGCCCGGCCGTTGTGGGACAAGGCTGAGAATGACCTCATCACTAAAGGGATCGAACTAGAGACGCAACGCTGGCCAGACCGTTGCAGGACTTGGTTCTTCGGGGTTGGGGGAAAATTGGACCCTGTAACAGGAAAGTGCGTTTGGATCAACGAGCAGCTGAACAGACCCATTGAGAAGCTTCAGGAGTATATCAAAAAGGCGCAGCAAGGGACGTTCATTCCGGACAGAGAGAACGACGAGCTCACAAAGGCCCTCGGGAATCCTGAACACCCCGGACGGACACGAGGCATGCCAGGCTCCCTTTCATGGAAGGCTGGATTTCCCGACGCAGGCGGTTACAAATGCCGAGAGAGGAAGAAGAAAAATGAGTTGACCCAAATACAGGCGCTGCACGCAAGGGTACAAGCGCTAGAGGAACGAGACGAGGCCCGCAGCGCGCGACCTGCCGAAGCTGCTACACCCGAAGCTACCCCGCCATCTCAGCGGAGAAGCAGCGTGGCTTCCACGGAGCTGCTTCAGGAGCCTGTCTTCACGGCTCCTGCTAGCTACCTCATGGATGCTATCACGGAGTCTCAGAATTGCCACCTTATGACGCAGTGGATGGAATTCAAAGTTAAGGCGGTTGTTGGCTCTGTTGCACCTCCTGAACCTGGTGTAACTTTTCACTTGCCGGCCGTTTCCAGAAGGATGTGCTAGGGTAGATGGTGGATGAAATCACAGAAGGATTTGAGGACCTTCAGCTTGACCACCCTACGGGTGACGGGGAGACTCGGCTGGTTCTTGTCTGAAGACTCCATGCCTATGGCGGAAGAAGCTCATCAACCTTCCGAACTGGACGCCTTCGCCTCCTCCTCCTCCGGCGAGTCAGGGCACTCCGCCTCCTCCACCGCCTCCTCCTCCGGCGAGTGATCAGGGCACTCAGCCTCCTTCTCCGGCGTGTGGCGGCACTCCGCCTCCTTCTCCGTCTGCGCCGGCGCGCCCGAGCAGCCACCAGCCTCCTTCTCCGGCGTGTGGCGGCACTCCGCCTTCTTCTCCACCTGCGTCGGCGCGCCCGAGCAGCCACCAGCCTCCTCCTTCTCCGCCTCGCCAGCAAGGGCGGAAGAGATCCGCCGCCGCCCCGGCTGCTCCGGTGTGTCGTAGTCCTTATCCTCTGCCTCGTAAGCAAGCACGAAAGAAGACAGCCGCAGCCGCTCCGTCTGCTCCGGCGTCTAGCAGTACAGCCAGAGGCAGGCAATACAGATTCAGTCCACCTCTCAAGCCTCTAGAGAAGTTAGCATACGAGAGGACCGTGGAAGAAAATGCGAAGATCGTGGAAAAAGAAGTGGATGACTTCTTTGAAGGGGTGAAAGCAAAGAGACATCCACCTCCGGAGGAGAAAGTAGACCGGGTGAAAGCAAAGCGCACACTCGATGCCCTAAGGAAACCACCAAAGTCTCCGCCGAAAACCAACTATGAGCGCATTACTGCAAAGGTATATATCGAAGCGGAGCGGTCGGGAAATACTATCAGTGATCGAAGGTTAGCAGAACGACGAGTTGGGAAAAATATTGCCCAACTCAGCTAACAAGCAGACCAATCGTGCCCCCCGCTCAAGGTGTCTAGCGATATCGTCACTAATGATCCGGGGATGGTGCCCGGTTATAGCAATCTTGAAGATTACCTGCCCGACGATGTACATTATGATTTCTTGGAGGTGGAAGAACACCAATACCATTACGGGAAGCCTCTTGTCAAAGATGAAAAATCTCTAACAACGATGATGCGAAGATTTCATGATTGGTACATGAAACCTGCAGAGAGTCTGGGGGACGAATACTTTGTATCTGAGAGTTAAAGAGGAGCACGACCTCATTGGAATTGATTTGTTGACTGTTTCATTTGAGGAGTTCTTCCAGTGGTTCAATCAAAAGGCCCTCGGTAAATTAACGGTCACTTGCTACTGTCTGTAAGTACTACTTCTGTCATTAAGTCTTTATATATAGCCCAGCTCTTTCATTGCATCTGTATATGATTATCCTCACTATATTATGCAGATTGAAGATCGTCGAGTGCAGAAAAGCAGAAATGTATGATATTGGGTTCATTAACACAAATCTCATAAATAAATTTTGAGGTTGAAAAGAACGTCGATGATGCTGAGGCCAACTTGCTCAAATCATTGATAGTAAATCAAAACAAAGATAAAATACTCTTTCCTTACAACTTCAAGTGAGTGTTACTGTCTTGTGCATATCGGTTTCCCTTATTACTCGAGCGAGGTTATAGTAATGTAATTGATGAGTTATGCATGCGTGCGCAGCTTCCACTATATTCTCCTGGAGATTAAGTTTGAGCAGGGACTAGTAACCGTCTTAGACTCGAGACGAAAATTTCCCGAGACCTATGCGGACATGACTAAAATGCTCGAGAAGTAAGTTCAATCGATCATTATCGCACCATATCGGCAACTTTTTATTCATTTCCTGATCTCAAGTAATTGTTTTCTTTGTCTCGCAAGGTTTGGAAAGTATTCACCACACAAGCTCCGGGACTGCCGGGGGAGCTGCGATGGACATACCCGAAAGTAAGTAGTACTAGCTAGCTAGTTCTGCGCATCTCGATCCCGTTGATTCTAGCTACTTTCATCAATGCCATTTATAATGCTTCATTATCAGTTTGATTGACCTCTATTTCTCGTAAAGTGCTTGTGGCAGGAACAAGGGAATGATTTCTGTGGATACTACATGTGCGAGTTCATCTACAACGCGACTTGCAAAGATATGCGGGGCTACTCTAAAAGACAATTTTATGTGCGTAAGCAATAATATTCACAATTTTATTTTATTACACCATCATTTCTGTTGAGTTTCATTCATATATATGTATTAATCCCCTTCTTCAAATTAGACGTGGGAGATGCGGAATGAACTCCTACCAGAAGATCGCATGAAAGCAATTCAAGAGGAATTAGCGGGATTCTTTCTTGACCACACCATCAATAAAGCCAGAGAAATACCATGTGGAACTTGATTTCAAATGCTAGTGGATTGTAACAGATCTTACATATTGTATATGTATGTAGCCAGTAGCGTCAGGTAGATAATACGAAAACTTGATGTTCGACCAATCTCTCGGAGAAGGAGAGGTCGATCACTTCTCTCGGTATGCATGACGAACTTCTGTACTTAATGGTTTCCTTCATTTTCTTACTAGCTAGCGTGTCGAGGGCCTCTCTATACGTATAGTACATAGCATCGACCAAGCACGGAGATAAGAGATGACACTTCTCTCTATTAATTAATTAGCTACCTAACACAATATATGAAACACCTTAATTAACCATACAAAACCCCCCAAATCCACCCCTTTCAAAAGAAAAAAAGAAAAATCATAGCCCCTGAACAGCTGACGCGTGGATGCCTATTGGTCCCGGTTGATGCCACCAACCTGGACTAAAGGCCCTCCTGTCTAGGCTCGCCACAGCGGCCACGTGGAGGCCCATCTGTCCCGGTTCGTATAAGAACCGGGACTAAAGGCCAAGTGCATTAGTAACGACCCTTTAGTACCGGTTTCGCAACCGGGACAGATAAGCCTTATGAACCGGGACAAATGGTCCTTTTTCTATTAGTGGGGTCCACAACCTCACAACCTTACATGGTTCCATACATTGTGCACGCCATATAATGACCACACCAACTTGATTTTCAGGTATATTCAAGTCTGCACTGATTATATCGTTTGATATAACTTTTGATAGGGTTGATAAAGAGGTTCTGCACGTTACATATTTCTGTTCAAGGAGAGGCGAGACTATGGTAGGCTAGCAGCCATACAATTTGCTCACCGTATATTTTGAGTGACCGGGGCAAACACACCGATGAATGCATGGATGCGAAAGGACGTTGCTTTGGCCGTAAGCGTTATGGCTGACTACTAAAAATCATCGCATGATTAGGTGACCTACTGAAACAATCATTGTATTCACCGGGTAGTAGATCACAATTGGGCTATATATATCATCTGGCTGTTGACAAGAGTGAGTCAACCAAACCACGATAACAGGTTTCGGGGGAATGCGTCGCTTGCATATCTTCATACGAGATACTATAATATGTGTTCAAATGATGGATCGGTTTTCTTGGAAGCAACATCACATCATATGATGTTGGTTCGGGCGGGCCTCCGCTTTGTACAGGACCAACAGATATATTTTCAGTTTGTCTAATTCACATCTAGATACTCCCTCCGTTTCATAATATAAGTCTTTCTAGAGGTTTTAATAAGTCACTACATACGAAGCAAAATGAGTGAATCTACACTCTAAAATATGTCTACATGCATCCGTATGTTGTAGTCTATTTAAAATGTCTAAAAAGACTTATATTTAGAAACGGAGGGAGTATTTTTTAAGGATGTCACATTTAAGCTTTCACAAATATATAATGCAGCAATAAGAAATAAAAAAATAGACCACAAACAGAGTGGACATCAGCTTAGATGTGACATAACTATATCACATCTAGATATGTTTTAGACAAACCCATATATTTTACACTCACCCCTGCATGCTTATCAAATAAGGACCAACCTTGCCTGCCTGCCGCCACTTGCCCTCGGAAGTCGGCGGTGGAGTGGAAACGGGCCATATGATTCGTGTCTAGCCCTGACAATATGGCCGTTAGGCTAGGCACGTGCTTAGTCAAATCTTCAGTTAGGGCGATGTAGAGTGGTTAGCGTGAGCAGCGGAAGCGGCAGTTGCGGTACTACTATGCAAGCCGATCCGTTCCAATCCCATGCCCGAATTTAGCTATCTCCAGAATTTAGCGATCTTCAAGAACAGGCAAGAATCTAGATGAAAATTGTTAGACAAAATCCAACGAGAAACTCTAAGATTTCACTATTGAAATCTGAAACTTTGCCAAGTGCCAGATTGTTTGTCAAGTGCGTTTTGTCATGTACTAGGCAAACATAACCTTTGCTAAATTCCATGAAAAAGCACTAGGAAAAAGGACGACACTCGGTAAACACATGCTTTACCGAGTTCCCATCACATAGCACCCGACACACACATGATTTGCCGAGCTCGTGCCACGTGGTACTCAGCAAAACACATTTTTTTTCCTTTCTCTTCTCCCTTTTTTGTTTCATTTCTTTTGTGCAGATTTTTTTCTTTCTATTTGCGTCTCATGCTCTATTTTTTCTACAGTATTATTTTATTTTATTTTTATTTTATTTCCCCTTCTCCATTTCATTTTATAGTCATTTAGTGTATTTTTACGCATATATTCCATATAATTTAAATTTGAATTGCAAGTGAATAAAAAATGGCATAGTTGAGTTTAAAAAACTTATTTGTGTTCATCTGTCTATGTTTAGGACTTATCCAAGAAAAGGAAATAAATTACAAACATTGGGGTCCCAAAACTCGACCTTGAAGATGGTGGTTATTGGTTTCTTAATTCTGAATAATGTAAACGAAGTCTGAAAAATAAAATTTGGCATGATGCCTTTATATGGCATCAGTATTATGTGGAGAAAAATTAAAAGGTTTCATAAAAGTTTTGATGCACACTGCTTAGAAATCGACCATCTCTGAAGAAGATTCGTGTGTTTGACCTTAAAAAATATCTACAATGAAAATATCATTACATGTTCCATGTGAAAATTTGGCATTTTTTCGTTTGCTATATTTAAGTCATTTCAAGCATTTCTAGTTATTTAGCGAATACAATTAAAATTTGAACTACAAGTGCAAGAAAAAGTTGAAAAAATCGGGTTAAAGATCCGTTTGCATTCTTGTCAATGTTTAGGCCTTATCAAAGAAAGGAAAAGGAATTTTAATAATCAGGGTGCCAAGACTCAACATCGAAGATGATGGAGATTATTGATTTTTTAATTCCAAAAAATGGAAACGAAGTATGAAAGATAAGAAACTTGTCATGGTGGCCTTATATGACATCGGTATGTTGTGGTAAAAAAAATTAGAAAGTTTCACAAAGGTTGTAATGGACATTGCTTAGAAGCTAGACATCTCATAGAAAGAACTGTGGTTTCAAGATGGAACGTGTCAGATTAGAAGGAGAAATGACCAATGCTTCATCCATTGGCCTTGAATCTTGTTTGTGTTACTAAGTCTATGTTTAGGCCTTATCATGTCTATGTTCATGAGTGCAATGTATTTTTTGGTTTGTTTGCTATATTTAAGTCATTTAGTGCATTACAGAAATTTCCTACATTAAGCGCTTTTCTTTTCCCTTTTCCTGTTTGTTTTTTCGTGGGGGCGGGGGCGGGGGCACTACTAGGAAAAGGCTTATTAGTGGCGCACCTGTTTTGGCCATTAATGGCACACTACAGGTGCGCCACTAGTAACATATACTAATGGCGCACCCCTGGTGCGCCATTAGTATATCATACTATAGTGGCGCACCAGGCAGTGCGCCATTAGTAAGTCACACGGTGCGCCATTAGTATGCCTCCCAGTGGGTCATATTTACCTTGTGCTCTGGGTTACTAATGGTGTACTGACAGATAATGTGCCACTAGTATTTTTATAGCAGTGCGCCACTAATGTGTTGCTTGGTGCGCAACTAGTATGAATATTAGGATTTTTTTATTTTTTGATATTTGCACAGGTTACAAAATATATTACTGCACAGAATATAGATAGCACAACATATAAATAGCAGATTCATCAAATACAATAGAAGATTAGTCTCCGAATACAATTCATCATATTAGTCTCCGAATTCAAAAGACCGAACAAAATTAGAACATTACAAGTCTCGAGACCGCGAGTAGCGAGTTTGTAGAAAGTAATACTGCATTCGGAGATAATTGAGAGATGTGTCCTCTCTTATCTCCGTGCTACTGCTACTGCTATGCCTAAACATGACCTAAATACCCTATTTAAGGTAAAAATAGCATAAAAGAAAATAGACCCTGACTCTCCATTATGGAGAATGGAGATCATCCTGTCTCCAATTCTTACGCTTCGCTTCCTTTTGCTTTCAAGAACCTCCTTACGACTGTCCATACATTTTTTTTCATCCTTTGATTTGCATGTCTCCACTTCTTTTAGAAATCTGGTATGGACAGTTGAGATTCGTAGGATGACATGGCTGTATGTTCAAAATATTAAGGCAACCTTTCTGATACATCAAATGAGGCACACAATTCTTTGCGATTATCTGTTGAAAAATATAGTAATAACTTCATAGTTAGCAATGATGTACTAGTTTTAGAAGTATGCAAAATATGCACGAATGTCGTAATAGTAAAAAATCATACCAGGGTATCTCCATGGTAGTTATTGTAGTTCAACACATGCACTAGTGGCACGTATTGACCATAATGCTGAGGAGTTTGATTGTAGATATTGTAATTCTCAATGTCAGTACAAAATCCGACCAGATGATTTTTCTCCTTGTAAGTTAATTCGAAGCTATCGGTGTAGTGGGTTTTGTCTACCATCTCTCGCACATTCTTTGAAGAATGAACATAAGCTATCAATGGAAATAAGTTGTCAACTATTTTGAAATGAACAATATAAATTAGTTAATAATTAACTATGTTTGAGAAACTCACATACGGGTAGAACTGGAGGCGTATCAACAAGGACCCAAATGTCTATATTGTCTTGGTCGATGTCAGGATCACCAAGATCCATGGTGACAAGCATACCCTCATCAAAATCATACATCTTGCAAAATGCTTCCCAATTTTTGCAACCAAAATGGGTTACGCTCCCAGAATTATACAGATTTACTTCAAAATCCACATCATGATGAGTCCTTAGGTGAATTTTCTTTGTTTCAGAATTTTCATGGTCTTCAAAATCCATCCTCTCCAAGACATAGTGTCTTGCATGGCATGGGATAAGCTATACTCGAATGGTAAAAGATGAAAATTACACGTTGAAATAGTTGAAGTCATGCTTGATTATGAAAAAAACAATTGTCGTCGTTGTGTACCGTTTCAACTTCGAAAGTCTCCTCGAGCTTAATGCTAAAGCGTCGATCATCGTCCAGGTGAGGCCTGTCGCACAGACCTCGATCGTCATGGCAGCAGCCGCACTCCCCCGGGAGACTTTCGTCGTCCGATGACGACATTTTCTACGTTCATAATTCAAAACTACATCATCTCTTGCGTTGGGTCCAATAAGATAATCCACAGTGTGGTGAAAACACGCCCTTCGAACTGGTTTGAGCTATTGGTGAATGGAGATTGTCTAAGATTTTCAGTAGTAAGAAGTGAAGTGGTAATTTTGAGAGCAAATGGTTAGGATGAGTGGTTCCTCTTTCCTTTTTAGCTTTACAATAGAATATTGTTAGTCATGCACACTTGTGCATTTTCAGCCAGGCCCAGTGGAGTTGGCCTAAAAATATTTCTTTCTTTAAGCCCGCTACATCCATCTCAAATATTTATGGTCAAGGGTTAGCAGGGCCATCCAAATAGAATATGTGGTATGGGCTTTTTTAGTAGGTCATCCTACCAGATTAGGGTTTATCGATGACGAGAAACTGACATTAGTAATAACTATGAGTTGATATCACACTTTTATATGTATAACACAAGAGGCAGTTGATCCTACTTAATTAAGTACTAAGATACCCCGGCCCATGCATTAGTCGCAAGTACCCCATATGTTCTATTTTTAGCAAAGTCATGCTAAAATTTACAAAAAATTTCAGCATGACCTTTGCTGAAAATAGGACATTATGAAGTACCCGAATTTTCCGGAACGGAAGTTAATTGACATTCTGGCAAACTCAAGGGTCTCTCGGGGTACCTGCAAAATCATTACCCCCGCGTAATGAAGTCACCAATGATGGGTCATTTCAGAAGATCACAAGTAGCATCATCACAAGTACAACATCATCACAAGTGAAATACCAGGATGATATAATTAGTGCCCACTGATCACTAACAATGGAATTATTTTCCCATCATTCAGCATTCTGATGTCCTAGTATATAGGCATCCACCACAGCAACTTCAAAATGATTCTATGTTTTGGGCATCATGCATCAAAAGGTTTCTTGGTTTGATGATCCTTCTACTTCCAGGTTTGGGCATAAGATACAAGGTACGTAAACCAACTCATGGAAAAGACACTATAGCAGAAGGGCAGCTACACCACAAGATTAAACTTGCCACTAGCTCTGAACTATGAAAAATAACCCAAAAAAGAAACATATGAGGCAGCACTGCAAAACCAGAAAGACATATGAGCCATG
Source organism: Triticum urartu (assembly GCF_003073215.2). Taxonomy (NCBI): domain Eukaryota; kingdom Viridiplantae; phylum Streptophyta; class Magnoliopsida; order Poales; family Poaceae; genus Triticum; species Triticum urartu. Next base: position 617,760,993 of record NC_053025.1, read on the forward strand.
ACACAAAACAAACCTAGCTATCTCTGAACTACTTGCAGAGCAACAACCATGCCAAACTGCACACAGAAGAGCAAAAACACAAGGCCTAAATACCCTAGAGCAGCCCACAAACCTAGCAAACTATCCAATCGGGGGCAGCAAACACACAAGCCAAAGCAGCTCAAGGACACCAAGTGACAAAGCATGACAACCATGGGTTGTAACGGGCAGACGGAGGGGGCAGCGTTGAAGGTAGGCAGCGGGAGCAGTGAGCAAAGCAGCAGCAATGCAAGGAGCGGAGTAGCGGCAGGAGCAGCAATGCAGCAGTAGCAGCACAAGATTGTGCCATGCTGAAAGATTGTGCCATGTAGAAAATTGCCATGCTAATCTTTAGATAAATACAAATAGAACAAACTCTTATATAAAAATTTGCCATGCTATTTTACAGAACAAACAAACATTTTGCCACCTTGATACATAACTGAATTTTTCACCTTGATACATAACTGAATTTTTGTGTAGTAGGTTCAGATCTCATTCTTTGAGCTATCACACTTTTTTTGTTTACACAGCTACAATCTTTTGCCATGGCAAATCTTGGGACCATGGTCACATGGAAAATGTAGGATTGCTCTTAGCTAAAAACACGGCAATTGTAAAAAACTGAAGGAGAGGCGAAAGAGGGGAAGCGAGGGGAGCTCACCGCGGAGGCACACGAGGGCCCGACGATGGATTAGGAGCAGCAGGCCGGCCGGACTTGAAGGAGAGGCGGCGGAATCCGAGGTGGAAGAAGGGCTCGGTGGCGGGTTTGCGGTGCTCCTCGGCTCGGCTCCGGTCTGGTTCGTCGACGTATCCGACGGAGACGACGTAGACGCTTGTGCTGGACTTCTCCGGCCTGCTTCGGTGCTGGACGGTGTGGAGACGGAGACGCGTCGGGGTGGGGTCGGGGGCGGAATGGGGAGGAAGGGGAGGATGGGGAGAGGGAGGCGGCGGGGGCACGGGGGCGGCGGCGCAGTGGGTCAGGGCTGAGAGAGATGTGAGATTGGGGATCGGGGATTGGGGATTTTAATGGGGGGAGGGATAGCAATGGCGCACCACCTAGCGGTGCGTCATTAGTAACTTTTTTTGAATAGAAATGGCGCACCACCTGGCGGTGCGCCATTAGTAATTTGTTATTTGATTTTTTTTGGATTTTTAGTTGCATCTAATAATTTTTTAGAAAACATTTATGAATATGAAAACTACGATTTAAATACAATCGAGAAATGAAGACTACGATTTAAAAAAATATTCATGAATTCAAAAAGTGCTCATGAAATTCAAAAATATTCATGAGTTCAAAAAATATTAACAAATTCAATATTTTTTGTGAGTTAGAAATTCAATACCAGAATAAACACATAAATAAATATTCATAAGGACTAGAACGGAACAAATATCATTACTAGTTTTGCAAAACAAACAAAAAATATAATGGTTAGTAGTGGCGCACCTTGATTGTCGTGCGCCATTACTAGTTTGAATTAGTAATGCTGCACTTTTCTCTGGTGCGCCATTACTAGTTTTGGAAAAATAATAAAAAAATTGCTAGTAATGACGCATCGTGTGTGTGGTGTGCCATTACTAGTTAAAACTATTAATGACGCATTATGCTCTGATGCGTCATTAATAATTTTGGAAAAATAAAAAATGCTACTAATGGCGCACCGTTTGTCTAGTACGTCATTAGTAATGAGGACATTAATGGCGCACCTGTATGTATACAGCAATGGCGCATCACATACATGGTGCGCCATTAATGTCCATATCAGCTATAGGCCTTTTCCAAGTAGTGGGGGGAGGGGGGCGCTAATATAAAAGCAGAGAAAGTAGAAGAAATAAAAGAGAAAATAAATGGTGAAGGAAACAAAAATAATCTAATACTTATTAAAAATAAAGAAACTGAAAAAACAAATATAGAAAATAGAATAAATAAAACTGCTAGGACTCAAACCTAATACCTCTGCCTCCTATAATTCCCCTCTAACGACTACACTATGTCATCATGATTTGTGTTAATATTGCAACAATATAGCTATTGTAGTTAGAGCAATGTTGATAGTACAACTAAGAATCGGCTATAAGTACTTGCCATGTCACCTATAGTCAACCTAATAGTCGACATATATTGTACGTTGTAAGCTCTAAATATGTACTACTTTATTAAAAATTGGCTCATCTTACAATCTCACAAAATGTCATGGGCCCTGTGGTATGACTAGCTCTTATTTGCACATATATTCCTTATATAATACTCCCTCCGTTCATTAATATAGGGTGTATAGTTTTTAGCACGGAAATTAAAGAACGCATGTGGAGGGAAAATTTCTCAAGTTTTGGGCGAGATTACACCTGACTAATTGACATGAGAAAATAGAGGAGCCTGCCTAATATAAGGAAATATAGTCAAATCCCTAAAAACATTATCCAGACGAGTGGTGCAACGCAATACACCTTATATTTCGGACTTTTTCTCAAAAATCTATACACCTTATATCAAGGAACAGAGGGAGTATTATTTTAAATTATGGTTCCTTATTTGACACTCTATTTTTTCTTGCCTATTTAACATTGGATATAAATTTTATGCTTTACGACACTTTCATCCATTTTTTCATCTAACGATGTTAAATTATATATAAAACAACACTTTTGCCCCTTATGTAATATGAACCGGCCCAAATCGCTCGCTCCCCGGGATCCAAGTCCACTCATCCCATCCTCCTCCGACGCCAATCACACGGATACAACTAGTCAGCTATGTGAGCGCTTTATTCGCAGAAAAATGTGAGCGCTGGCACGGCTGCATGACGAAACTGTATGGAGAGCTTTACATGGCACGATCCCAGGTTTTGCTGTGCTTGCTAATCATCATATAAATGTACGTGCTCAGTGTCCAGTTTGTCTGCAAGGGGCTGAAGACATGAGACATTTCATGTTCACATGCCAAAGAGCGAAGAAAGAAATCTTTTTTTTTGCGGAAAGAAGAAAGAAATCTTTAGGATTACTAGATGCAATTAAAGAAGCTTTAATAGTTGACCGCTCCTGCAGCATGGTCCTTGAAGAACTTCTGAGAAAAGAGATCAAATTATCAGCAAACTTGTGTAATCTGGGATAAGAAATCCATTAGTGTTGGTGCTTGGTACATATGGTGGCAAAGAAGGGAGTCCGTCAAAGGGAACTCTGTTGCTCCACCGGAAAGAACCGCCTTTGCAATCCAGGCGTTAACATCAAACGTTGCAAAATATTTGGGCTCTACTGACCCACGTAAAATCACTTGGGAGAGACCTCACATAAGTTGTTATAAAATGAATGTTGATGCTGCTTATTTTGAAGATGGGTCAGGAGCTGCAGCTGCTATACTTTGGAATTCAAAGGGGGAAGCGATGGCAGGATGTTCACGGATTCTCAAGAATTTACTTAATAGCACAACAACGGAGGCCGTAGCGTTGCAAAGGGGGCTTTCTATGGTATACAAGATCTCGAATGCACCGACGTTATTATGGAATCTGATTCTCTGGAGCTTATTCAAACCATGCAATGGAATTATCTAAGTGTGGACACCCTACACAGCCATTTTGGCTGATTGCTTTCAAATGGCTTCTTCTATAGGTGGAGTGAGTTTCACCCACTGTATTAGGGATGCAAACCGAGTGGCGCATAATTTAGCTAGATGTACTTATGATTTGAATGTAGAAGTGGATTGGGATGGCGATCCACCAAGCTTCATTCTTCGAGACATTTTATTTGATGTAACCGTCATTTGAATTTTAATAAAGCATGCCCAAGGACGTCCTTCTCAAAAAAAAACTGTGGGCGGTCAACTATTCTTGATCAGCTTCTTGATCAACACGGCTGCAAAACAAAATATTCACATACCTGACTCCCTGTACGTTGCATTTTTGCTAGCCAGGCAGCTGTGTACCCGTTCTTTGGTATGTATGTGTTGCTGGCAGCCGCACGAATACCCGAATACATTTACACTGATGTGGATATTTGACCATACACGTGTATGCACAGATAATCTATATCTATACCTACTATTAAAAGGAGGTAATATTTTTAATTTCGTCCCGCTTTGTTTGGCCCGGTATCAATTAATTTCACGTACGATATTTGGTTTCATTACTTGTCATTTGTTTTGGCCCAACAGAAGAAGCTCACCTGACAACGCATTGTGGCCCATGTCTGGAGAGATGACAAAAAATAAAATAGCCGATGGCAGGGTTCGATCTCATAACCCATCAACCGGCCACGTGCAGTTTGTCCAACTGACCCAGCTAGAAATATGAGAGATTTTTTTCCTCCCATTATAACGCACGGACTTTTTGCTAGTTGGATACATATGATATGTGTCAGCTAGTAAAAATACACAAACATATATGCACATATATTGCTGCCGCTGTTCGGATATGCATGCACGTATGGTCGGCCGATACACAAGTATTCGGATACATACATGTACACCGGGGTCCTGCATGGGTATTCGGCTACGTATTTTTAGACCTGGCCTTTAACACGAACAAGTACTAAGCAATCCAACCAATTAAAAAAGACATCCTTGTCATGCACGTACTTACAAGATAGTAATTAGTATGCCAACTAGCGCATGCACGTAGCAACTTAGGGCATGCACAATGATTCTATCTTATGAATGTCACGTAGGATAAATGATGAGATGGAGGAGATAAAAATTATAAAAAGGGGCTTGTCTTCTCTTATTTAAGAGAAGACTAAGAGAAGACAAAAGATGATCTCTTAACATAATATGTCTCATCATGTTTTTAAAAATAACTAGTTATTGAAGATAAGACTAAAAGATGATTCATTGTAGACATATTTGTTTGTCATTTTTAAATTATATGCAAGACTTAAAATAAAACTATCTTATCAACCATTGTGCATGCTCTTATACTTTCATGACTAAAACACACATGTGAGGAGGACGTCCACTTAAAATTCATTATTATTTAAGACTAAAATTTCTTATTAAGCCAAGTACAAGAGCACGCTGGACATGTCTATTTTTCTTTCAATGTTAGCCACGTACAAAAGCACATACCACATGAGGGGTAAAAATATCTTTTCAGGTCTCACTTAACACCGTTAAAGCTTAAAATAGATGAAAGTGTCATAAATGGCATAAACTTTAGACTCAGTGTTACCTACGAAAGAAAAAGTTTTTCGGTGTTAAATAGAGGAACAAACTCTAAGGTAGTGTTAAACACGGAATTCTCTTAATCTAAAGCCCGGTTCCCTTCTCTCTCCTCCAACTAGAAAAGGTATATAATATTTAAATTCTTATAGCCTATCAGCATCATTTTATTGTTTTTTCTCTTTTTTCGAAAAGGGGGGAGTCCCCGGCCTCTGCATCAGATTGATGCATACGGCCATCTTATTAATCAAAAAAAAAGTAGTGTCAACAAGGTTCCAAGGTCTCCAAAAATTAAAAAACAAAGAAAGCTCATACAGAGCCATAAAGGGCTAGAAACATCAGCTAGCCAAGATAAGACGCCACAACCGGCTGGCTATAAATAGATAGGTAAACTAAATGTCTATCCTATTACATGACCGCCATTCAAACCGGTTGAAGATATCCCGAGCTACCATCTCCCAGCGGAATGATCCAGTAACCAAATGCTCCCTGACCTCCGTCGGAGTGAGTAGCGACCATGAACGGATCAGTGCCGTAGTTCGGAATATAACCTGCAAAAAATGAATACATGATATTCTGTTAAAAACCAAATCATTTCTGCAAGTCCAGATAGTCCACAGCAAAGCGCAAACCCCAACCCGAATGTGTTCCGCTAAGTCAGGCTCAATCCCATTCAGCCATGTCCCAAATAACGCGTTAACAGAATTCGGTGGTTTGATATTAAAAGCAATGTGAACCGTCTGCCAAAGGACTTTGGCCAACGGGCAATCAAAAAAGAGGTATTTGATTATCTCATCCCGATCACAGAAACTACACCTGGTAGGTCCTGTCCAATTACACTTTATCAAATTGTCCTTGGTTAAAATAACTTGTTTATGGACAAACCACATAAACACTTTTATTTTCAAAGGAATTTTGACATCCCAAACATGCTTGGAAGTAGGAATGGAGTTCGAATTAATAACATCGATGTACATCGATTTAACTGTGAATACTTCAAACTTAGTCAGTTTCCAGCGTAATTCATCGGATTGTTGGGAAAGCTGGACCTCCATCAGAAAAGGAGCACACAATATTTGTGTTGGATGCCTATTGGTGGAGGCAAAGAAACACACGGATCACTAACATGGCAGGTTGAATGCCCATTGGTGGAGGGAAATAAGGCCACATACGCGAGCTTATCCTAGCGCCACTCATGCCTGAGGGCCACTGTGCCTATGCCCGAGGGCTTCCGCACCAAGAGGACTTATCGCGCTTGGGCCTGATCCCACCCCAAGGCTTCGGCACCCACAGACATCTCCTAGATCACCTGCGACATCGACGGGACACTGCTCGGACATGCGTCACAGTCTGGAATATATATAGAAGTGAAAAGGAGTGATTTATTGGTTGTATGTGTGTGAACTACTTCACTGAGTTACATTCTGAGTAACAATAAAAAAATAGGAAGAGGATGTGCCTCAAATTTAACAAGAACTACTTAGTTTAGTGCCCTAGGTTGATTGTAATAGTCTCCAGGCACCCTCATGGTCCAAGATGAGTTGTGAATAGTCCACCCCCTATACTATGGGTTCATGGCAATAGCCCAGATCTATTCTCTCCCCTTGTTGTATTTCGTTGATTAATACAATAGCCATATGATCTACCTAGAACTTGTATGGTTAATCTGGTGAGTTTGTGGCGGTGATTTATATCATGTGATGACGTTTCCTATTATGTTCAGATTTGTGAATGCAATTATGTTTGACATATAGGTGTATATTTAACTTCAATTCTTTGTTTAATCTTGGCCATTTTATACTGGGAGTGGTGTGCATTAGTTGGGTTCAATATTGCAAGTAATCTACTGCAGTGATAGAAAGTGGAAAAGTCTTGTATTAAATTGTTGCCACTAAGCACTAGTGCAGAACCGGGCAATAGCACCGGTTCGTAAGGCCGGCGCTAAAATGTAGGGCACTAAAGCCCCCCCCCCCCCCTTTAGTACCGGTTCAGCACGAACCGGTGCTAAAGGACAACCACGTGGCACGAGCCAGTTTCGGGGGCAGGGAGCCCTTTAGTGCCGGTTGGTGTCACCAACCGGTATTAAAATGTTGGGGGGATTTTGGGTTTATGATTTCTTTTTTATTTAATTTTGTGTTTTCCATTTAATTCTTTTTCGTTTGCTGGTATTTTACGATACTACATATTATACACGTTATGCATATATATAAATAGAATTTCTAGTAGAACCGATATATATATCATCGAATGTCTCACACAACCACCATTAATTAATTCACACATATATACACACATGTATATATATATATATATATACAATTTCTCCTAGTTGGTGCCTTCGGAGCCAGTGGCATTAGCCTAGCTAATTGGTGCCTTCGGAGTACGATAACAATTGGAAGTGGTTCATGGGGGCGGTAGCGGGTAATAATATTCTCCTTTGGGATCTATGACCTGGTCGAGCAAAAATCCCGCTATTTCCTCTTGAATTGCTTCTATGCGGTCCTGTGCTAGGAGCTTGTCCCGCACCTCTTTAAACTGTTAAGAAGGAGATCAATATGCATGTGTATTAGTTGTGTGACTAGATATCGATAATGGTGTAAAAATTGTGAATAGTGTTCTGACAATCGATATCGTACCCACTCCTGTCTTTGAGATTTGCTCCTTTCGGACGCCATCATGCGAATGTTCTCGCAAATGTAGTATGCACATAGATCATTCCCCGGCACCTGCTTCAGGGCCTTTACGAGAATGGAATTTCATCAGATAATAATTAATCAAGCATGATAATTAAAGAGATGTCAGCTAGCTAGTACTACTTAATTACTTACCTTGGATCGATACCATTTCAGCTTTTGTTTCCATGCGCCTGGAGTGGCCCTGATGAACTTTGCCCAAGCCCTGCCCCGCCGACAAAGAAAATGAATAAATGGGTTATTAAATAGTTTTTATCAGGAAATGACGAACTAATTAAATAGGCCGAGATATAGTTAATAATGATTGAAATTACCTGTTGACTATCCCCTTCACGATGGTGTAGTCACTGGTTTTCTTAAGTAGCGAGTCTAGTACTTCAACTGTTCCTTCATCAACTTTAATGATTAACAAGATCCAGTGAAATCTGCATGCACACACGTTTGCATGTCTTAATTAAGCGAGCATATGTAAGCAAAAACATGTATGTCGGTGTCAAAACCGGCGGATCTCGGGTAGGGGGTCCCGAACTGTGCGTCTAGGCCGGATGGTAACAGGAGGCAAGGAACACGATGTTTTACCCAGGTTCGGGTCCTCTTGATGGAGGTAAAATCCTACGTCCTGCTTGATTAATATTGATGATATGGGTAGTACAAGAGTAGATCTACCACGAGATCAAGGAGGCTAAACCCTAGAAGTTAGCCTATGGTATGATTGTTGTATGATGAAGTTGTCCTACGGACTAAAACCCTCTGGTTTATATAGACACCGGAGAGGGTTAGGGTTACACAAAGTCGGTTACAATGATAGGAGTTCTTGAATATCCGCATCGCCAAGCTTGCCTTCCACACTAAGGAAAGTCCCATCCGGACACGGGACGAAGTCTTCAATCTTGTATCTTCATAGTCCTGGAGTCCGGCCGAAGGTATAGTCCGGCTACCCGAACACCCCCTAATCCAGGACTCCCTCAGTAGCCCCTGAACCAGGCTTCAATGACGATGAGTCCGGCGCATAGATTGTCTTCGGCATTGCAAGGCGGGTTCCTCCTCCAAATTCTTCATAAAAGTTTGTAAACACCAAGAGTAGTGTCCGGCTCTGCAAAATAAGTTTCCACGTATTGCCACAGAGAGAATATTAACACAAATCTAATCTACTGACGTATTCCGCAGCGTGACATCACACTACGGCCAAGCCTTTATTCGAATCGTTTTCACTTTTCCACCTCAGCGTGTTTTGCGAGGCGGTTTCCTTGGCACGTCTTGTTAAAGAAGAGATCGTGTCCCCTTTATTTACGGGATTCTCATCAATACGGACGTGGGTAACCCAATCGTGCCCGTTAGCATGTCTTCTCGATTAAAGGCGAGTCCCAAATGGTTACGGGGAGGGCTCCTGGTATTCAACCTCTTATAAAGAGACCAGGGCCTTACTCCTTTTCCCCAAATTCAAAACAAGTTCGCCCGTCGCTTCGAGTTCCAACACCCTAGGCTCTAGATTCTAGGCACTTCGGACCTTCGACAATGTCCGGTTCCGACCTTCAAGGCCGATGGATGCCCTCCTCCGTCACGGAGGAGGACGTGCTAAAGTTGAGAGAGGCTAAGTTCTTGACCGCCAAAATTTCGCATAGGTTGCCTGCTCAAGGGCAGGCTATTCTCAGTCCCCAGCCCGGTGAGAGCGTAGTGTTCATGTCTCACTTCCTTCGGGGGTTAGGCTTCCCGACGGATCCCTTCGTGAGGGGGCTGATGTTCTATTATGGGCTAGAATTTCATGACTTAGCTCCGGAGTCCATCCTCCACATTTCCTCATTCATCGTTGTGTGCGAAGCGTCCCTCTGTATTACCCCTCACTTCGGATTATGGCTCAAGACTTTTGGAGTGGAGCCGAAGATGATCGAGGGACGGCACGCAGAGTGCGGAGGTGCTGTCATAAGTAAGAATGCCGATGCTCCATGGCCCGAGGGCTCCTTTCGAGAGGAGCTCGGCTTGTGGCAACGAGAATGGTTCTATATCACCACTACCAGGAGCACCAAGTGGGTGGCGCTTCCTGCCTTTCGCTCGGGTCCACCACCACGGCTAGCATCATGGGTCAACAAAGGATTAGATTGGGGGTTATCCAAAGACGTGCCCTTGTTGCAGGGCCGCATTAGGGATCTCTTAGAAAGAGACCTCAACCTGGTCAAGGTGACGCAGGTTATGCTGATTCGCCGAACACTGCCCGGCAAACGTCGCTCCCTTCGTCTGTGGGAGTTTAATCTGGAGGGACCACGAGCTCTCCAGAATTTTATGGGCGCAACGCCCGTGGAGATGTATAAAATGTTCTTCGGATCACAAGCAATGTGTCCGGATTTGACCGAGGATGCAGGTTTAAGCTGCAATCGCCCGGATACTCAAGTAAGTAACCTTGTGCCTAGACTCACCATCCGTACAATTGTCATAATTCGCCCCTAAAAGAGATTTCCTTTTAAACAGGAGTGGATAGCGAAGGCAAAGCTGATCAGGTGTCCGGCTCCCCTTCCTGAGACCAGGCCGGATCTCGTGCTAGTCAGGATGTTGAAGATCGTGCCTTTGGAGGGAAGTGAGGGGGAGGACAAGGAAACTATGGCCTCCTCAAAGGAGGCTGCTCTGAAGGGAGGAACCGACAATTCCTCTCCTAAGGGGAAGAAGAGGGCCGCCTCTGATGACCCGAAGACCATGGCCTCAAAGCAGGGGGGAAAGTCCTCGTCAGAGGGTCCGACGCCGGGGAGATCCTCGGCCGAACTACGCCCTCAAAGGGATCAGCCCTTCAGCGAGCCGTAAGTAGAGAAAGATCTTCCTTTAGAGGGATGAGAGAAATCCTTGCTATTCATCTGAGAAGATTAACCGAAATTTTACTTTGTAGCTCGGACCTCAGCCCTTCTCAGCAGAGCTCGTCTTCGGGGGATCTTCTTCCGGAGATGATGGAGAGTGGAACGCCTCCCCCTGCCGTACTGCCTGGCGAGGCGGGCGACCCTGAGGTGTCGTCGCGGAGGGTTTCTCCGAATCCGGCAAGGGTGGAAGGTAGCCATATGTTCCCCAAGGTTCTCCGCGTCCGGCCTTCGATGGAGGTCATAGGACGAGTCCGGCACAGTCCGATGCGCGGTCGGAGGAGCTGATGATTCTGCTGGGGCGAGCTTCTATCTCAGAGGAGCACCGTGCATTGATGGGTACGGTGATTGGAAGGGTTTCGTCCGCGGAAAGCGGATTGCATGAGGCCGTCAGAAGTTTGTTGACGGGTTTTGAGGTACGTTTGATAATGTACTTCTTTGTCAGTTGCGCATAAACAAGATGCGCCCTGTGTAGATAGTAGCCCTTGAGACTCTGTGCGTTGTCAAAATTGACGGCGCGCAGAGGATCATAATCCCAGGTCTAAAATGTCGCCTTTGTATACAGGTGGCGAAGTGTCCGGAATCGAGCCGAACTAATGATTTTGCCGAACTAAAGCGGCAACTTGACGTGGAAGATGCCGACATTGCGCTCGTCAACGAGCGGCTTGATGAGGCTCAAGGTATGCAATTCCTCGGGCAGCATCTGGTAAGAGAAGCTTTATGCCAGTATCTTACAATGTGTGTGCTTGACGCAGATGGTGCGGCCACCGTGGAGATTCTTCGGGCGGAACTTGCCCGAGCTAAGGAACAAGCCAGGAAAAGTGATGCGGCTGCCAAGAAGGCTCTTGAAGAGCTAAGAGCCGAACAGGCTGCTCACTGCCGAAGCAAGAAGGAGATGGCCGAGATGGCCGTGAAGTTAAAAAGTGCTGCTGACCGTTGCAAGTTTCTTGAGAAAGAAGACCAGGCGAGACAGACGGACTTAGAGAAGGCCGTTGCTGATGCCAAGGACGCTCGCTCTGCAATGAGAGCTGCGAAGGAGGAGCTGCGTCAGGCCAGACAGATTGCGGCTGGAAAGCCCTTTATGCTGCGGAGGAAGTTTTGCAATCCGAAGTTTGCTCCGTTGGACCGGATGTGGAGTTTGGAGGACACCTATCTGGATTTGGCAGCGAGTGCTGCTGATGCGACCGAATACTTTCGAGATCAAGAAGATCGCGAAGTGGAAAGGCTTTTCTGGTCGCAGTTCCAGAATCCAGAGCGTCCACTGGCAGTGGAAGATCGTCTGGCTCAATGGGCCAAACTGAATAGATTGTCCGGACTCGCCATGAAGTACGTCATGGGTCATCTGTGGTCGGGGAGATCGGAGCCAAAAAGTTATTTCAGCTTGGTGCAGCAATTCCTTGACGCGGTGCCACGTATCAATGCGATGAAGAGGTCAGCATGCATAGAGGGCGCACGGATGGCTCTTACCCGTGTCAAGACATACTGGGCAGAGATGGAGACCACCGTTGTTGCATCCCGAGATTCAGACAAAAGCCGAGCACCCTCCGAGCACTATTTTCAGGAAGTCCTTGAAGGCGCTCGTGTAATAGAGACGCAGTGCTCGAAGGATGCTATGTTCTGATAGCATACGTAATTATAAAGCAATATTTTGATGAATTGTAATAGCCTTTTATACTTGTACCTTCAAGTATTTGGAACACCTCCTATGCGGCCGTTTTAAGATATATATATACAAAATCTGAAAGATTGCAGTCGTTGGCTTCAGCCCCCACGCACATAGTGCGGGGGTGCTCGCAGAAGGCGCATTTTCACACTTAATCCAACGTCTTGGTCCTACAAAGGAGGTGATAGCGCAGCGAGCTAGGCAACCGGACTATAATGCTTTAACACTTTCACTTAGCCATAGGAGCTTGACAATGAGACTATTTAGGTAGCCTCTGGTGGCGACTGCGCTTGCCCGAATTCGGGGCGCGTATGTGCCTGGCCGGGAAACGGCCCTTCGTTAATGCAGAGGAATCCTAAATATTCCGGAGAGTCATCGAGTGGTTGACCAGTCTCACGCCATATAATGACAGTCGGTTTTCGGCTTTCTCTACTGAGGTGCTCGCCTGGCCGAACCAGGGCAAAATCGCAGTAGTTCTCCTGGTGCCGCCTTAGCCGATAGAGCGGAACGTAAGGCGGCCGAACACAGGAGCATAAGGCCAAACTCGCGGCGCCGAACACTCCCTAAGGTATTCGGTCTTTATGAGAGCGGGCGAGGTAACGCTCTGAGGTATAAGCCCCTAGTGTCCAGGTACGCGCAAGAATTCTGACGTGGCCACATGCCAAGACGCCAGCCTCCTCCTTGGTCATAGAGCCAGGGGATGTGTATCAACAAGAGAAAGTAAAAAAGGTTTACGCAGGGTCTTAATCTGAAAAGAATCCTTGGAACGGGTCCCTACTGCACGTCTGTGCCTGTGTCTCCGTTGTGCCGTATCCTGGACGGGCGTAGCACGACGTTCATCTGTAAAAAGAGAGCAACTAAGTTGAAAAAGGGGCGTGCTGAACAAAAGTGATATGAAATAAACAACGTGTAAAGTAAAATATTAAAAATTGAGCTTTATTGTCTCCTTTTATACGTGTGAAGCCCCTAGTGCAGGGGTATATGGCCACCAAGCCTTTATCAACGATACTTTTGTGCCGGACTCGTCTATCTGTGTCCGTGGTCTTAATGACCTGTTCCGATGTTCTGGCTGGTGAAGCCATTGTATTGTGGGGCTGTTAAAGCGGCCGCACAATCCTCCGCTTGGGGGAGGTGTTCTCACTGCTTCCCCTTTAAGGAGATGATGCCACGTGGACCGGGCATCTTAAGCGTAAGAGATGCATAATGCGGTATTGCGTTAAAGCGGGCGAAAGCTTCGCATCCCAGTAGTGCTTGGTAGCGACTTGAGAATGGGACGATGTGGAAAGTCAGCTTTTCACGACGGAAGTTATCGGCAGAGCCGAAAATAACCTCGAGCCGGAGAAAGCCCATGCAATGGGTGTCCGGACCTGGCGTTACTCCTTGAAAGGAGGTTTTGCTGTGGCAAATTCTTTTTGGGTCGATCCCCATGTGGCGGATTGAGTCCTGATATATCAGGTTGAGTCCGCTGCCACCGTCCATAAGGACGTTTGAAAACTGGAGTCCGCCAATTATTGGATCGAGTACCAGGGCAGTCCAGCCTGGGTTCCTGATACTTCTAGAATAATCCAGATGATCGAAAATGATTGGTTTTGACAACCAGTGGCGGGATTCCTTTGGGATAGGCCATGGGGCGCGTACCTTTACGGGCACCGCACGTTTTGTTATGTGGAGTAAGTTTACTGTTTTTACTTCTTGTGGGAAATTCTTTTGTTTCCTGGTACTCTGCTTTTGGGGTTCGTCCTCGTCTTCGCTTGGTGTGTCGAGCCCCTTGTGTTCGGCGTTGAGTCTGCCGGATTGTTTGAAAACCCAACAATCTCTGTGGGTATGGTTAGCAGGCTTTCCGGGAGTGCTGTGTATTTGACATATACTATCCAAGATTTTGTTTAGGTTGGATAGGTCGTCCATGTTATCTTGGAGGGGCGACTTTTTCTAATTCTGTCGTGAGCCTTTGAATCCGTCGTTGACTGCTGTGCTCTTCGGACTTTTTTCCTTAATCCGGCGACGGTCCTTATTGCGTCGCGGTTTTCCGTTTCCATCCCTAGTTTCGGATGTACTTGGGTCACTGGTGCTACATCTTGCCAACCAGCTGTCCTCTCCTGCGCAAAAGCGGGTCATGAGTCTTGTTAGTGCGGCCATTGTTCTTGGCTTTTCTTAGCCGAGGTGTCTGGGGAGCCATTCGTCTCGGACATTATGCCTGAAAGCCGCTAAGGCTTCAGCGTCCGGACAGTCGACTATCTGATTCTTTTTAGTAAGAAATCTATTCCAGAATTGCCGAGCTGACTCTCCGGGCTGTTGAGTTATGTGACTAAGATCGTCTACATCCGGAGGGCGGACATAGGTCCCTTGAAAATTTTCTCGGAAAGCGTCCTCGAGCTCTTCCCAACTTTCGATTGTGTTTTCAGGAAGGCTTTTGAGCCAATGCCAGGCTGGCCCTTTAAGTTTGAGGGGTAAGTATTTTATGGCGTGGAGGTCATCTCCTCTAGCCATATGTATGTGGAGGATATAATCCTCATTCCAGACTCCAGGGTCTGTTGTTCCATCATATTCCTCTATGTTTACGGGTTTGAATCCCGCTGGAAATTCATAATCCAGGACCTCATCGGTGAAACATAGGGGGTGTGCGGCACCCCTGTATTTGGGTGTGCCGGATTCTGATAATGGCCTTATTGCATTGCTTACGAGAGCTTGCTTTCTTGGCCCGTAAATGGACCTGGCTGGGCCATGATGCGAATCCTTAAGTGGGTCGCATGCTGGCTTAAGTGCGGCGCTGCTTGCCGCTTTATGCTGGCCATGGGGTCGTCTATCTGACAGTGTGGCTTTCTCACTTTTGGAGTGCGAGGGCTCTAAGGCCTCCTCGTCGAATTCAGGCAGTAGCTTTCTCATCGGATAGCTTTTAGTGCGGCGATTGTCACCGTATTTGTCTGCGGTATTGATTACTTTACTCCATCTGATCCTGAGTGCATCTTCCGTAGTTTTTAGCTTCCGCTTCTGCTTTTTCAGGCTGCGTGCGGTTGCAACGAGCCGTTTGTGGAGGTTCTTCTGCTTCGTGGGCTTGTCCGGCGTAGGGTCGTCTGGAATGCCATTTTCGTCGGGGGAGGGATGTTCGGTTTCTCTATCCGGGTTGTCCTATTGGGACGATTGCTCTAAGGCATGCTCGTCGTCTACCGGCTCATCCTGCTCTATGGCTGGGTCTTTATCGAGGCGGGGCTTGGGTCGGTGTTTACGCCGACGCTTTGATTGTTTTTCGAGAGATCGATCCCTCTTTCCATCCCCGTTTTCCTCGTTGTTGCTTCCTTTAGGGGTATCCACCATGTACACATTGTGAGATGAGGTGGCTGTCCGATGCCCTATAGGCGTTGGTTCTTGGTTGTCTCCTGCATCGTCGTCCATACCGTCGATGTCTTCGGAGTCAAAGTCGAGCATGTCGGTTAAGTCGTCGACAGTGGCTACGAAGTGGGTGGTGGGTGGGTTTTGAATTTCTTCATCATCTGAATCCCATCCTTGCTGACCGTAGTCCGGCCAGGGCTCTCCTGATAAAGAGAGAGACTTTAGCGAATTCAGGATGTCGCCGAAGGGCGAGTGCTGAAAGATGTCTGCGGCGGTGAACTCCATTATCGGTGCCCAATCGGATTCGATCGGCAGGGGCGCGGGAGGCTCGGAGTTCGGAAAGGAATCCGGCTCCTTGGGGTCACGGGCCATGCGGAGTGCGGGGCTGGAGTTCGGCTCGATTGCCTCTGAGATCGCAGGCCCTAAGGCAGCGTCCAACCGCTGATCCTCGATCGGCGCAGTAGGCTCCGAATCAATGGTCGAAACCGATGCGTGTGCGGCCTCCAAGGCACTGTTCGGCGGCAGAGCTATATCATGCCCATCGAGACAGTGCGGCGCGCTTGGCTGTGGCTCGAATCCGTCGAAGATCAAGTCCCCGCGGATGTCAGCCGTGTAGTTTAGGCTTCCAAACCTGACCTGATGGCCAGGGGCGTAGCTTTCGATCTGCTCAAGGTGGCCAAGCGAATTGGCCCGCAGTGCGAAGCCGCCGAAGACGAAGATCTGTCTGGGGAGAAAAGTCTCACCCTGGACTGCATCGTTGTTGATGATCGAAGGAGCCATCGGGCCTAAAAGCGACCACACAAAGGAACTCTCAATGAAAGCACCAATGTCGGTGTCAAAACCGGCGGATCTCAGGTAGGGGGTCCCGAACTGTGCGTCTAGGCCGGATGGTAATAGGAGGCAAGGAACACGATGTTTTACCCAGGTTCGGGCCCTCTTGATGGAGGTAAAACCCTATGTCCTGCTTGATTAATATTGATGATATGGGTAGTACAAGAGTAGATCTACCACGAGATCAAGGAGGCTAAACCCTAGAAGCTAGCCTATGGTATGATTGTTGTATGATGAAGTTGTCCTACGGACTAAAACCCTCTGGTTTATATAGACACCGGAGAGGGTTAGGGTTACACAAAGTCGGTTACAATGGTAGGAGATCTTGAATATCCGCATCGCCAAGCTTGCCTTCCACGCCAAGAAAAGTCCCATCCGGACACGGGACGAAGTCTTCAATCTTGTATCTTCATAGTCCTGGAGTCCGGCCGAAGGTATAGTCCGGCTACCCGAACACCCCCTAATCCAGGACTCCCTCAATGTAGCTATAGCTAGTAGGGAAAAACAGAATTTGTAGTACAAGACAGTGTGACTCACTGGAAGTTGTAAGGAAGTAGTATATCTTCATTGTATTTGAGTTCCTTGAAGAACTGTAGCATGCTTTCCTCTACACATTTTTCGTGATATGGATCTATTATCCATATGTATTCATTAATGGTATTTGGGTCAACGAACCCAATGCCATAGCGTCCACCTTTTTTCATTTCATAAATCTTCATCCTGCATAATACCACAGAAAAGAATATAGTGAGGATAATTACAGGTAATGATTGATCAAAATGATCAGCTAGCTTGAGACTTAAATTACAGAAAGAAATCACCTACAGACAATAGCAACTGACGATAGATTTGTCGAGTGCGTCTTTATTGTATAGCTGAAATAGTTCTGAATACTCAATGGTCACAGCTTTCTTATGGTAGTAATGCTCCTTGTTGACATTCACCATGAGGGACTCTCGATTGGAAATCTTGGTAATGTCCATGTACCATTGATGCAATTCATACATTCTCGTTGGGAGCTTATTGACCTCCTCTGGCTCGACCAAAGGTTGGTCCCGGGCATATTTCCGTTTTATTTCCTCCTCTCTAGTCGGAGACATGGGCTCGATATCGAGGAGTTGTCCAACAATGATCCCGATCGATTCAGCCTGCGCAATATGCTCCTCGGTTATTACCACATCGCCCACCCTGGGAACATTAACGGTTTGCCTACAATAATATTGGGCGCGCCTACTCTCATGTCTTGTTGGCACAACAAGCGGGGGGATTGATTGCGCTGCCTGTTCTCCCAGTTGGGGAACGTTTTACCGCTCCTTTTGCCAGCTGATTTGCTCGAGCTCGAGCTCGCCTCTTTCTGTAGACGTGCTCGATTTAACTTCCTGAGGTGGCGCTCATAGTCTATGTCAATAGGCTTGGGAGCTGGTGGTCTAGTGATACGAATGAAGTGGTCAATCTTTTCCACAGGCACTTTCTCCCTTGGCAGCGGTGGCGGTTTTGGTGCAAAATGGGCTTCCACCTCGGCCTTCGATATGGCTACGTTTTCCTCCTCGGACTTGTCGTAAGGCCTCTGCGGAAGAGGCGCGAGGCTTGGACCATATTGAAATCGCTTGCCTCCGCCTGTACCTGCAGTACTACCTCAACTTGTACCGCTACGCACCATAGCTGAGGCGGCTCTCTTCCGTGATTGCTGAGGCAGCGAAGACGGCTGACGTGGGTGAGTTGGAGGAGGAGGAGTGGCCTGAAGCTGTGCCGGACTTGGAGGAGGAGTGGCCTGACGCTTTGCCGGACTTGGAGGAGGAGTGGCATGAAGCTGTGCCGGACTTGGAGGAGGAGTGGCCTGACGCGTTGGTGGACTTGGAGGAGCGGGAGTCTGCTGACTCGGTGGCAGACTGCGACGAGAAGTCGAATGACGCGGTGTCGGTGGCCTTCGAAAGATGATGCAATCCTTTCTCCATAGGATGATACGATGGTTGGCCTCTCCTAGTGTGTGCTCATCGTCACCTCCAGAAATGTCAAGCTCTAGCCCCGAATATTGGTCCACCACCTCATCAACCAAGACACGAGCATAGCCCGCTGGAATCGGGTTGCAATGGAAGGTTGCCTCGGGGGGATTTGTAAAAGCAAGGGCGTCCGCCATCTTCATGGATATGTTCTTCATTTTGAAGTGTAGCTCGCAGTTAGTGTTCTCCATGATGTCATCCACTGGGTAGCTATCCAGCAATGCGTCGCCCGGGGCGGAACCCACGCTGCTTCTTGGCATGGATGGGACGGTGCTATCCATTGGTGGATCATCCGCTAGCTGCTGAGACCTCCTTTGCTGGCTAAGTGAGTCGATCTGCTCCTGCTGCCGCTGGAATTTGATTGCCAAGTCCGTGTTCGCTGATTCTAGGCCTTGAAGGCGTTCATAGTCTAGCTTCCTCTGCTCCTACTCCATCTTCCTCTTCTTCTCCTCCGCAATCTTCTTTCTCGCACGGGTTCTGTAGTCGGCGTTCCAGTCCGAAAACCCCTCATACCACGGAATAGCGCCCGTGCCTCATGTTCTTTCTGGGTGTTCAGGATTTCCCAGGGCACGCGTAAGCTCGTCGTTCTCTCTGTTGGGCTCGAACAACCCGGATCGAGCCTCTTCTATTGCAACAAGTAGCTTATCTTCGGCTCCATCCAGACATGCTTTCTTCGAAACTTTGCCTGTCTTGGGGTCCAACTCCCTCCCATGCGCATAGAACCAAGTCCTGCACCTAGGGGGCCAGCTCAATGTTTCTGGAGTGACACCTGCATCCAATATCTCTTTCTCAGACTTATCCCACTTAGGAATTCCCACCGCATAGCCACCTGGCCCCAGCTTATGGAACTTATCCTTTTTTGCGGCATTGGCCTTGTTTATTCTCGACCGTTCCTTAGATAATTCCGAATCCTTGAATTTCACGAAATCGTCCCAATGAGCACTTTGGTTCTCTAGTGTTCCCTCGAATACTGCAGTCTTCCTTCCTCCATTGACGTACTTGGACCATTCACGAATCTTGTGGTTCTTGAATGCAACCGCCATCTTTCTAAGAGCAGCGTCCTTGACTTTCTCCACATCTGCATCTGTGAAATGATCTGGTAGGGTGAAATGATCCATGAGCGTTTCCCAAAGCAAATGTTTTTGTCTGTCGTCGACAAAAGTAACTCCTGGACGTGGCTTTGCTGGCTCTCTCCATTCTTGAATGGAGATCGGGAGTTGGTCCTTCACAAGAACTCCGCACTGACGAACGAACTTGTCCGCAATCTTCTTAGGCGTGAATGGTTCGCCATTAGGTCTGATTACCTCGATATTGTACTTTACGCCCTCCTTCAAATTTTTGTTCGGGCCTCGTTTCGTCCTGTTGCCTGAAGATTTGCTCGATCCGGATGGCTGAAAGAAGAAAGATCGACTCGTTAATATATCTTCAAGTCATTTAAAACATGTGATGATCACCAGATGCCTGCTTATATAAATATATATACCTCGCCGGTCTTTGTTGTTTCAAGATCAACATTTTCTTCGTCATGTTCATAGTTCATGACTTCATCAATTCGGTCGTCGCGATCGAATATCATATCACCCTCCCCGGTGTTGTTTAGATATTCGGAGCCGTCATAATCTTCTTCATTCTGATCATCATCTGGCCGGCGAGGATTGCGTATGATATTGAACAGGGCCTCTTCTCCCTCTCTGTCGGTATTGTCCGCCATAGGTTTTGTTTAACTAATCCAAAAGAAATATATTCAAATTACAATGCATGGATGCAATCAATTAATAAGGAAAAACTGAATCAATCATAGTACATAATAAGCACCATCGAATATAATCTCGAATACGTCGTCCCGAATAATAGATATAATCTCGAATACATCGTCTCGAATAATAGATATAATCTCGAATACATCATCGGATCATGCGGCACGGGCGGTGGACACCCAAAGAGAAGGAACCCTCACAGGATCATAGCTGAAGTGAGATCCCTGAAGAAACTGCCAGGTATTGGAGAACTTGCCGCCCTCTAACGCAACCATGTAGCGATGGACGTGCTCGTCCTCCTCCCTGACACGGCGGCATACCACCTCTGGCGGGGCCGGCTCCCTCCGCACCGAAACTGGCCCACGCGAATGCCACCAAACGAGATCAGGGTCGACGACCGGGGCCGGGTTCCTCATCAAGCGGCGCGCCCCTCCAGGCAGCACCTCCCAGTGCCAGCCTGGCGGAGCCCAGTCCCGGACATGGGTCAGCCGGATGTCGTCGCGGATGGGTCGACGGCGAGGATGCGGGCCGGGCATCGTCGAGAACAAAAACTAGCTATATGCCCGGAAAAAGTAACATTTTTTTAATGATTGGATTTTGATAACTAAAATTTCTAACATTTCTATATAACTAACATTCCTATAACATTTCTAACAATGCTATATAACTAACATTTCTATAACATTTCTAATATTTCTATAACTAAAAACAGAAGAAAAAAATTTATAACATTTCTATATATATAACTAACATTTGTATAACATTTTCTAATATTTCTATAACTAAAAAAAGAAAAATTTCTAACTTTTTATAACTAAAAAACAGAAAATTTTCTAACAATTCTAACTTTTCTATAACATTTCTAACAATGCTATATAACTAACTATTTCTATAACTAAAAAAAGAAAAATTTCTAACATTTTTATAACTATTCTATAACTAAAAACTAAAAAAATGTATGTGTGTGTGTGTGCTCACCGGCGAGGCGAGAGGCGACGGGGGGCGGCGACGGGGACGACGATGGGCGCGGCGACGACGGGGATGGCGACGACGGGGACGGGCCGGGGCGGCGATGACGGGGACGGGGACGACGCGGGACGGGCCGGGACGGCGCGGCGGTGACGACGGGGACGACGGGGACGGGGACGACGGGGCGGCGACGAAGGGGACAGGGCGGCGACGAGGGATATGGAGACGGGGGCGGCGGGCGACGGGGCAGAGGAGAAGAAGCAGATCAGAAACTGAAATTTTTGAAGTATCTAGTTATATAGGATGGACCTTTAGTACCGGTTGGAGCCACCAACCGGTACTAAAGGCCTGTTTTGGCCAGGCCAAGCGGCGGGAACCGCACACCCTTTAGTACTGGGTGGTGGCTCCAACCGGTACTAAAGGCCCCCCCTTTAGTATCGGTTGGAGCCACCACCCGGTACTAAAGGGGGTGCGCTGGCAAGGTGCTGTGCGGCAAGTTTAGTCCCACCTCGCTAGCCGAGGGGCGTCCGCACTGGTTATAAACCCCCCGTGCGGTAGCTCTCTCGAGCTCCTCTCCAAAGCAGGCCTACTGGACCTACATATTCTGTGCTGCCCTGTGGGCCTACTGGGCCTTTGCGGGCCTGCATCCTGGCCCAACAACAGGTTGGGTTTCTAGTCGTATGCAGGCCGCTCTGGCCCAGTAGGCGGGCTTTTTTAATTTTTTGCTTTATTTATTTTTGAGTTGTTTTTTTGTGTATTTAGAGTTTCTTTGTGAATATTTTTGCTTTAGGTACAAAAAATTACAAACTTTCTGTTACTGCCTGTAGTTTTCAAATTTGAATAGTTTAAATTTTGAATTATTTGAAATTAGTGTGAATCACTAGTTTGTGAATAACTTAACTTTAAAAATCAGAAAAAATGAAAGAATTTATTTGCACATAAAATTTCTTCGCGTTTCAAATGCCAAAACACATAACTACCCTAACTATTATAGAGACTCCCTCCTGGGTGTGAAACACAGAAGAAAGTGATGATAGTGAAGCCGATCACATCCCAGATCTTCGGGTGTGAAACTTTTTCTTCGCGTGTGTCCCTTTGCGCCGTAACCATGGAAAATCTTCATCATTTAACGGGATGCTTGGGTCAATATTCACTATGAATGGAGCAATTTCATCAAACTTTTCATAATCTTCTGACATGTCTATCTTGTCATCCACTCCCACGATGTTTCTCTTCCCAGAAAGAACTATGTGCCGCTTTGGCTCATCGTACGATGCATTCGCTTCCTTATCTTTTCTTTTTCTTGGCTTGGTAGACATGTCCTTCACATAGAAAACCTGTGCCACATCATTGGCTAGGACGAATGGTTCGTCTGCATACGTAAGATTGTTGAGATCCACTGTTGTCATTCCGTACTGCGGGTCTTCCGTTACCCCGCCTCGTGTCATATTGACCCATTTGCACCGAAACAAAGGGACCTTCAAACCACGTCGATAGTCAAGTTCCCATATGTCCTGTATATAACCATAATATGTTTCCTTTCCTGTCTTGGTTTCTGCATCAAAGCGGACACCACTGTTTTGGTTGGTGCTCTTCTTATCTTGGGCGATTGTGTAAAATGTATTACCATTTATCTCGTATCCTTTGAAAGTCATTATATTCGAAGATGGTAACCGGGACAGCAAGTACAGGTCATCTTCAATAGACGTGTCATGCATGGTACGTGTCTGCAACCAGCTGGCGAAACTCCTGGTTTGTTCACGTGTAATCCAGTCATTAGACTGCTCCGGGTGTTTGGAGCGTAGCAAATTCTTGTGTTCATCCATATACGGAGCCACCAAGGCGGAATTCTGTAGAACTGTGTAGTGTGCTTCAGTGAGAGAATGTCCGTCCATACATATTATTTGTTCCCCTCATAGCGTGCCTTTTCCATCCAGTCTTCCCTTATGCCGCGATTCAGGAACACCAATCGGTTTAAGGTCAGGAATAAAGTCAATACAAAATTCAATGACCTCCTTATTTTCATGGCCCTTGGAGATGCTTCCTTCTGGCCTAGCACGGTTATGAACATATTTCTTTAAGACTCCCATGAACCTCTCAAAGGGGAACATATTGTGTAGAAATACATGACCCAAAACGTTAATCTCTTCGCATAGGTGAACTAGGACGTGCGTCATGATGTTGAAGAAGGATGGTGGGATTGCATAGGTGAACTCGAAACTGACAAGACATTGCACCAAATCATTCTCTAACCTTGGTATGATTTCTGGATCGATTACCTTCTGAGAGATTGCATTGAGAAATGCACATAGCTTCACAATGGCTAATCGAACGTTTTCCGGTAGAAGCCCCCTCAATGCAACTGGAAGCAGTTGCGTCATAATCACGTGGCAGTCATGAGACTTTAGGTTCTGGAACTTTTTCTCTGCCATGTTTATTATTCCCTTTATATTCGATGAGAAGCCAGACGGTACCTTAATACTAAGCAGGCATTCAAAGAAGATTTCCTTCTCTTCTTTGGTAAGAGCGTAGCTTGCATGACCCTGATGTATGCCGTCTTTTCCGTGCATACGTTGCTGGTCCTCCTGTGCCTTGGGTGTATCTTTTGTCTTCCCATACACACCCAAGAAGCCAAGCAGGATCACACAAAGATTCTTCGTCACGTGCATCACGTCGATTGCGGAGCGGACCTCTAGGTCTTTCCAATAGGGCAGGTCCCAAAATATAGATTTCTTCTTCCACATGGGTGCGCGTCCGTCAGTGTCATTCGGAACAGGTTGTCCACCAGGACCCTTTCCAAAGACCATCTTCAAATCCTTGACCATATCATATACATCAGCACCAGTACGGTGGCGAGGCTTTGTCCGGTGATCCACCTCGCCTTTGAAATGCTTGTCTTTCTTTCTTACGGGATGCCTGCTCGGAAGAAATCGACGATGTCCCAGGTACACATTCTTCTTACAATTAGCCAAATATATACTGTCGGTATCGTCCAAACAGTGCGCGCATGCGCGGTATCCCTTGTTTGTCTGTCCTGAAAGGTTACTGAGAGCAGGCCAATCATTGATGGTCACGAACAGCAACGCCTTTAGGTCAAATTCTTCCCCCATGTGCTCATCCCACGCACGTACACCTGTTCCATTCCACAGTTGTAAGAGTTCTTCAACTAATGGCCTTAGGTACACATCAATGTCGTTGCTGGGTTGCTTAGGGCCTTGGATGAGCACTGGCATCATAATTAACTTCCGCTTCATGCACAACCAAGGAGGAAGTTTATACAAACATAGAGTCACAGGCCAGGTGCTATGGTTGCTGCTCTGCTCCCCAAAAGGATTAATGCCATCTGCGCTTAGACCAAACCATACGTTCCTTGCGTCATCTGCAAACTCCTTCCCGTACTTTCTTTCGATTTTTCTCCACTGCGACCCGTCAGCGGGTACTCTCAACTTTCCTTCTTTCTTACGGTCTTCTCTGTGCCATCGCATCGCCTTGGCATGCTCTTTGTTTTGGAACAGACGTTTCAACCGTGGTATTATAGGAGCATACCACATCACCTTGGCAGGAATCTTCTTTCTGGGGCACTCGCCCTCGACATCACCAGGGTCATCGCGGCTGATCTTATGGCGCAATGCACCGCATACCGTGCAAGCGTTCAAATCCTCATACTCACCGCGGTAGAGGATGCAATCATTAGGGCATGCATGTATCTTCTGCACCTCTAACCCTAGAGGGCAGACAGCCTTCTTTGCTTGGTACGTACTCTCGGGCAATTCGTTGTCCTTTGGAAGCATATCCTTTATCATTACCAGCAACTTTCCAAATCCCTTGTCAGATACATCATTCTCTGCCTTCCATTGCAGCAATTCCAGTGTGGTGCCCAGCTTTTTCTTGTCACCTACACAATTCGGGTACAACAATTTTTTGTGATCCTCTAACATGCGCTGCAACTTCTTCTTCTCTAAATCACTTGCGCAATTTATCTTTGCATCGGCAATGGCCCGACCTAGATCATCAATGGGCTCATCCGATGCCTCTTCTTCAGCTTCTTCCCGCATTGCCGGCTCATCTTCTTCCCGTATTACCGGCTCAGCTTCTTTCCTCATTGTTGTATCATCGTATTCAGGGAACCCATGGCCAGGATAGCTGTCGTCGTCCTCTTCTTCTTCATTGTCTTCCATCATAACCCCTCTTTCTCCATGCTTGGTCCAAACATTATAGTGGGGCATGAAACCGGACTCAAACAGGTGGACGTGAATGGTTCTTGACGTAGAGTAATTGCGACCATTCTTACAGCCAGCACATGGACAATACATAAAACCATCCGCTCGCTTGTTTGCCTCAGCCGCAAGCAGAAAAGTACCCACACCATTAATGAACTCGGGAGAGCATCGGTCATCGTACATCCATTGCCGGCTCATCTTCAATACACAGCACCAAAAACATCAAACTAATACAATACATAAAGTTCATACATAAAGATCATACAACACTTAAATGCAACAAACAAATAACTCTCTAGCTAAAGAATTTAAATGCAACAACAAATGCGATCAAGATCGCAACTAAGGTAACAATTGATCCAACAGCATAATGATACCAAGCCTCAAATGAATGGCATATTTTCTAATCTTTCTAATCTTCAAGCGCATTTTCTCCATCTTAATCTTGTGATCATCGACGACATCGGCAACATGCAACTCCAATTCCATCTTCTCCCCCTCAATTCTTTTCAATTTTTCCTTCAAGTCCTCGTTTTCTCTTTCAACTAAATTTAACCTCTCGACAATAGGGTCGGTTGGAATTTCGGGTTCAACTACCTCCTACATACAAATATCTATGTCAACTTGATGGGCATAATTTGTCATAAACACGAAATGCAATGAATAGTTTAAAAGAGAATATACCACATCCGAATCATAACCCGGACGAGGGCCGACGGGGACGGATATCAAAACCATGGCAGTATGCATAACAAACAACGTATGGATAAGATAATTATACAAGTAACTATATATCCAAATCACACAAACATCATTTTTTATATAAAACTTCATGAACAAGAGGCTCACCACAAGGTGGTGCCGGCGACGGGACGTTGCGAGCGATCGACAATGGTTACGACGGAGATTTAGAAGGTACTAAGTAAACCACACCTACATATGCAAAACTAAGTGTTATTTTTGACCTCAAATTGCATATAAATCAAATACTAGCACATATATATAATTCCTTCCAAATTACTAAACTCAAAAATCAATCACTATATAAAGCATTGCACGAGCTAATCTAGCAATGAGAGATGAAAGGAAAAGGTTGCTAACCTTTGTGATCATTTGAATGGATGGGGGCCTTCAAATCTTGGGCAAAATGTGTGATGAGCTTGAGAGGAAGAGGGAAAAGAATAGAGAGGAGAGGGGAAAGGGGAAGAACAGAGCGAGCTCAGGTGAACGAAGGGTCTATGTAGGACGACCTTTAGTACCGGTTCGTGATACGACCCGATACTAAAGGTGCTGGAGGGGCCCCGGACTGACAACATCCTACCACCACTCACTTTAGTACCGGTTCGTGGCACGAACCGGTGCTAAAGGTTCGCCACAAACCGGTACTAATGAGAACGGCCCGGCTAGCCGTTGGAACCGGCACTAATGTACACATTAGTGCCGGCTCAAATTCAAACCGGCACTAATATGCTTCACGTTTGACCCTTTTTCTACTAGTGAAGGGTTAAGGTTAAGTAGAGGATTGATAGTCCCCTGCACAAAACAATATGTCATCATGCTTAAAGAAATTCCCTGTGTTTAGACTTAGTGTTCAGATCGTGTAGACGGATCTCGGGCTATGAACGGGATATTTAGCTCTGGATGTAGGAAGATTTTGGTCTATAGTATTTGGACGTATTACCTATATAGAAAGAAACATTGTCATATGTCTGACATAAGTACAAAATATTTCATTTCACTTTGTCAAATGATCAAGTTACTTAACGCACTTTTATGTATTGGAGAAATGCACTTGGTGGACCTGTTAACCCCGGTTTAGTTTTTAGCCTAAGAATCACCTTTTATCAACTTTTATGCTCTACCAAAAATATTCATTGCAGATTATCTTTTAATTGCTTTGTGTAACTAGCAAGACTAGCAAGGTTGACACTCTTGTTAGAACTGTTGGGGACACAAGCGAAGTGTTATTTGTGTAGCATGACATTAAAATGTTGCAAGATACCCATAGTACAGACTCCTTGTACCATTGAAGACCTTGTACGGTTGTCTCTAGAAGAACAGACAAAGAACATCGTTACACTTAGAGAATCTGAAACGTTGCATTCTCGAATGCCTCTCAGGTCTAGTCCTAGTCCTACTGCCTATATCCAAAAAAATAAGGGTTGCTAAATGAACTTCAAATCGGTCAGCTTCTGTGAAGTAGAGAGGCACGCATTCTTTCTCCCTGTTTATATAGGAAGAGCAATGAGATTGTACCCTATTTGATGTTGGTCCACAACCTCAGAACCTTACATAGTTCAGTGACATTGTACACGCCATATAAACAACACACCAATTTGATTCTTGGGTATATTCAAGTCTACACTGATTATATCGCTTGGTATAAATTTTCTATAGGGTTGATAAAAGCGGTTCTGCGCGTTACATATTTCTGTGCAAGGAGGGGCTAGACTTTGGTAGGCTAGCAGCCATGCATACAACTTGCTCACAGTATCCGCCATGATTGGGCAAACACACCGATGAATGCATGGATGCAGAAGGCTTTGGCTGTAAGCATTGTGACTAACTACTCAAGATCTTCGAATGACTAGCTGACCTACTCAAACACTCACTGTCTTCACCGGGGCTACCACATTAGATCAATAGTACTAGAATAAAAAATAGGCTATATATCGGGTTGTTGACCAAGAGTGAATCAACCAAGCACGATAACTGGTTTACGAGGAATTCGTCGCATGCATGCACATCTTTATACGGGATACTATAATATGTGCCCAAATGATGGATTAGTTTTCTTGGAAGCAACATCACATCATAGGATGTTGGTTCGGGTGGGTCTCTGCTTCGTAGTAAGTACCAAGAAATACTATACATTCCGGACCAAAGAACAAGCAATATACGTATTTTACACTCACGCCTGCATGCTCGTCAAATGAGGACTAACCCTGCCTGCCTGCCGCCACTTGCCCTCGGAAGCCGGCGATGGAGTTGAAAACTAACCCAAAAAGAGTACGTGAAGGGTAAACCAACCCAAGCTGCTAGCTAGCTGTACGTTTGGCATGTAGAGCCGCCGGCAGTGAAGTTCTTTCTTGTGTTTTTTTTTCTAGAAACTTCCGTTTTATTTATCTTCAATTATGACAATACAACGAACACTAGAAATAATAAAAATTACATCTGGATCCCTAGACCATCTAGTGACGACTACAATCACTGAAGCAAGCTGAAGGTGCGTCGCCATCATCGCCCCTCCCTTGCCGGAGCTTGGAAAATTTGTTGTAGTAAACAGTCGGGAAGTCGTCGTGCTAAGACCTCATAGGACCAGCACACCAGAACAGCAACCGTCGCCATTGATGAGTAGCGTAGATCAAAAGCACCCAATCTGAAGCTAAACAGACTTGGACGAACTACGACCAGATTCAAGCAAATCCATTAAGGACAGATCCACCGGAGACACACCTCCACACGCACCACTAGTATGTGGGCTACGCAGGGAGAAGCTTATTCCATGTTCTAAAAGCCGCTGCCGTGTACGACGCAAACCCTAACAAAACTTGAAGGAATATCTAAAAACGAAGCCCTCCGGCCAGTAAGGGCCGGGATCCACCGCACCGCCATGGCCCTAAGGCCACTGGAGACGAGGCAGACTGGTGGCGGTGCCGACAGGAAGCTGAGGAACCCTAGCTTTTTTGGGGGACGAGGTGACTACGTGAGGCTTCTGTGTTGAGATGGTTTCACTATTTACTGTATGTCGCTTGGAGTGTTCTTTTGGATCGTTGGCTGGAGCCACAGTCTGAAGCATATGTTGTTTTTCTAAACCATATTGGATGCATGTAACTCATTAAGAAGAAAGGGAGTATAACATCGAAAACGGCACAATGCTTACTTCACTTGAGATCGCGCAATCCAAACAACACCGTACGAACAGCGTACCTAAGATAGGCCTAAAGCATGAAACACAAGCACGAAGGACCCACGACCTGAAAATAAACACTACCAACCCAAAAGGATACATGAAGGGTAAACCACATGGGACCTTGACGACAGCTTCTAGCAGAACACGGCCAACCATGATAGGGCGCGAGCACCACCAGTTTCACTGTCGACTGCCAGCACATGCTTGAACCAAATTAAGGAGCGCAAGGTCTAGGAGGGAGGGGACCCTGGCAACTTGGAGGCAAACAACAAGGATCAGGAGGAATATTGCCCTCATGCAGTATGACTCCATAGACCATCCCATCCACCTCAAGGAGATTAAGGCGACAACAGAGGTAGCCCCTGGCCCTGAGGTGGTGAAATGACATGCCATTGCAGACCATGTACTGTTATCTCTAGATGAACGAAGCAAGGACATCGCTGCACTTATAGATTTGGAAACTATCCTGCATTCTTGGATACCTCTCAGGCCTAGTCGAAGTCCTACTACATGTATCCAAAATAAGGATGGCCAAATGAGCTTCAAGTCGGTCAGCTTTTCTGAAGTACAAAATACACGCATCCCTTCTCCATGTTTATATAGGAAAGAGCATTGGATATGTACTCTATTTGATGTGGGACCACATCCTCAGTTCCTCACAACCTTGCATGGTTCCATGACATTTTACTCGCCATATAAAGACCACACCGGCTTGATTCTCAATTGTATTCAAGTCTGCATTGATTATATTGTTCGGTATAAAATTTCCATAGGGCTGATAAAGAGGTTCTGCACGTGACATATTTCTGTGCAAGGAGGGGTTAGACTATGGCAGGCTAGCAGCCATGCGTACAACTTTTGCTAATGGTATCTGCCATGATTTCGAGTGATCGGGGCAAGCACACCGATGAGTGCATGGATGCGAATGGGCGTTGCTTTGGCTGTAAGCACTGGTTCTGATCGACCACTGCTCAAAATTCCCGCATGATTAGCTCCTACTCAAACACTCGTTGTCTTAGCCAGGTAGACGTAGATCAATAATACTACTACTGGTATCACAAATGGGCTATATATATCAGCTGCCTGTTGACCAAGAGTGAGTCAACCAAACCACGATAACCGGTTTTGGAGGAATGCGTCGCTTGCATATCTTCATACGAGAGATATAATATGCGGCCAAATGATGGATCAGTTTTCTTGGAAGCAACATCACATCATATGATGTTGGTTTGGGCAGGCCATTGTACTGGACCAACAAATACATTTTATACTCACGCCTGCATGCTCGTCAAATGACTACCAACCCTGCCTGCCTGCCGCCACTTGCCCTCGGAAGCCGGCGGTGGAGTGGACATATGATCCGTGTCTAGGCCCTGACAATATGGCCGTTAGGCGCGAGCTTAGTCAAAGGTTGATCAGTTAGGACGATGGAGAGTGGTTAGCGTGAGCAGCGGCAGCGGCAGTTGCGGTACGACTCTGCAAGCCGATCCGATCCCATCCGATCCCGTGCCACAATTCGCGGGCGCGGGCAGCGCGTTTCCTGCGCCGTGAGCCTTTTACCGTTTCAACTCAACAAACTCGCGGAAACTAACGGTGCATTCCGGAACAGGTTGACTGTAGAAAGATACGGTGAAATGCCCCACATAGTAGTAATAATAACGGGAAAAGGAAAAAAATTACTTAACTAATAATTTCTAAATGACACAAAGCCTCACATGATCCTTTCCGTTACATGGGAGGTATTACTTCAATCTTCCTACCACTGAAAAGTGATTGAAGTTTGATGATGCAGAGTACCTTTTTTTAAAAGGATGCGGTGCCTTTGTTTTATTTGAAGAGGAGAAAAGATGGGCGCATCGTATCCTGTCTGGGCCACAAGACAACATCCTTCTCCCCAGGTGCTGCCAAATGTGGGTCCCGAAGAAACCAAATAATATCAAACAGGGCCTACTTTAGAGCAACGTCACAACCTAACCTGGTCAGACTCTCGCCGTGACGTGGAACCGGTCTTTAAAAAAAATGTTGTTATCAACAGGATTGTTTCTCTCGGTTTAGCCCTTGGAGTTTTGCATAATCTGCTACCCCCGAAGCTGGTGGTGGTTTTCTTTTGGGAGGGGATGTTGATGGTAGTAGTTGTTTTTTTCTTCTCAAAGTTCACTAATAACAACAATCAATTGGAATGTCTTGTGTTCAACAAAAATTGAATGTCTAGTGGTTGTTTGGATAGAGGAGATTAGCGATGGGATTATGGAAAATGCATTTTAAGCTGGTTTTAAGGAAAATCGGTTTTATCTACGTTTTTGTGAATAACCAGTTTATACAAAACTATGTTTGGATTAGAAAAGTAAAAAACTGGCCGCTTCAGTTATTTGCTTGGATAGCCCGTGACTTATGAGTGTCTTCTCCCGTTCGTAAACTTCGCTCGTCACTACTTTCCCCAAATTAGCCGCCATGTCTTCTTCATCGAAGCACGCATGTGCCGCTGCTCCCCTCCAGTTCATCCCCAGGCCCCTCTGATTCTCCTCCGCCATTAGCTCGTTGACACCGCTGCTTCATTCCTGTCGGTCGTAAATGAATCAGTGCCTTTTGCCGCCATCTATTGCTCGGCTCCCCTCCGTTGGCGCTTCACCAGGTAGACGCCACTGAAGGGTGCGGACGGCGGCAAGGACTTCCACTCGACGACTCGCCGTGCGCAGCGGCTGCTTTACCTCGACGTCGGCAAGCACGGACGGCGGCAGTGGCCGATTCCCTCAACAACTCGCGCGTTCGTGTACTGCGGCAGCCACTTCCCCTCAGCAACACGGCGCGCGCGCGGCCGGCTGCTGCCACTTGGACTCGGTGCCTTGGCGTGCGCGCACGACGGCAGCTTCTTTCCGTCAACGACTTGGCGCATGCGAACGGCGGTGGCCTCTACCACTCAACACACAAGACGACGGTACAGCACTGCTTCTCGAAGTCAACAATCTGAAGAAAATGTGCGCTAATGAATTTGTTGCAGAAGGATAAATTAGTTACGTTGAGTTTCTGTAATCGTGTTTTCACAAAAACGACTAATAGTGGTTTTTCGCAAAATGCATATTCCTGGTTTTGTAGAAACTGAATCCTACTTATTCATGTTTTATCTGCGATAATCAAACATGGTTTTAGTTTGTTAGGCGGTTGCCTCAGTTGACGGAAAACTAGTTCTATTAAAACACGGTATCCAAACAAGGCCCTAATGTGTGAATTTGAATAGTTATATGTTCCTACGAACCTGTTACAATTATCTGTCTTTCTAAATTAGCATATTTTCCATTTGAAAATAACCCTAAAATGATACTCGTTCAATACACCGCGTTTTGGTGTAGTTGGCTACAAAAAAACGTCCTACATTTTGTTAAAGAGGGATTGAGGAGTACATCAGAACGTTAAGGAGCTGGTTGCACATGTTGCAAACAAAGCCATAATTGCTTGGATATTCAATTTGGCTTTAGGGAGCACATGCTCCTGCGTGCCAAAAATGTTGTTTGCAAATGTCAATTTATTCTGAAAAATAATTCAATGTGTTCATTGTCACACTCAGATGCTACCTGCAATTTTTGAGGGAAAAAACTTAAGCATTTTGACCCGTGCAAAAAAAGTCGAATGCCAAATGTTACTTCCAGATGTTACACCTATTTTTTTCACTGACGAAGTACTGCTACCCTGTATCCCATGAAAATTGCCAAGCACACTGCTACATTAGCATGAACATCTACAAAAAAAAGAATTTTTAAATTTTATTTACTATTTGTTTTGAATTTACTGTTCATTAGGGAGCATCTACTCCTGAGGGCCAAAAGGTCACGTCCATAATTGTTACTCTATACTTTATATATAAGGTTGGGGTGGTATCGAGGTGCATTGGAGAGAACTGACAAGTGAGAGACATGAAAGAGAAACAGAGGTTTTTCTAATGCAAAGTGGAGAATGCGAATAAAAAAGAAGAGTTGTTTAAGTCACCTGATTTTAGCTTTTGCTGCAACAAAAAATGGAAAATAGCTCATCTTAGATGTCTAGTATGCACGATTTCAATCTTACTAGGATGGAACTAACACCAATCACCAGACTCGTTCTTTTTTCTTCAAGAAGAAAGGCGGTACAAGCCTCAACAAGAACAAGCTAATCAAGCAAAGGACATTTTCTAATTTCTACCCTAAAAGAAACAAAAAAATCAATATGCTACGCGTATTGTGCAATAAGAAAGAGTGATGCTGAAAGGAAAACAAAGATAGAAAACCTATGTTTGTTCCACTCATTCCACCTCATCTACTCCAAATACCATTGTTACAAAAAAACATAATCAAATATTCACTACAACAATAGATGACAAGAAAAAGGTGTGGAAGTAAACAAACACAGCACTAACAGTTGTGCCATAATGTTAGCCTCATCAGTTAGTCCCAAAGTTTCTTCGGCCTTCATCGTCAGCAAGCCAAAACCTCCATCTTTCTCCTCCTTTCTGCACCCAAACTTCCCCTCCTTCCTTCTCTCCCTCCAGTTGCCTTCACCTCCGCTCTCTCCTGCTCCTTCTTCAATAACAATATATACTCTCCCCCGGCTCCGAGTTTGCATGCATGTCATCTCCTGTGTGCAGCCCCGTCTCTCCTCCACGGTATAATTCTCCCTCTTTGTAAATCATCATAATTTATTTCTTAAAGGACTTTGTTGGAGTATTTTTCAACAATTCCCTCGATATGGTATTTTGACTAGACAAGTAGAACGGATGGGAAACATGGAAGGATTTACCTAGGTTCAAGCCCTCCAGGAGGAGGTAAAACCCTACTTCATGTTCATGTATATTGCTTCCGTATAGGAGTTACAATGATCGAGTGGTTGAGAAATAGCTTTATGGTTCTCTATCACCTTCGACTACCCTAGCCTCGGCTTATATGGGCACTGGGGCTCTAGGTTACATTATCCTAGTCTGTTATGGATGAGTCCTCCTAGACGTCGGTCTCCTTGTGTACGTACCCCAAGTCCTCCACGTCTCTCTTGTTGTAGGGGCCATGGGCCGTGATAGCCGGTCCATGACATAACCAACCTAGGGGGACACTAGGCCGGCCTACTTGGGCCAGCTTCCGATGAGGTACCCATGGGCCGTAGCACCGCCAAACCTCAAGATGACATAACTAAAAATCATCGAGCGACCAACTGCACAAGTTGCAAAGATATTTTTAGCTTCGATATAAAATTAGTTAATTTACAGATGAGTGCGCCGATAGTATGAAAGTGTATTGATGAGAATTAAAGTCAGGGATCAAGAATAGATGGATGCTTTTTAACACAAAATGAAGAAGGTAAAATGAAAATAAGATGTAGTTCTGAACACCTAATCTAGGACACAATGTCGTAGCAACAAAAAATAGCATGTCCTCGGTGTCTGTTATGTGATGTCCATGGCTATAGTCATGTTACCATATCCTTTGTCATTTGTATGGTCAAATCTCCCAATACGACAAGGTTTAATATCTACTAGAAATAATGAGCCATCATGTTGGAAATAGCACCATGTTTCATACACACATGTTGGAGCAAAGAACCACATTTTCCAGTTGTGCAAA
The DNA here is from genome assembly GCF_003073215.2 of Triticum urartu. Classification (NCBI taxonomy): domain Eukaryota; kingdom Viridiplantae; phylum Streptophyta; class Magnoliopsida; order Poales; family Poaceae; genus Triticum; species Triticum urartu. The sequence continues at coordinate 617,795,958 of NC_053025.1, forward strand.
AACCCAATTGTCATTGAACCAACTTGGCAAAAAGCAGACTAAATGGAAGCCAACTGTGTAGCGGCCGGAGTGAATCTCATGATATCTACCCCCGTCGTCTCATAATATAAGAGCATTTTCAACACTAGTGTAGTGTTAAAAGCACTCTTATATTATGGGACGGAGGGAGTATCTTGCTAGTTTTACATCGATACCAGCCAGTTCGATATATTTTCTAACCAGGGTATGGTTCCATATCTGGCAAGAAAAAAGGCAAAAATTACCAAATTCTGCTACTATTGAAGAAGCAAAGTAGTGAAAGAACATAGTGAGCTATCTTTTGGAAATAGTTCCATGTATCATACATTTGTGTATGGAGCGTAGAACCACATGTCTTCCGGTTGTTGAAAAACTCAATTGTCATTAAACCAATTTGGCATGAGATGGACCGAATGGAAGCCAACTGTGGTGACCAGAGTGAATCTCAAGATATCTTGCTAGTTTTATAGCGATACCAGTCAATTTCATATATTCTCTTGGCGTAGTAACAATTTCATATCCCCAAAAATAAAACAGACACAAATGACCAAACTGTAATACCCTTCAAGAACCAGAGCAATGAACGAACAAGGTTGAGCATATAAAATAGTATTTGGCTATGCCAGATCTATTGTCCGAGAAGACAATAGAAAAACATGACAACAAAAGAAAAAGCAGAGCAAAAAAACCTATGCTTTGCTACACCCACCCCATCCCACCAGTCCCTACAAAAAGATACACGGAAAAGAAATGGTGTCCAAGTAATGTAAAGCCAAAGGCTATGGCTTTCTCCTCCTTTCTCCGCCAAACAACCCCCTTTCCTTCTCTCTCCTGTTGCCTACACCTCTGCTCAATCCTTCTCCTTCTCTGGTAATAGTATATACTTACCAGCAGCCCCGTGTATGCGCATTCGCCCTCTTGCTTGACTTCATCTCACGTGCCCAGTCTTATCTCTCCGTCATGGTGAGTACCCCAAATTTCAATTCCCCGGTATAGTTCCCCCTCTTTGTAAATCAACATAGTTTCTTTTTGGAAAAGGACCTCCAGATGATATAGCCAAAAGTCATCGAACAACAGGTTGCACAAGTTGAAACTCTATTTGTATTTGCGATAAAAATATATAATTAATTGATCTATAAGTGTGGTGGTAGCATGGAAGTGTATTGATGAGAACTAATATTCAGGGCTCGAGAATAATCGATGTTTTTTTCTAGCACAAAACGAAGAATGTAAAGTGAAAAAACAAGATGTAGTCTCGAACACCTAATCTTGCATGCATTGCCATAGCGACAAAAATAGCATGTCCTCGATGTCTATTGTGTGATGTCCATGGCTATAGTTATGTGGCGGTATCTTTTGTGGTTTGCAGGGTCAAATCTCCTAACACGCCAAGGTTTTATATCTACTGGATATAGTGATCTATTGTTTTGGGAAATAGGGCCATGTTTCATACATACGTGTACGGAGCCTAGAACCACATGTCTTCTGGTCATGGAAAACCACAGTTGTCATTGATCTGTCTCGACGAAGAAACGGCTTCATATTGCCAAAAGAAGACCGTCACAAATTATCTAGTATTCTTTTTAAAAAACAGGGCAATGAAAGCCTCAACAAGAACAAAATGAACATATAAAAAAAGATCTATAAGTGTGGTGCTAGCATGTAAAACGAAGAATGTAAAGTGAAAACAAGACGTAGTTTCGAACACCTAATCTCGCACGCATTGCCATAGTGACAAAAATAGTGCGTCCTGGATTTCCATTGCGTGATGTCCATGGCTATAGTTGTGTGGCGGTATCTTTTGTCGCTTGCAGGGTCAAATCTCCCAACATGCCAAGGTTTTATATCTACTGGACATAGTGAGCTGTCATTTTGGAAAATAGCGCCACATCTCATACATACGTGTAAGGAGCCTAGAGCCACATGTCTTCCGGTCGTGGAAAATCACAGTTGTCACTGATCTTTCTCCATGAAGAAACGACTTCATATCACCAAAAGAAGACCGTCACAAATTACCAAACTCCAGTATTCTTAAAAGAAATTGTGTGCTAGTAAACAAAAAGCGCATCGTCAATAGTTGTACCACAACATGAGCCTCAACCATCGCCAGCAGGCTAAAGCCTCATCTTTCTCCTCCTTTTTCCGCCCAAACCGCCCTTCTTTCCTTCTTCCACTCTTGTTGCCTTCACCTCTGGTCTCTTCCGCTCCTCCGATAGTAGTATATACTCTCCACCAGTGCTACCTCTTGAGTATGCGTTGGTTTTCCCTTGAAGAGGAAAGGGTGATGTAGCAAAGTAGCGTCAGTATTTTCCTTAGTTTTTGAGAACCAAGGTATCAATCCAGTAGGAGATAACGCACAAGTCACCTAGTACCTGCACAAACAATCAAGAACCTTGCAATCAACGCGATAAAGGGGCTGTCAATCCCTTCACGGTCACTCGCAAAAGTGAGATCTGATAAATATAGTAAAGTAAATATTTTTGGTATTTTTGTTGTATAGATTGGAAAGTAAAGATTGCAAATAGTAAACGAGATGCGATGTAAATAAAAGAGATGCAATATAATAAGAAAGAGACCCGGGGGCATAGGTTTCACTAGTGGCTTCTCTTAAGATAGCATGTATTATGGTGGGTGAACAAAATACCGCCGAGCAATTGATAGAAAAGCGCATAGTTATGAGAATATCTAGGCAATGATCATGAATATAGGCATCACGTTCGTGTCAAGTAAATCGAAACGATTCTGCATCTACTACTATTACTCCACACATCAACCGCTATCCAGCATGCATCTAGAGTATTAAGTTCATAAGAACAGAGTAACGTTTTGAGCAAGATGACATGATGGAGAGGGATAAACTCAAGCAATATGATATAAACCCCATTTTTTATACTCAATGGCAACAATACAATATGTACCTTGCTGCCCCTAGGAAAGGACACCGCAAAATTGAACCTAAAGCTAATCACTTTTCCCATTGCAAGAAAGATCAATTTAGTAGGCCAAACTAAACCAATAATTCGAAGAGACTTGCAAAGATATCAAATCATGCATACAAGAATTCAGAAAAGAACCAAATAATATTCATAGATAATCTTGTTCACAAACCCACAATTCATCATATCTCGGCAAACACACCGCAAAAGAGTATTACATCGAATTGATCTCCAAGAACATCGAGGAGAACTTTGTATTGAGAATCAAAGAGAGAGAAGAAGCCATCTAGCTAATAACTATGGACCTGAAGGTCTGTGGTAAACTACTCACGCTTCATCGGAGAGACTATGGTGTTGATGTAGAATCCGTCTGTGATCGATTCCCCCTCCGGCAGATCGCCGAAAAAGTCCCCAAGATGGGATCTCACGGGTACAGAAGGTTGCGGCGGTGGAAAAGTGGTTTCGTGGCTCTCTGTGATCGATCTAGGGTATAAGAGTATATATAGGCGGAAGAAGTACGTCGGTGGAGCTTTGTGGGGCCCACGAGGGTCGAGGGCGCGCCCTCCTGCCTCGTGGCCGCCTCACGGAGTTCCAGACTTCAACTCCAAGTCTTCTGGTTTGCTTTCGGTCCAAGAAATATTATCGTGAAGGTTTCATTCCGTTTGGATTCCATTTGGTATTCTTTTTCTACAAAACTTTAAAATAGGCAAAAAAACAGAAACTGGCACTGAGCCTCCGGTTAATAGGTTAGTCCCAAAAATAATATAAAAGAGCATATTAAATCCCATTAAACATCCAAAATAGATAATATAATAGCATGGAACAATCAAAAGTTATAGATGTTGGAGACGTATCAACCAGCTCTGTGTACGCCCGCCCGCTGATGTTTGCTTGAACTACGTCGGTATTTTCCCAAAGAGAAAGGGATGATGCAGCACATCAACCGTAGGTATTTCCCTCAGTGATGAGGCCAAGGTTATCGAACCAGTAGGAGAACCACCCAACACCACGTAAACAGCTCCTGCACTCAAAAAACAAATACTTGCAACCCGACGTGTTAAAGGGGTTGTCAATCCCTTTTGGGTAACGGTGCCAGAAATTGTCAATTTGACGGGATAAAAATTGTAGTAGATTGATAGATGCAAATAAAAGCAAATAAAATTCAGCAAGATATTTTTGGGTTTTTGGATTAATAGATCTGAAAATAAAAGCAAATAAAAATAGATCACAAAGGCAAATATAATAAAGAAGAGACTCGTGGGCCGTAGGTTTCACTAGTGGCTTCTCTCGAGAAAAATAGCAAACAGTGGGTAAACAAATTACTGTTGGGCAATTGATAGAACTTCAAATAATCATGACGATATCCAGGCAATGGTCATTATATAGGCATCACGTCCAAGATTAGTAGACCGACCCCTGCCTGCATCTACTACTATTACTCCACACATCGACCGCTATCCAGCATGCGTCTAGTGTATTAAGTTCATGGAGAAATAGAGTAATGCAATAAGAATGATGACATGATGTAGACAAGATCTATATATGTAGAAATAGACCTCGTCTTGTTATTCTTAATAGCAATGATACATGCGTGTCGGTTCCCCTTCTGTCATTGAGATCAAGCACCATAAGATCGAACCCATCACAAAGCACTTTCTTCCCATTGCAAGATAAATAAATCAAATTGGCCAAACAAAACCCAAATATCGGAGAAGAAATACGAGCCTATAAGCAATCATGCATATAAGAGATCAAAAGATTCAAATAACTTTCATGAAGAAAAACATAGATATGATCATAAACTCAAAGTTCATCGGATCCCAACAAACACACCATAAAAAGAGTTACATCATATGGATCTCCAAGAGACCATTGTATTGAGAATCAAAAGAGAGAAATGAACCCATCTAGCTACTAACTACGGACCCGTAGGTCTACAATGAACTACTCACGCATCATCGGAGAGGCACCAATGAGGATGATAAACCCCTCCGTGATGGTGTCTAGATTGGATCTGGTGGTTCTGGAACTTGCGGCGGCTAGAATTTATTTTCGCCGACTCCCCTAGGGTTCCTGGAATATTGGGGTATCTATAGAGCAAAGAGGTGGTGCGGGAGGCCACCGAGGTGGGCACAACCCACCTGGGCGCACCTGGGCATTAGGTGTCTTTTGGTTCATAAAAATTCGACAAAAAGTTTTGCTGCGTTTGGACTCCGCTTGGTATTGATTTCCTGCATTGTAAAAAACATGCAAAAAATAGCAACTGACACTGGGTACTATGTCAATAGGTTAGTACCAAAAAATGATATAAAATGATTGTAAAACATTCAAAAATGATAATATAACAGTATGGAACAATCAAAAATTATAAATACGTTGGAGACGTATCACTCGCCGTCTCGCTTGCCTTCATCTCCCGTGCCCAGACTTGTCTCTCTGCTACGATGGGTACTTCAAATTTCAATTCCCCAGTATAATTCTCCCTCTTTGTAAATCAGCATAGTTGCTTTTCGGAAAGGACTTCAAGATCATATAACCAAAATTCATTGAGCAACGGGCTGCACAAGTTACAAAGATATTTGTATCTGCGGTAAAAATATATAATTACTTCATCTATAATTGTGGTGGTAGCATGGAGGTGTATTGATGAGAATTAGTATTTGGGGCTCGAGACTAATCAAATTTTTTTAACACAAAAAGAAGAATGTAAATTGAAAAACAAGATATCGTTTCGAACACCTAATCTTGCACGCATTGCCATAGCGACAAAAATAGCGTGTCCTGGATCTCCATTGTGTGACGTCCAGGCTATAGCTGTGTGGCGGTATCTTTTGTCGTTTGCAGGGTCAAACCTCCCAACACGCAAAGGTTTTATATCTACTGGACATAGTGAGCTGTCATTTTGGAAAATAGCGCCGCGTTTCATACATACGTGTACAGAGCCTAGAGCTACATGTTTTCTGGTCGTGGAAAATCACAGTTGTCACTGGTCTGTCTCCACGAAGAAACGATTTCATATCGCCAAAAGAAGACTGTCACAAATTACCAAACTCTAGCATTCTTAAAATAAACAGGGCAATGAAAGCCTCAACATTTCAACAAGAACAAAATGAAAAATAAAAAATAATATTTGACCACATACCAAGTCTCTTGTGCAAGAAGAGTATAGAGTAGAAAAACTTGACAAGAAAAGAGAAATCCTATTTCCTGCTCCACCCACCCCACCGCATCTATCCATCTAACAGAAATAGGCGAAAAGGAGAGGGCGCGCTAGTAAACAAAAAGCGCAGCGGCAACAGCTGTGGCACGGGCAGCAGCGTCAGCCTCAGCCATATCAGTCAGTCCAACCCCCGACGCGTCTTCAGTCTTCGCCCCCAGCAAGCCAAAGCCTCCGCCTTTCTCCTCCTTTTCCGCCCAAACAAACCGCCCCCTCCCCTCCCGTCGCCCTCACCTCCGCCCTCGCCGGCAGTAGTATACGCCCGCCACCAGCTCCGACGACCCGCGCCTTCCCTCCCTCCCGACGTCGCCGCCTCCCGCGCCCGGTCCCCCGTCCTCCCCTCCGCCGCGGTGAGTGCTCCGAATTCCGGTTCCGACGGACCCTTACCTTTCGGCACAGAGTGTACGGCCCTGGCGCGCGCGTTGTGCTTCCTTCCTGTGCGGTTTTAGGGGATTCTTGTGGTGTTAGGGGATTCTCGTGATCCCGGTCGCCTATCCCGCCGCGGCGCGGCGACCGGCGTTTCTGGGCGGAGTTCTGGTTGCGCAGCAGGGGAAGGGGGCGCAGGTAATGTCAGAGACGGACGATCCTGCGGCTGCGGGTTGGAATCGATGCGCGTGCGACGTGTCGAATCTAATTTGTTTTCTTTTTTACCTCTTGTTCCTGATTGTTCTGAACTTGGTTGTCAGTTTGTTCCGCTCCATGAACTGAATCCTAGAGGGGGATCAGAATGGATTGGAAAAAAAGGCTGTTGCGTGGTTTTATTGGCTAGAAGAGAATTTCGTTCTCGCAAGTCACGAATGTGTAAAGCGATGTTTATGCTTTTCGTTGTTCTTGACAGCTTAGTTATGAGTTATGTGACGGAATTTTCCTGGAATTTTGATGCGTTGTTGTATCGCGAGAGATGCTGTGACAGTGAAAGCTCGACTTGATGGACATTTACTTGTGGTAATAATTACTGTATATTACCATTACTTTTCTGGTAACTGCCTAGACTAGGCAAGGAAAAGACCTGACTATGAATTTGGAATTGTGCTGACTTTTCTTGTATCTATAAGCTACTCCCTCCTTTCTAAGATACATGACGTTTTAGATATGGACACTATCTCTAATACACACCTTTGATTTTCTTTTTATAA
>NC_053025.1:617804264-617864981 GCF_003073215.2 Triticum urartu
CTTTTGAGCCCAAAGGGCATAGACACATAGCAGAAGGCTCCAAAGGGAGTTATGAATGCCGTCTTCTCCTGGTCCTTAACTGCCATTTTGATCTGATGATAGCCAGAATATGCATCCAAAAAACTTAAACGCTCACAACCCGCCGTAGCATCAATGATTTGATCAATACGGGGGAGGGCAAAAGGAACTGCTGGACAAGCTTTATTAAGATCTGTGTAATCCACACACATACGCCAGGTGCCGTTTTTCTTAAGGACTAGCACCGGATTGGCAAGCCACTCAGGGTGAAAAACTTCAACAATAAAACTAGCTGCTAAGAGCCTGGCTACCTCTTCTCCAATCGCCTTGCGTCTTTCTTCGTTAAACCGGCGGAGGAACTGTTTCACCGGTTTGTATTTAGGATCCACATTAAGTGTGTGCTCAGCGAGTTGCCTCGGTACACCTGGCATGTCAGAGGGCTTCCATGCAAAAATGTCTCGATTCTCACAGATGAACTCGATGAGCGCGCTTTCCTATTTCGGATCCAAGTTGGCATTAATGCTGAACTGCTTGGACGAATCGCCAGGTACGAAGTCAACAAGCTTAGTTTCTGCTGCCGATTTGAACTTCAGGGCCGGATCATGCTCCGTAGTTGGCTTCTTCAACGGAGTCATGTCCGTCGGATCAACATTGTCTTTATAGTACTTCAACTCCTCGGTGGCACAAACCGACTCTGCATAAGCCGCATCTCCTTCCTCGCATTCCAAAGCGATTTTGCGGCTTCCATGAACCGTTATTGTCCCCTTGTGACCCGGCATCTTGAGCTGCAAATACACATAACAGGGCCGAGCCATAAACTTGGCGTATGCCGGACGCCCAAACAGGGCATGATATGGACTTTGGATTTTCACCACTTCAAACGTTAATGTCTCCGACCTGGAATCATGATCATCCCCGAAGGCCACTTCAAGAGCTATCTTACCAACAGGATATGCTGATCTGCCAGGCACTACACCGTGGAATACTGTATTGGACGGTTTGAGATTCTTATCTGTAAGTCCCATACGACGGAAGGTCTCATAGTATAGGATGTTAATGCTGCTCCCTCCATCCATGAGCACCTTGGTGAACTTATAACCTCCCACCTGAGGCACCACCACCAGAGCCAACTGACCCGGATTATCGACCTGGAGTGGGTGATCCTCTCTACTCCATATGATTGGCTGTTCGGACCAACGTAGATAATGGTGTTGGGTTTCGTAGTAATTTCAAAAAATTTCCTACGCACACGCAAGTTCATGTGATGCATAGCAACGAGGGGGAGAGTGTTGTCTACGTACCCAATGCAGACCGACTGCGGAAGCGATGACACGACGTAGAGGAAGTAGTCATACGTCTTCACGATCCAACCGATCAAGTACCGAAACTACGGCACCTCCGAGTTCGAGCACACGTTCAGCTCGATGACGATCCCCGGACTCCGATCCAGCAAAGTGTCGGGGAAGAGTTCCGTCAGCACGACGGCGTGGTGACGATCTTGATGTACTACAGCAGCAGGGCTTCGCCTAAACTCCGCTACAGTATTATCGAGGTATATGGTGGCAGGGGGCACCGCACACGGCTAAGGAATAGATCTCAAGGATCAAATTGTGTGTTCTAGGGTGCCTCTACCTCAGTATATAAAGGAGCCAAGGGGGGAGGGGGGCGCCGGCCAGGGAGAGAGGCGCAGGAGGAGTCCTACTCCTTCCGGGAGTAGGACTCCCCCCCAATCCTATTCCAACTAGGATTCCCAAGGGGGGAAAGAGAGAGAGGGGGGCCGGCCACCTTCTCCTAGTCCTAATAGGACTAGGGGAGGGGGAAGTGGCGCAGCCACCTTGGGCTGCCCCTTTCTCCTTTCCACTAAGGCCCATGAAGGCCCATATGGCTCCCGGGGGGTTCCGGTAACCTCCCGGTAACCCGGTAAAATCCCGATTTCACCCGGAACACTTCCGATGTCCAAACATAGGCTTCCAATATATCAATCTTTACGTCTCGACCATTTCGAGACTCCTCGTCATGTCCGTGATCACATCCGGGACTCCGAACAACCTTCGGTACATCAAAATGCATAAACTCATAATGAAACTGTCATCGTAACCTTAAGCGTGCGGACCCTACGGGTTCGAGAACAATGTAGACATGACCGAGACACGTCTCCGGTCAATAACCAATAGCGGGACCTGGATGCCCATATTGGCTCCTACATATTCTACGAAGATCTTTATCGGTCAGACCGCATAACAACATACGTTGTTCCCTTTGTCATCGGTATGTTACTTGCCCGAGATTCGATCGTCGGTATCCAATACCTAGTTCAATCTCGTTACCGGCAAGTCTCTTTACTCGTTCCGTAATACATCATCTCACAACTAACATATTAGTTGTAATGCTTGCAAGGCTTATGTGATGTGGCATTACCGAGAGGGCCCAGAGATACCTCTCCGACAATCGGAGTGACAAATCCTAATCTCGAAATACGCCAACCCAACATCTACCTTTGGAGACACCTGTAGAGCTCCTTTATAATCACCCAGTTACGTTGTGACGTTTGGTAGCACACAAAGTGTTCCTCCGGCAAACGGGAGTTGCATAATTCATAGAAATAAGAAAACAATAAGTCATGAAAGAAAGCAAAAAAAAAAAAAAAAAAAAAAAAAAAAAAAAAAAAAAAAAAAAAAAAAAAAAAAAAAAAAAAAACCAAAAAAAAAAAAAAAAAAAAAAAAAAAAAAAAAAAAAAAAAAAAAAAAAAAAAAAAAAAAAAAAAAAAAAAAAAAAAAAACAAAAAAAAAAAAAAAAAAAAAAAAAGAAAAAAAAAAAAAAAAAAAAAAAAAAAAAAAAAAAAAAAAAAAAAAAAAAAAAAAAAAAAAAAAAAAAACAAAAAAAAAAAAAAAAAAAAAAAAATAGCAACATACTAAACGATCGGGCTAAGCTAATGGAATGGGTCATGTCAATCAGATCATTCAACTAATGATGTGACCTCGTTAATCAAATAACAACTCATTGTTCATGGTTAGGAAACATAACCATCTTTGATTAACGAGCTAGTCAAGTAGAGGCATACTAGTGACACTTTGTTTGTCTATGTATTCACACATGTATTATGTTTCCGGTTAATACAATTCTAGCATGAATAATAAACATTTATCATGATATAAGGAAATAAATAATAACTTTATTATTGCCTCTAGGGCATATTTCCTTCAGTCTCCCACTTGCACTAGAGTCAATAATCTAGATTACATAGTAATGATTCTAACACCATGGAGTCTTGGTGCTGATCATGTTTTGCTCGTGGAAGAGGCTTAGTCAATGGGTCTGCAACATTAGATCCGTATGTATCTTGCAAATCTCTATGTCTCCCACCTGGACTAGATCCCGGATGGAATTGAAGCGTCTCTTGATGTGCTTGGTTCTCTTGTGAAATCTGGATTCCTTTGCCAAGGCAATTGCACCAGTATTGTCACAAAAGATTTTCATTGGACCCGATGCACTAGGTATGACACCTAGATCGGATATGAACTCCTTCATCCAGACTCCTTCGTTTGCTGCTTCCGAAGCAGCTATGTACTCCGCTTCACATGTAGATCCCGCTACGACGCTTTGTTTAGAACTGCACCAACTGACAGCTCCACCGTTTAATGTAAACACGTATCCGGTTTGCGATTTAGAATCGTCCGGATCAGTGTCAAAGCTTGCATCAACGTAACCTTTTACGATGAGCTCTTTGTCACCTCCATATATGAGAAACATATCCTTAGTCCTTTTCAGGTATTTCAGGATGTTCTTGACCGCTGTCCAGTGATCCACTCCTGGATTACTTTGGTACCTCCCTGCTAAACTTATAGCAAGGCACACATCAGGTCTGGTACACAGCATTGCATACATGATAGAGCCTATGGCTGAAGCATAGGGAACATCTTTCATTTTCTCTCTATCTTCTGCAGTGGTCGGGCATTGAGTCTTACTCAACTTCACACCTTGTAACACAGGCAAGAACCCTTTCTTTGCTTGATCCATTTTGAACTTCTTCAAAACTTTGTCAAGGTATGTGCTTTGTGAAAGTCCAATTAAGCGTCTTGATCTAATCTCTATAGATCTTATGCCTAATATGTAAGCAGCTTCACCGAGGTCTTTCATTGAAAAACTCTTATTCAAGTATCCCTTTATGCTATCCAGAAATTCTATATCATTTCCAATCAGTAGTCATCCACATATAATATCATAAATGCTACAGAGCTCCCACTCACTTTCTTGTAAATACAGACTTCTCCAAAAGTCTGTATAAAACCAAATGCTTTGATCACACTATCAAAGCGTTTATTCCAACTCCGAGAGGCTTGCACCAGTCCATAAATGGATCGCTGGAGCTTGCACACTTTGTTAGGCTCCCTTTGGATCGACAAAACCTTCTGGTTGCATCATATACAACTCTTCTTCCAGAAATCCATTCAGGAATGCAGTTTTGACATCCATCTGCCAAATTCCATAATCATAAAATGCGGCAATTGCTAACATGATTCGGACAGACTTAAGCATCGCTACGGGTGAGAAGGCCTCATCGTAGTCAATCCCTTGAACTTGTCGAAAACCTTTTGCGACAAGTCGAGCTTTGTAGACAGTAATATTACCATCAGCGTCAGTCTTCTTCTTGAAGATCCATTTATTCTCAATTGCTTGCCGATCATCGGGCAAGTCAACCAAAGTCCATACTTTGTTCTCATACATGGATCCCATCTCAGATTTCATGGCTTCAAGCCATTTTGCGGAATCTGGGCTCATCATCGCTTCTTCATAGTTCGTAGGTTCATCATGATCTAGTAGCATGACTTCCAGAACAGGATTACCGTACCACTCTGGCGCGGATCTCACTCTGGTTGATCTACGAGGTTCAGTAGTATCTTGTTCTGAAGTTTCATGATCATCATCATTAGCTTCCTCACTAATTGGTGTAGGTGTCACAGAAACAGGTTTTTGTGATGTACTACTTTCCAATAAGGGAGTAGGTACAGTTACCTCGTCAAGTTCTACTTTCCTCCCACTCACTTATTTCGAGAGAAACTCCTTCTCCAGAAAGTTTCCGAATTTAGCAACAAAAGTTTTGCCTTCGGATCTGTGATAGAAGGTGTATCCAATAGTTTCCTTTGGATATCCTATGAAGAAACATTTCTCCGATTTGGGTTCGAGCTTATCAGGTTGAAGCTTTTTCACATAAGTATCGCAGCCCCAAACTTTCAGAAACAACAACTTTGGTTTCTTGCCAAACCACAGTTCATAAGGCGTCGTCTCAACGGATTTTGATGGTGCCCTATTTAACGTGAATGCGGCCGTCTCTAGAGCGTATCCCCAAAATGATAGCGGTAAATCAGTAAGAGACATCATAGATCGCATCATATCTAGTAAAGTACGATTACGACGTTCGGACACACCATTACGCTGTGGTGTTCCGGGTGGCGTGAGTTGCGAAACTGTTCCATAATTTTTCAAATGTACACCAAACTCGTAACTCAAATATTCTCCTCCACGATCAGATCGTAGGAATTTTATTTTCTTGTTACGATGATTTTCAACTTCACTCTGAAATTCTTTAAACTTTTCAAATGTTTCAGACTTGTGTTTCATTAAGTAGATATACCCATATCTGCTTAAGTCATCTGTGAAGGTGAGAAAATAATGATATCCTCCACGAGCCTCAACGTTCATCGGACCACATACATCTGTATGTATGATTTCCAACAAATCTGTTGCTCTCTCCATAGTACCGGAGAACAGTGTTTTTGTCATCTTACCCATAAGGCACGGTTCGCAAGTACCAAGTGATTCATAATCAAGTGGTTCCAAAAGCCCATCAGTATTGAGTTTCTTCATGCGCTTTATACCGATATGACCCAAACGGTAGTGCCACAAATAAGTTGCACTATCATTATCAACTCTGCATCTTTTGGCTTCAACACTATGAATATGTGTGTCACTACTATCGAGATTCAATAAAAATAGACCACTCTTTAAGGGTGAATGACCATAAAAGATATTACTCATATAAATAGAACAACCATTATTCTCAGATTTAAATGAATAACCGTCTCGCATCAAACAAGATCCAGATATAATGTTCATGCTTAACGCTGGCACCAAATAACAATTATTTAGGTCTAATATTAATCCCGAAGGTAGATGTAGAGGTAGCGTGCCGACTGCGATCACATCGACTTTGGAACCGTTTCCCACGCACATCGTCACCTCGTCCTTAGCCAATCTTCGCTTAATCCGTAGTCCCTGTTTCAAGTTGCAAATATTAGCAACAGAACCAGTATCAAATACCCAGGTGCTACTGCGAGCATTAGTAAGGTACACATCAATAACATGTATATCACATATACCTTTGTTCACCTTGCCATCCTTCTTATCCGCCAAATACTTGGGGCATTTCCGCTTCCAGTGACCAGTCTGCTTGCAGTAGAAGCACTTAGTTTCAGGCTTAGGTCCAGGTTTGGGTTTCTTCTCTTGAGTAGAAACTTGCTTGCTGTTCTTTTTGAAGTTCCCCTTCTTCTTCCCTTTGCCCTTTTTCTTGAAACTAGTGGTCTTGTTGACCATCAACACTTGATGCTCCTTCTTGATTTCTACCTCCGCAGCTTTCAGCATTGCGAAGAGCTCGGGAATAGTCTTATTCATCCCTTGCATATTATAGTTCATCACGAAGCTCTTGTAGCTTGGTGGCAGTGATTGGAGAATTCTGTCATTGACGCAATCATCTGGAAGATTAACTCCCAATTGAATCAAGTGATTATTATACCCAGACATTTTGAGTATATGCTCACTGACAGAACTGTTCTCCTCCATCTTGCAGCTATAGAATTTATTGGAGACTTCATATCTCTCAATCCGGGCATTTGCTTGAAATATAAACTTCAACTCCTGGAACATCTCATATGCTCCATGACGTTCAAAACGTCGTTGAAGTCCCGATTCTAAGCCGTAAAGCATGGCACACTGAACTATCGAGTAGTCATCAGCTTTGCTCTGCCAGACGTTCATAGCATCTGGTGTTGCTCCAGCAGCAGGCCTGGCACCCAGTGGTGCTTCCAGGACGTAATTCTTCTGTGCAGCAATGAGGATAATCCTCAAGTTATGGACCCAGTCCGTGTAATTGCTACCATCATCTTTCAACTTTGCTTTCTCAAGGAACGCATTAAAATTCAACGGAACAACAACACGAGCCATCTATCTACAATCAAGCATAAACAAGCAAGATACTATCAGGTACTAAGTTTCATGATAAATTTAGGTTCAATTAATCTACTTAAAGAACTCCCACTTATATAGACATCCCTCTAATCCTCTAAGTGATTACGTGATCCAAATCAACTAAACCATGTCCGATCATCACGTGAAATGGAGTAGTTTCATTGGTGAACATCACTATGTTGATCATATCTACTATATGATTCACGCTCGACCTTTCGGTCTCCGTGTTCCGAGGCCATATATGTATATGCTTGGCTCGTCAAGTATAACCTGAGTATTCCGCGTGTGCAACTGTTTTGCACCCGTTGTATTTGAACGTAGAGCCTATCACACCCGATCATCACGTGGTGTCTCAGCACGAAGAACTTTCGCAATGGTGCATACTCAGGGAGAACACTTCTTGATAATTAGTGAGAGATCATCTTATAATGCTACCGCCAATCAAAGCAAGATAAGATGCATAAAAGATAAACATCACATGCAATTAATATAAGTGATATGATATGGTCATCATCATCTTGTGCTTGTGATCTCCATCTTCGAAACACCGTCGTGATCACCATCGTCACCGGCGTGACACCTTGATCTCCATCATAGCATCGTTGTCGTCTCGCCAATCTTATGCTTCCACGACTATCGCTACCGCTTAGTGATAAAGTAAAGCATTACAGCGCGATTGCATTGCATATAATAAAGCGACAACCATATGGCTCCTGCCAGTTGCCGATAACTCGGTTACAAAACATGATCATCTCATACAATAAAATTTCGCATCATATCTTGACCATATCACATCACAACATGCCCTGCAAAAACAAGTTAGACGTCCTCTACTTTGTTGTTGCAAGTTTTACGTGGCTGCTACGGGCTTAAGCAAGAACCAATCTTACCTACGCATCAAAACCACAACGATAGTTTGTCAAGTTGGTGTTGTTTTAACCTTCGCAAGGACCGGGCGTAGCCACACTCGGTTCAACTAAAGTTGGAGAAACTGTCACCCGCAAGCCACCTATGTGCAAAGCACGTCGGGAGAACCGGTCTCGCGTAAGCGTACGCGTAATGTCGGTCCGGGCCGCTTCGTCCAACAATACCGCCGAACCAAAGTATGACATGCTGGTAAGCAGTATGACTTATATCGCCCACAACTCACTTGTGTTCTACTCGTGCATATAACATCAACATATAAAACCTAGGCTCGGATGCCACTGTTGGGGAACGTAGTAATTTCAAAAAATTTCCTACGCACACGCAAGATCATGGTGATGCATAGCAACGAGAGGGGAGAGTGTGATCTACGTACCCTTGTAGACCGACAGCGGAAGCGTTAGCACAACGCGGTTGATGTAGTCGTACGTCTTCACGGCACCGAAACTACGACACCTCCGAGTTTTAGCACACGTTCAGCTCGATGACGATCCCCGGACTCCGATCCAGGAAAGTGTCGGGGAAGAGTTCCGTCAGCACGACGGCGTGGTGACGATATTGATGTACTACCGTCGCAGGGCTTCGCCTAAGCACCGCTACAATATTATCGAGGATTATGGTGGAAGGGGGCACCGCACACGGCTAAGAATATGATCACGTGGATCAACTTGTGTGTCTAGGGGTGCCCCCTGCCCCCGTATATAAAGGATCAAGGGGAGGAGGCCGGCCGGCCCCTATGGTGCACCAAGGAGGAGTCCTCCTCCTAGTAGGAGTAGGACTCCTACTAGGAGGGGGAAAGAAGTGGGGAGGGAGAAGGAAAGGGGGGCGCGCCCCCCTCTCCTAGTCCAATTCAGACCAGGGGGAGGAGGCACGCAGCCCACCTTTGGCTGCCCCTCTCTCTCTCCACTAAGGCCCATATGGCCCATTACTCCTCCGGGGGGGGGGGGGGTTCCGGTAACCCTTCGGCTCTCCGATTTTGTCCGAAATCACCCGGAACACTTCCGGTGTCCGAATATAGCCGTCCAATATATCAATCTTTATGTCTCGACCATTTCGAGACTCCTCGTCATGTCCGTGATCACATCCGGGACTCCGAACTAACTTCGGTACATCAAAACTCATAAACTCATAATATAACTGTCATCGAAACCTTAAGCATGCGGACCCTACGGGTTCGAGAACAATGTAGACATGACCGAGACACGTCTCTGGTCAATAACCAATAGAGGAACCTGGATGCTCATATTGGCTCCTACATATTCTACGAAGATCTTTATCGGTCAGACCGCATAACAACATACGTTGTTCCCTTTGTCATCGGTATGTTACTTGCCCGAGATTCGTTCGTCGGTATCTCAATACCTAGTTCAATCTCATTACTGGCAAGTCTCTTTACTCGTTCCGTAATACATCATCTCGCAACTAACTCATTAGTTGCAATGCTTGCAAGGCTTATGTGATGTGCATTACCGAGAGGGCCCAGAGATACCTCTCCGACAATCGGAGTGACAAATCCTAATCTCGAAATACGCCAACCCAACATGTACCTTTGCAGACACCTGTAGAGCACCTTTATAATCACCCATTTACGTTGTGACGTTTGGTAGCACACAAAGTGTTCCTCCGGCAAACGGGAGTTGCATAATTGTTGGGGAACGTAGCAGAAATTCAAAATTTTCCTACGTGTCACCAAGATCTATCTATGGAGAGACTAGCAACGAGGGGAAGGAGAGTGCATCTACATACCCTTGTAGATCGCTAAGCGGAAGCGTTCAAGTGAACGGGGTTGATGGAGTCGTACTCGTCGTGATTCAAATCACCGATGACTAAGTGCCGAACGCACGGCACCTCCGCGTTCAACACACGTACAGCCCGGTGACGTCTCCCACGCCTTGATCCAGCAAGGAGAGAGGGAGAGGTTGAGGAAGACTCCATCCAGCAGCAACACAACGGCGTGTTGGTGATGGAGGAGCGTGGCAATCCTGCAGGGCTTCGCCAAGCACCACAGAAGAGGAGGGAGAGAGAGATGCAGGGCTGCACCAACAAGAGATCGAATCACACGTGTTTTGGGGCAGCCCTAGGCCTCTATTTATATGGGGAAGGGGAGGGGCTGCGCCCCCTCTAGGGTTCCCACCCCTAGGGGGGGCGGCAGCCCTAGATGGGGAGGCAAGGGGGCGGCCAAGAGGGGATGGGAGAGGGAGGCGCACCAATATGGGCCTTAAGGCCCATATCCCTTAGGGTTTGCCCCCTTTCCACCTCTTAGGCGCCATGGGCCCTTGTGGGAGGCGCACCAGCCCACTAAGGGACTGGTCCCCTCACCACTCTTGGCCCATGCAAGCCTCCGGGGTTGGTGGCCCCACTTGGTGGACCTCCGGGACCCTCCCGGTGGTCCCGGTACGTTACCGATAAACCCCGAAAACTCTCCGGTGACCAAAACAGGACTTCCCATATATAAATCTTTACCTCCGGAACCATTCCGGAACTCCTCGTGAACGTCCGGGATCTCAATCCGGGACCTCCCGAACAACATTCGGTAACCACATACAAACTTCCTTTATAACCCTAGGCGTCATCGAAACCTTAAGTGTGTAGACCCTACGGGTTCGGGGAGACATGCAGACATGACCAGACGTTCTCTCGGTCAATAACCAACAGCGGGATCTGGATACCCATGTTGGCTCCCACATGTTCCACGATGATCTCATCGGATGAACCACGATGTCAAGGACTTAATCAATCCCGTATTCAATTCCCTTTGTCTATCGGTACGATACTTGGCTGAGATTCGATCGTCGGTATCCTGATACCTTGTTCAATCTCGTTACCGGCAAGTCTCTTTACTCGTTCCGTAACACATCATCCCGTGAATCAACTCCTTGATCACATTGTGCACATTATGATGATGTCCTATCGAGTGGGCCCAGAGATACCTCTCCGTTTACACGGAGTGACAAATCCCAGTCTCGATTCGTGCCAACCCAACAGACACTTTTGGAGATACCTGTAGTGTACCTTTATAGCCACCCAGTTACGTTGTAACGTTTGGCACACCCAAAGCACTCCTACGGTATCCGGGAGTTGCGCAATCTCATGGTCTAAGGAAATGATACTTGACATTACAAAAGCTTTAGCATACGAACTACATGATCTTGTGCTAGGCTTAGGATTGGGTCTTGTCCATCACATCATTCTCCTAATGATGTGATCCCGTTATCAATGACATCCAATGTCCATGGTTAGGAAACCGTAACCATCTATTGATCAACGAGCTAGTCAACTAGAGGCTTACTAGGGACATGGTGTTGTCTATGTATCCACACATGTATCTGAGTTTCCTATCAATACAATTATAGCATGGATAATAAACGATTATCATGAACAAGGAAATATAATAATAATCAATTTATTATTGCCTCTAGGGCATATTTCCAACAGTCTCCCACTTGCACTAGAGTCAATAATCTAGTTCACATCGCCATGTGATTAACACTCACAGGTCACATCGCCATGTGACTAACACCCAAGAGTTTACTAGAGTTTGATCATGTTGCTTGTGAGAGAGGTTTTAGTCAACGGGTCTGAACCTTTCAGATCCGTGTGTGCTTTACAAAACTCTATGTCATCTCCTAGATGTAGCTACCACGTTTTATTTGGAGCTATTCCAAATAACTGTTCTACTATACGAATCCAATTTACTACTCAGAATAATCTGGATTAGTGTCAAAGTTTGCATCGGCGTAACCCTTTACGACGAACTCTTTTACCACCTCCATAATCGAGAAAATTCCTTAGTCCACTAGTTACTAAGGATAACTTTGACCGCTGTCCTGTGATCCATTCTTGGATCACTCTTGTACCCCTTGACTGACTCATGGCAAGGCACACTTCAGGTGCGGTACACAACATAGCATACTGTAGAGTCTACGTCTTAAGCATAGGGGACGACCTTCGTCCTTTCTCTCTATTCTGCCGTGGTCGAGCTTTAAGTCTTAACTTCATACCTTACAACTCAGGCAAGAACTCCTTCTTTGACTGGTCCATCTTGAACACCTTCAAGATCATGTCAAGGTATGTGCTCATTTGAAAGTACCATCAAGCGTTTTGATCTATCCTTATAGATCTTGATGCTCAATGTTCAAGTAGCTTAATCCAGGCTTTCCATTGAAAACGCTTTCCAAATAACCCTATATGCTTTCCAGAAATTCTACGTCATTTCCGATCAACAATATGTTAAAACATATACTCATCGGAAATTCTATAGTGCTCCCACTCACTTCTTTGGAAATACAAGTTTCTCATAAACTTTGTATAAACCCAAAATCTTTGATCATCTCATCAAAGTGTACATTCCAACTCCGAGATGCTCACTCCAGTCCTCAGAAGGATTGTTGGAGCTTTGCATCCTTATTAGCATCTTTTCAGGATTGACAAAACCTTTCGGTTGTATCACATACAACCTTTCCTCAAGAAAATCGTCGAGGAAACAATGTTTTGACATCCTATCTGCAAGATTTCATAAATAATGCAGTGACAGCTAATATAATTCCAACAGACTCTTAGCATCGCTAAGAGTGAGAAAATCTCACCGTAGTCAACTCCTTGAACTTGTCAGAAAACATCTTAACGACAAGTCGAGCTTTCTTAATGGTGACATTTACCATCATTGTCCGTCTTCCTTTTAAAATCCATCTACACTCAACAGCCTTACGACCATCAAGTAGTTCTTCCAAAGTCTACACTTTGTTTTCATACATGGATCCTCTCTCGGATTATATGGCCTCAAGCCATTTATCGGAATCCAGGCCCACCATCGCTTCTCCATAGCTCGTAGGTTCATTGTTGTCTAGCAACATGTCTTCCAAGACAGGATTACGTATCACTCTGAAGCAGTACGCATCCTTGTCATCCCACGAGGTTTGGGAGTGACTTGATCCAAAGTCTCATGATCAATATCATAAGCTTCCACTTCAATTGGTGTAGGTGCCACAGGAACAACTCTTTGTGCTCTGCCACACACTAGTTGAAGAGACGGTTCAATAACCTCATCAAGTCTCCACCATCCTCCCACTCAATTCTTTCGAGAGAAACTTTTCCTCGAGAAAGGACTCGATTCTAGAAACAATCCCTTATTGCTTTCGAATCTGAGACAGGAGGTATACCCAACTGTTTTGGGTGTCCTGTGAAGATGCATTTATCCGCTTCGGGTTCGAGCTTATCAGCCTGAAACTTTTTCACATAAGCATCGCAGCCCCAAACTTTTAAGAAATGACAGCTTAGATTTCTCTAAACCATAGTTCATACGGTGTCATCTCATCGGAATTACGTGGTGCCCTATTTAAAGTGAATGTGGTTGTCTTTAATGCTTTAACCCATAAACTATTGTGGTAATTCGATAAGAGACATCATGGTACGCATCATATCCAATAGGGTGCAGTTATGATGTTCGGACACACCATCACACTATGGTGTTCCAGGCTGTATTAGTTGTGAAACAATTTCCACAATGTCTTAATTCTGTGCCAAACTCGTAATTCAGATATTCATCTCTATGATCATATCATAGATCTTTTATCCTCTTGTCACGACGATCTTTCAACTTCACACTGAAATTACTTGAACCTTTCAATAATTCAGACTCGTGATTCATCAAGTAAATGTACTCAACATCTACTCAAATCATCTGTGAAGAAAGAACATAACGATATCCACTATATGCCTCAGCACTCATTGGACTGCACACATCAAAATGTATTACTTCCAACAATTTGCTTTCTAGTTCCATTCTACTGAAACCGAGGCTTTCAGTCATCTTGCCCATGTGGTATGATTTGCATGCCTCAAGTGATTCAAAATCAAGTGAGTCCATTTGCATGGAGTTTCTTCATGCATATACACCAACAGACATGGTTCGCATGTCTCAAAACTTTTCAAAAATGAGTGAGCCCAAAGATCCATCAACATGGAGCTTCTTCATGCGTTTTATACCGATATGACTTACGTGGCAGTGCCACAAGTAGGTGGTACTATCATTACTATCTTTTGGCATGAACATGTGTATCACTACGATCGAGATTCAATAAACCATTCATTTTAGGTGTAAGACCATTGAAGGTATTATTCAAATAAACAGAGTAACCATTATTCTCCTTAAATGAATAACCGTATTGCGATAGACATAATCCAATCATGTCTATGCTCAACGCAAACACCAATCTCGATGGTAGAGGGAGCGTACGATATTTGATCAACCTTGGAAATACTTCCAACACATATCGTCCATCTCACCTTTAGCTAGTCTCCGTTTATTCCGTAGCTTTTATTTCGAGTTACTAACACTTAGCAACCGAACCGGTATCTAATACCCTGGTGCTACTAGGAGTACTAGTAAAGTACACATCAACACAATGTATATCCAATATACTTCTATCGACCTTGCCAGCCTTCTATCTACCAAGTATCTAGGGTAATTCTGCTCCAGTGGCTGTTCCCCTTATTACAGAAGCACTTAGTCTCGGGTTTGGGTTCAACCTTGGGTTTCTTCACTAGAGCAGCAGCTGAATTGCCGTTTCATGAAGTATCCCTTCTGCCCTTGCCCTTCTTGAAACTAGTGGTTTCACCAACCATCAACAATTGATGCTCCTTCTTGATTTCTACTTTTGTGGTGTCAAACATCGCGAATATCTCAAGGATCATCATATATGTCCCTGATACATTATAGTTCATCACGAAGCTCTAGCAGCTTGGTGGTAATGACTTCGGAGAAACATCACTATCTCATCTGGAAGATCAACTCCCACTTGATTCAAATGATTGTTGTACCTCAGACAATCTGAGCACAAGGCTCAACAATTGAGCTTTTCTCTTAGTTTGCAGGCTAGAAAATCGTCGGAGGTTCTATACCTCTTGACGTGGGCACGAGCTGAAATCCAATTTCAGCCCTCAAAACATCTCATATGTTTCGCTGTTTCAAAACGTCTTTGTGCCTCACTCTAAACGTTAACTGAACTTATCACGTAGTTATCAAAACGTGTATGTCAGATGTTCGCAACATCACAGACAACGTTCGAGGTTCAGCACACTGAGCGGTGCATTAAGGACATAAGGCCTTCTATGAAGCAATGAGGACAATCCTCAGTTTACGGACTAGTCCGCATATTGCTACTATCAACTTTCAACTAATTTTTTTTTCTCTAGGAACATAACTAAACAGTAGAACTAAGCGCGAGCTACGACATAATTTGCAAAATCCTTTTGACTATGTTCAGAATAATTAAGTTCATCTTATGAACTCCCACTTAGATTAGACATCCCTCTAGTCATCTAAGTATTACACGATCCGAGTCGACTCCGGCCATGTCCGATTCACGTGAGACGGACTAGTCAACGTCGGTGAAACATCTTCATGTTGATCATATCTTCCATACCGACTCGTGTTCGACCTTTCGTCTCTGTGTTCCGAAGGCCATGTCTTACATGCTTAGGCTCGTCAGTTAACCCTAAGTGTTTTTGCATGTGTAAATCTTGCTTACACCCGTTGTATGTGAACGAAAGGATCTATCACACCCGATTAACACGTGATGCTTCGAAGCGACGGATTGTAGCAACGGTGCGCAGTTAGGGGAGAACACTTCTTGAAATTTTATGAGGGATCATCTTATTTACTACCGTCGTACTAAGTAAACAAGATGCATAACATGATAAACATCATATGCAATCAAATAGTGACATGATATGGCCAATATCATGTAGCTCCTTTGATCTCCATCTTGGGGCTCCATGATCATCTATTACAAGAACATGATCAATCTCATACATTACATATATCATTCATCACATCCTTTTGGCCATATCACATCACATAGCATACCCTGCAAAAACAAGTTAGATGTTCTCTAATTGTTGTTTGCATGTTTTACGTGGCTGCTATGGGTTTCTAGCAAGAACGTTTCTTACCTACGCAAAACCACAACGTGATATGCCAATTGCTATTTACCCTTCATAAGGACCCTTTTCATCGAATCCGATCCGACTAAAGTAGGAGAGACAGACACCCGCTAGCCACCTTATGCAACTAGTGCATGTCAGTCGGTGGAACCTGTCTCACATAAGAGTACGTGTAAGGTCGGTCCGGGCCGCTTCATCCCACGATGCCGCCGAATTAAGATAAGACTAGTAACGGCAAGCATATTGAACAAAAACAATGCCCACAACTACTTTGTGTTCTACCCGTGCATAGAATCTACGCATAGACCTAGCTCATGATGCCACTGTTGGAACGTAGCAGTAAATTCAAAATTTCCTACGTATCACCAAGATCTATCTATGGAGAAACAGCAACGAGGGGAAGGAGAGTGCATCTACATACCCTTGTAGATCGCTAAGGAAGCGTTCAAGTGAACGGGGTTGATGGAGTCGTACTCGGTCGTGATTCAGATCACCGATGATCCTAGTGCCGAACGGACGGCACCTCCGCGTTCAACACACGTACAGCCCGGATGACGTCTCCCACGCCTTGATCCCAGCAAGGAGAGAGGGAGAGGTTGATGAAGATTCAGCAGCACGACGGCGTGGTGGTGGATGCAGGGCGTCACAGTAGCAGGGCTTCGCCTATACTACGAGAGAGAGACGTAACGGGGAGAGAGGGAGGGGCTGCACCAAAGGCAAAAGTTGTGTTTGAGGGGCCCTCCTACCCCACTATATATAGGAATCCCAAGGGGGGGGTGCGTCATCCCCTAGGAGATCCAATCTCCAGGGGGGCGGCGGCCAGGGGAGGAGTCCTCCCCCCAAAGGCACCTAGGAGGTGCCTTCCCTCCTTGGGACTCTTCCTTAGGGTTTCCCCCTTCACCCTAGGCGCATGGGCCATAAGGGAAGTGGCGCCCCAGCCCACTTTGGGCTGGATCCCTTCCCACTTCAGCCCATGGGACCCTCCGGGATAGGTGGCCCCACCCGGTGGGCCCCCGGGACCCTTCCGGTGGTCCCGGTACAATACCGATGACCCCGAAACTTGTCCCGATGGCCGAAACAGGACTTCCTATATATAAATCTTTACCTCCGGACCATTCCGGAACTCCTCGTGACGTCCGGGATCTCATCCGGGACTCCGAACAATATTCGGGTTACTGCATACACATTCTCATAACCCTAGCGTCACCGAACTTAAGTGTGTAGACCCTACGGGTTCGGGAGACATGCAGACATGACCGAGACGTTTCCGGTCAATAACCAACAGCGGGATCTGGATACCCATGTTGGCTCCCACATGCTTCCACGATGATCTCATCGGCATGTCGAAGGATTTATCAACCCCGTATGAACCCTTGTGTCCCCATTGTTCAGGATGATGTCACCGGACTTAATGCTATTCCCGTCTATACACTCTTTGTTCTAGTGCGGATATGTCCTTGCACGCAGATTCGCTCGGTCCGGTTAGTCTCGAACCCTAGATGTGCCTTCAATCCACGTATACATTTGTCTAGCGTGTATTTACTTGCCCGAGATTCGATCGTCGAGTATCCAATACCTAGTTCAATCTCGTTACCGGCAAGTCTCTTTACTCGTTCCGTAACACATCATCCCGTGATCAACTCCTTGGTCACATTGCGCATATGATGATGTCCTACCGAGTGGGCCCAGAGCCTCTCCGCTTACACGGAGTGACAAATCCCAGTCTCGATTCGTGCCAACCCAACAGACACTTCCGGAGATACCTGTAATGCACCTTTATAGTCACCCAGTTACGTTGTGACGTTTGATACACCCAAAGCTCCTACGGTATCCGGGAGTTGCACAATCTCATGGTCTAAGGAAATGATACTTGACATTTAGAAAAGCTTTAGCATACGAACTACACGATCTTTGTGCTAGGCTTAGGATTGGGTCTTGTCCATCACATCATTCTCCTAATGATGTGATCCCGTTATCAACGACATCCAATGTCCATTAGGAAACCGTAACCATCTATTGATCAACGAGCTAGTCAACTAGAGGCTCACTAGGGACATGGTGTTGTCTATGTATCCACACATGTATCTGAGTTTCCTATCAATACAATTATAGCATGGATAATAAACGATTATCATGAACAAGGAAATATAATAATAACAATTTATTATTGCCTCTAGGGCATATTTCCAACAACATAAGCATTGCAAGCATTGCAACTAATGAGTTAGTTGCGAGATGATGTATTACAGAACGAGTAAAGAGACTTGCCGAGTAACGAGATTGAACAAGGTATTGGGATACCGACGATCGAATCTCGGGCAAGTAGCATACCGATTGACAAAGGGAATTGTATACGGGGTTGCTTGAATCCTCGACATCGTGGTTCATCCGATGAGATCATCGAGGAGCATGTGGGAGCCAACATGGGTATCCAGATCCCGCTGTTGGTTATTGACCGGAGAGCGATCTCGGTCATGTCTACATGTCTCCCGAACCCGTAGGGTCTACACACTTAAGGTTCGGTGACGCTAGGGTTGTAGGGATATGTATATGCAGTAACCCGAATGTTGTTCGGAGTCCCGGATGAGATCCCGGACGTCACGAGGAGTTCCGGAATGGTCCGGAGGTAAAGAATTATATATAGGAAGTGCTATTTCGGCCGTCGGGACAAGTTTCGGGGTCACCGGTATTGTACCGGGACCACCGGAAGGGTTCCGGGGGTCCACCGGGTGGGGCCACCTATCCCGGAGGGCCCCATGGGCTGAAGTGGGAAGGGATCCAGCCCAAAGTGGGCTGGGGCGCCACTTCCCCTAGGGCCCATGCGCCTAGGGTGGGGGAAACCCTAAAGGGGGGGCGCCCCCTTGCTTGGGGGGCAAGCCCCCCACCCCTTGGCCGCCGCCCCCCTAGGAGATTGCATCTCCTAGGGCCGGCACCCCCCCTAGGCCCCCCTATATATAGTGGGGGGGATGGAGGACCTCTTACCTTTGCCTTTGGTGCCTCCCTCTCCCTCTCCAACGCATCCTCCTCCTCCATAGAGCTTGGCGAAGCCCTGCCGGAGTACTGCAACTCCATCACCATCACGCCGTCGTGCTGCTGCTAGAGCCATCTTCCTCAACCTCTCCTTCCCCCTTGCTGGATCAAGAAGAAGGAGACGTCACGCTGACCGTACGTGTGTTGAACGCGGAGGTGCCGTCCGTTCGGCGCTAGGATCTCCGGTGATTTGGATCACGTCGAGTATGACTCCCTCATCCCCGTTCTTTGAACGCTTCCGCTCGCGATCTACAAAGGTATGTAGATGCATCCGATCACTCATTGTTAGATGAACTCATAGATGGATCTTGGTGAAACCGTAGGAAAATTTTTGTTTTCTGCAACGTTCCCCAACAGTAGCATCATGAGCTAGGTCTATGCGTAGTTCTCTTTGCACGAGTAGAACACAATTTGTTGTGGGCGTAGATGTTGTCAACTTTCTTGCCGCTACTAGTCTTATCTTGCTTCAGCGGTATTGTGGGATGAAGCGGCCCAGACCAACCTTACACGTACGCTTACGTGAGACCGGTTCCACCGACTAACATGCACAAGTTGCATAAGGTGGCTGGCGGGTGTCTGTCTCTCCCACTTCAGTTGGAGCGGATTCGATGAAAAGGGTCCTTATGAAGGGTAAATAGAAGTTGACAAATCACGTTGTGGATTTCACGTAGGTAAGAAAACGTTCTTGCTAGAACCCTACTTCAGCCACGTAAAACTTGCAACAATAATTAGAGGACGTCTAACTTGTTTTTGCAGCAAGTGCTTTGTGATATGATATGGCCAAAGTTGTGATGAATGATGAATGATATATATGTGATGTATGAGATGTTCATGCTATTGTAATAGGAATCACGACTTGCATGTCGATGAGTATGACAACCGGCAGGAGCCATAGGAGTTGTGTTTATTTTTTGTATGACCTGCGTGTCATTGAGAAACACCATGTAAATTACTTTACTTTATTGCTAAACGTGTTAGCCATAGTAGTAGAAGTAATAGTTGGCGAGCAACTTCATGGAGACACGATGATGGAGATCATGATGATGGATATCATGGTGTCATGCTGGTGACAAGATGATCATGGAGCCCCAAGATGGAGATCAAAGGAGCTATGTGATATTGGCCATATCATGTCACTATTATTATTTCATTGCATGTGATGTTTATCATGTTTCTGCATCTTGTTTACTTAGAACGACGGTAGTAAATAAGATGATCCCTCATAATAATTTCAAGAAAGTGTTTCCCCTAACTGTGCACCGTTGCGACAGTTCATTGTTTCGAAGCACCACGCGATGATCGGGTGTTAGATTCCAACGTTCACATACAACGGGTGTAAGACAGATTTACACATGCAAACACTTAGGTTGACTTGACGAGCCTAGCATGTACAGACATGGCCTCGGAACACAGAAGACCGAAAGGTCGAGCATGAGTCGTATAGAAGATACGATCAACATGAAGATGTTCACCGATGTTGACTAGTCCGTCTCACGTGATGATCGGACACGGCCTAGTTAACTCGGATCATGTTATACTTAGATTACTGGAGGGATATCTATCTAAGTGGGAGTTCATTGAGTAATTTGATTAGATGAACTTAATTATCATGAACTTAGTCTAAATTTTTTTACAATATATCTTGTAGATCAAATGGCCAACGTAGTCCTCAACTTCAATGCGTTCCTAGAGAAAACCAAGCTGAAAGACGATGACATCAACTACACGGACTGGGTCCGGAACCTGAGGATCATCCTCATAGCTGCCAAGAAAGATTATGTCCTACAAGCACCGCTAGGTGACGCACCTGTTCTCCCTGCAGAACAAGACGTTATGAACGCTTGGCAGGCACGTACCGATGACTACTCCCTCGTTCAGTGCGGCATGCTTTACAGCTTAGAGCCGGGGCTCCAAAAGCGTTTTGAGAGACACAGAACATATGAGATGTTCGAAGAGCTGAAAATGGTTTTCCAAGCTCATGCCCGGGTCGAGAGATATCAAGTCTCCGACAAGTTCTTCAGCTGTAAGATGGAGGAAAACAGTTCTGTCAGTGAGCACATACTCACTATGTCTGGGTTGCATAACCGCTTGACTCAGCTGGGAGTTAATCTCCCGGATGACGCGGTCATTGACAGAATCCTTCAGTCGCTTCCACCGAGCTACAAGAGCTTTGTGATGAACTTCAATATGCAGGGGACGGAAAAGACCATTCCTGAAGTATTTGCAATGCTGAAATCAGCAGAGGTAGAAGTCAAAAAGGAACATCAAGTGTTGATGGTGAATAAAACCACTAAGTTCAAGAAGGGCAAGGGTAAGAAAGCCTTCAAGAAGGACGGCAAGGGAGTTGCCGCACCCGGCAAGCAAGCTGCCGGGAAGAAGCCAAAGAATGGACCCAAGCCCGAGACTGAGTGCTTTTATTGCAAGGGAAGTGGTCACTGGAAGCGGAACGCCCCAAATACTTAGCGGACAAGAAGGCCGGCATCACAAAAGGTATATGTGATATACATGTAATTGATGTGTACCTTACCAGTACTCGTAGTAGCTCCTGGGTATTTGATACCGGTGCGGTTGCTCACATTTGTAACTCAAAACAGGAGCTGCGGAATAAGCGGAGACTGGCGAAGGACGAGGTGACGATGCGCGTCGGGAATGGTTCCAAGGTCAATGTGATCGCCGTCGGCACGCTACCTCTACATTTACCTTCGGGATTAGTTTTAAACCTTAATAATTGTTATTTAGTGCCAGCTTTGAGCATGAACATTGTATCAGGATCTCGTTTAATTCGAGATGGCTACTCATTTAAATCCGAGAATAATGGTTGTTCTATTTATATGAGAGATATGTTTTATGGTCATGCTCCGATGGTGAATGGTTTATTCTTAATGAATCTCGAGCGTAATGCTACACATGTTCATAGTGTGAGTACCAAAAGATGTAAGATTAATAATGATAGTCCCACGTACTTGTGCCACTGCCGCCTTGGTCACATAGGTGTCAAACGCATGAAGAAGCTCCATGCTGATGGACTTTTAGAGTCTCTTGATTACGAATCATTTGACACATGCGAACCATGCCTCATGGGTAAAATGACCAAGACTCCGTTCTCAGGAACAATGGAGCAAGCAACCAACTTATTGGAAATCATACATATTGATGTGTGCGGTCCAATGAGTGTTGAGGCTCGCGGTGGCTATCGTTATGTTCTCACCCTCACTGATGACTTGAGTAGATATGGGTATGTCTACTTAATGAAACACAAGTCTGAGACCTTTGAAAAGTTCAATGAATTTCAGAGTGAGGTTGAGAATCAACGTGACAGGAAAATCAAGTTCCTACGATCAGATCATGGAGGAGAATACTTGAGTCACGAGTTTGGCACACACTTAAGAAAATGTGGAATAGTTTCACAACTCACGCCGCCTGGAACACCTCAGCGTAATGGTGTGTCCGAACGTCGTAATCGCACTCTATTAGATATGGTGCGATCTATGATGTCTCTTACCGATTTACCGCTATCTTTTTGGGGCTATACTTTAGAGACTGCCGCATTCACTTTAAATAGGGCTCCGTCGGAATCCGTTGAGACGACACCGTATGAATTATGGTTTGGGAAGAATCCTAAGCTGTCGTTTCTAAAAGTTTGGGGATGCGATGCTTATGTCAAGAAACTTCAACCTGAAAAGCTCGAACCCAAGTCGGAAAATGCGTCTTCATAGGATACCCTAAAGAAACTATTGGGTATACCTTCTACCTCAGATCCGAAGGCAAGATCTTTGTTGCCAAGAATGGATCCTTTCTAGAGAAAGAGTTTCTCTCGAAAGAAGTAAGTGGGAAGAAAGTAGAACTTGATGAAGTATTACCTCTTGAACCGGAAAATGGCGCAACTCAAGAAAATGTTCCTGAGGTGCCTGCACCGACTAGAGAGGAAGTTAATGATGATGATCATGAAACTTCAGATCAAGTTGCTACTGAACTTCGTAGGTCCACAAGGACACGTTCCGCACCAGAGTGGTACGGCAACCCTGTCTTGGAAATCATGTTGTTAGACAACGGTGAACCTTCGAACTATGAAGAAGCGATGGCGGGCCCGGATTCCGACAAATGGCTAGAAGCCATGAAATCCGAGATAGGATCCATGTATGAAAACGAAGTATGGACTTTGACTGACTTGCCTGTTGAGCGGCGAGCCATAGAAAATAAATGGATCTTTAAGAAGAAGACACACACGGATGGTAATGTGACCATCTATAAAGCTCGGCTTGTTGCTAAGGGTTATCGACAAGTTCAAGGGGTTGACTACGATGAGACTTTCTCACCGGTAGCGAAGCTAAAGTCCGTCCGAATCATGTTAGCAATTGCCGCATTCTATGATTATGAGATATGGCAAATGGACGTCAAAACGGCATTCCTTAATGGTTTCCTTAAGGAAGAATTGTATATGATGTAGCCAGAAGGTTTTGTCGATGTAGGATCGAAAGTATGTCTAGAGGGGGGGTGATTAGACTACTTGACCAAATAAAAACTTAACCTTTTCCCAATTTTAGTTCTTGGCAGATTTTAGCTATTGTAGGGCAAGTCAAGCAATCATCACACAATTCAAGCAAGCATGCAAAGAGTATATTGGCAGCGGAAAGTAAAACATGCAACTTGCAAGAATGTAAAGGGAAGGGTTTGGAGAATTCAAACGCAATTGGAGACACGGATGTTTTTCCCGTGGTTCGGATAGGTGGTGCTATCCTACATCCACGTTGATGGAGACTTCAACCCACGAAGGGTAACGGTTGCGCGAGTCCACGGAGGGCTCCACCCACAAAGGGTAACGGTTGCGCGAGTCCACAAAGGGCTCCACCCACGAAGGGTCCACGCAGAAGCAACCACCCACAAAGGGTCCACGAAGTAGCAACCTTGTCTATCCCACCATGGCCATCGCCCACACAGGACTTGCCTCACTAGCGGTAGATCTTCACGAAGTAGGCGATCTCCTTGCCCTTACAAACTCCTTGGTTCAACTCCACAATCTTGTCGGAGGCTCTCAAGTGACACCTAGCCAATCTAGGAGACACCACTCTCCAAGAAGTAACAAATGGTGTGTAGGTAATGAACTCCTTGCTCTTGTGCTTGAAATGATAGTCTCCCCAACACTCAACTCTCTCTCATAGGATTTGGATTTTGTGGAAAGAAGATTTGAGTGGAAAGCAACTTGGGGAAGGCTAGAGATCAAGATTCATATGGTAGGAATGGAATATCTTGGTCTCAACACATGAGTAGGTGGTTCTCTCTCAGAACATATGAGTTGGAATTGTGTATGTGTTCTGATGGCTCTCTCACGAATGAAGAGGAGGTGGAGGGGTATATATATAGCCTCCACACAAAATCCAACCGTTACACACAGTTTTCCAATCTCGGTGGGACCGAATCAACAAACTCGGTCGGACCGAAAATGTAAACCTAGTGACCGTTAGAGATTTTCGGTGGGACTGACATGCAACTCGGTGGGACCGATATGGTTAGGGTTTGGGCATAACTTAATCTCGGTGAGACCGATTACACAAACTCGGTGAGACCGAGTTTGGTAATTAGCTAACCAGAGAGTTGGTCAGGCAAACTCGGTGGGACCGATTTGCTCTTTCGGTGAGACCGAAAAGTTACAAAAAGGAAACACTGAATTTTCATTGCAATCTCGGTGGGACCGATCCGCTCTTTCGGTGAGACCGAAAAGTTACGAAAGGGAAACAGAGAGTTTACAATCCCATCTCGGTGAGACCGAGATCCCTATCGGTAGAACCGAATTGCTAGGGTTTGGAAGTGGCTCATGACAAGTGAAACTCGGTGGCGCCGGATAGAAAGAATAGGTAGGACCGAGTTTGGCTTAGGGTTTAGGTCATATGTGGATATGGGAAAGTAGTTGAGGGTTTTGGAGCATATCACTAAGCACATGTAGCAAGAGGCTCATTAAGCAACACCTCATCCCTCCTTGATAGTATTGGCTTTTCCTAAAGACTCAATGTGATCTTGGATCACTAAAATATAAAATGAGGAGTCTTGAGCTTTTGAGCTTGAGCCAATTCTTTGTCCTTAGCATTTTGAGGGTTCCACTTTCACATCCATGCCATGCCAATCATTGAGCTTTCCTGAAATAATCATCTTGGAATAGCATTAGTTCAATGAGCTATATGTTGTTATGAATTACCAAAACCACCTAGGGATAGTTGCACTTTCAGTCGATCCTAAGAATGCTGACAAGGTGTGCAAGCTCCAACGCTCGATTTATGGGCTGGTGCAAGCATCTCGGAGTTGGAACATTCGCTTTGATGAGATGATCAAAGCGTTTGGGTTTACGCAGACTTATGGAGAAGCCTGTGTTTACAAGAAAGTGAGTGGGAGCTCTGTAGCATTTCTCATATTATATGTAGATGACATACTTTTGATGGGAAATGATATAGAACTCTTGGACAGCATTAAGGCCTACTTGAATAAGAGTTTTTCAATGAAGGACCTTGGAGAAGCTGCATATATATTAGGCATCAAGATCTATAGAGATAGATCAAGACGCCTCATAGGTCTTTCACAAAGCACATACCTTGATAAGATATTGAAGAAATTCAATATGGATCAGTCTAAGAAGGGGTTCTTGCCTGTGTTACAAGGTGTGAAATTGAGCTCAGCTCAATGTCCGACCACGACAGAAGATATAGAAGAGATGAGTGTCATCCCCTATGCCTTAGCCATAGGTTCTATTATGTATGCCATGCTGTGTACCAGACCTGATGTAAACCTTGCCGTAAGTTTGGTAGGAAGGTACCAAAGTAATCCCGGCAAGGAACACTGGACAACGGTCAAGAATATCCTGAAGTACCTGAAAAGGACTAAGGAAATGTTTCTCGTTTATGGAGG
This sequence comes from Triticum urartu, assembly GCF_003073215.2. Lineage (NCBI taxonomy): Eukaryota > Viridiplantae > Streptophyta > Magnoliopsida > Poales > Poaceae > Triticum > Triticum urartu. Next base: position 617,830,317 of record NC_053025.1, read on the forward strand.
TGACGAAGAGCTCGTCGTAAAAGGTTACGTCGACGCTAGCTTCGACACAGATCTGGATGACTCTAAGTCACAAACCGGATACGTGTATATTTTGAATGGTGGGGCAGTAAGCTGGTGCAGTTGCAAGCAAAGGGTCGTGGCGGGATCTACATGTGAAGCGGAGTACATGGCAGCCTCGGAGGCAGCGCATGAAGCAATTTGGGTGAAGGAGTTCATCACCGACCTAGGAGTCATACCCAATGCGTCGGGGCCAATCAAACTCTTCTGTGACAACACTGGAGCTATTGCACTTGCCAAGGAGCCCAGGTTTCACAAGAAGACAAGGCACATCAAGCGTCGCTTCAACTCCATTCGTGAAAATGTTCAAGATGGAGACATAGATATTTGTAAAGTACATACGGACCTGAATGTAGCAGATCCGTTGACTAAACCTCTCCCTAGAGCAAAACATGATCAACACCAGAATTCCATGGGTGTTCGATTCATCACAATGTAACTAGATTATTGACTCTAGTGCAAGTGGGAGACTGTTGGAAATATGCCCTAGAGGCAATAATAAAAGCTTTATTATTATATTTCCTTGTTCATGATAATTGTCTTTATTCATGCTATAATTGTGTTATCCGGAAATCGTAATACATGTGTGAATAATAGACACCAACATGTCCCTAGTAAGCCTCTAGTTGACTAGCTCGTTGATCAACAGATAGTCATGGTTTCCTGACTATGGACATTGGATGTCATTGATAACGAGATCACATCATTAGGAGAATGATGTGATGGACAAGACCCAATCCTAAACATAGCATAAGATCGTATAGTTCGTTTGCTAGAGTTTTTCCAATGTCAAGTATCCTTTCCTTAGACCATGAGATCGTGTAACTCCCGGATACCGTAGGAGTGCTTTGGGTGTACCAAACGTCACAACGTAACTGGGTGACTATAAAGGTATACTACGGGTATCTCCGAAAGTGTCTGTTGGGTTGACACGGATCAAGACTGGGATTTGTCACTCCGTATGACGGAGAGGTATCACTGGGCCCACTCGGTAATGCATCATCATAATGAGCTCAAAGTGACCAAGTGTCTGGTCACGGGATCATGCATTACGGTACGAGTAAAGTGACTTGCCGGTAACGAGATTGAACGAGGTATTGGGAATACCGACGATCGAATCTCGGGCAAGTAGCATACCGATTGACAAAGGGAATTGTATACGGGGTTGCTTGAATCCTCGACATCGTGGTTCATCCGATGAGATCATCGAGGAGCATGTGGGAGCCAACATGGGTATCCAGATCCCGCTGTTGGTTATTGACCGGAGAGCGATCTCGGTCATGTCTACATGTCTCCCGAACCCGTAGGGTCTACACACTTAAGGTTCGGTGACGCTAGGGTTGTAGGGATATGTATATGCAGTAACCCGAATGTTGTTCGGAGTCCCGGATGAGATCCCGGACGTCACGAGGAGTTCCGGAATGGTCCGGAGGTAAAGAATTATATATAGGAAGTGCTATTTCGGCCGTCGGGACAAGTTTCGGGGTCACCGGTATTGTACCGGGACCACCGGAAGGGTTCCGGGGGTCCACCGGGTGGGGCCACCTATCCCGGAGGGCCCCATGGGCTGAAGTGGGAAGGGATCCAGCCCAAAGTGGGCTGGGGCGCCACTTCCCCTAGGGCCCATGCGCCTAGGGTGGGGGAAACCCTAAAGGGGGGGGCGCCCCCTTGCTTGGGGGGCAAGCCCCCCACCCCTTGGCCGCCGCCCCCCTAGGAGATTGCATCTCCTAGGGCCGGCGCCCCCTCCCTAGGCCCCCCTATATATAGTGGGGGGGATGGAGGACCTCTTACCTTTGCCTTTGGTGCCTCCCTCTCCCTCTCCAACACATCCTCCTCCTCCATAGAGCTTGGCGAAGCCCTGCCGGAGTACTGCAGCTCCATCACCACCACGCCGTCGTGCTGCTGCTGGAGCCATCTTCCTCAACCTCTCCTTCCCCCTTGCTGGATCATGAAGAAGGAGACGTCACGCTGACCGTACGTGTGTTGAACGCGGAGGTGCCGTCCGTTCGGCGCTAGGATCTCCGGTGATTTGGATCACGTCGAGTACGACTCCCTCATCCCCGTTCTTTGAACGCTTCCGCTCGCGATCTACAAAGGTATGTAGATGCATCCGATCACTCGTTGTTAGATGAACTCGTAGATGGATCTTGGTGAAACCGTAGAAATTTTTTTGTTTTCTGCAACGCTCCCCAACAGAATCTGTCCTTGTTCTAAGACAAAATCCACATGAGCAGAGATATATGCATGGGAGTAAATGGACTAAACCTACTGTTGGTAGAGTAAATCTTAACACAGATGCTTCTGTCCTAAGTGATGTGGCAGGTGCAGGAATGGTGCTTAGAGACCATGAGGGGACTGTCATATTTAGTTCCGATCGATGCATTCACTCTTGCGATGACATATTGGAAGCTGAACTTCTAGCTCTGAAGGAAGGAATTTTGCTTGCGTTGCAATGGAGTAACTTGCCCATAGATGTGGAATCGGATTGTTTGGAGGCTGTCAAGATGATTAAAGGAGGAGGAGTAAACAAATCTAAATATGTATTCATTGTTAGAGATATCATTACTGCTTTGGGAGAGAGGAATTCTTGCATTACTCATACTCGTCGAACCTGTAATAATGTTAGTCACGCCTTGGCAAGTTTTGGTAGGATGCATCGCCGAACCATAGTTTGGCTAGGATCTGGACCAGATGAGATCATGGAACTAATAGAACGAGAATGTAACACTTTGTTTTGAGTAATGCAAGTCTTATTCGCAAAAAAAACATGACTGAATGATTGTACTATTATTGTACCACCAAAGGAAAATCGGAATGCGATTTGAGTGTTTCCGTGCTTCTAGTGCCTCTCAAGTCTCAACTCGACGCAACTCAACAGACTTCTCAGTTCTCAACAATATGGCCTCTTGTCTTCTGTTCAACATGATACATCTGTCTATACATCATTTCAAAGAGATAAAAGGTGCACACATCATTAAGAAAACGCACACACTGACACACATGTGCAATCAATGTAACCTCAAGCTGCACGCGGTCCAGCTAACAAGTGTGACTGACTGCAAAGATGCATTGCACATCCCTGTGCTCATAATTCGCTAGTCTCATGGTGGATGTTTGTGACATCAGATGATCCAATTGTGTGCAATCAGCCAGCCAATCAGTGTTACCTCAAGTTGCATGCGGTGCAGGCGATTAGTTGAGCAGAACAGTTGACTAACTGATTCGTTGCAAGATGCACTGCACATCCAAATGGAACTGCAGCTGTAGTGCAGACCACATGTAGTGATCAAATGCTTTCTTCCTCGTATCATATTTCTTATTGAAAATTTGGAATTCTTTTTTGGCTCTGCACAATTGTGATCACTGAACCACAAAAGTTGTGTGCTTGATGAGCCCATTCCACATAACTCGAGACTGGCTAGTGGAGCGAGTACTAAATACGTATAACTATACTGGACATGCAGACACAACTTCTTTCTGCATTGTACTTTTGGAGGTAGAGACCCTGTCAATTGATGTCTCGATCGTTTAGAATACCAACCCATTCATCAGATCCAGTTTGCCGTCGTCGTCTTCATGCTATTAGTCACCACATGTACGTTATTCTTTCATAGGCCTCAACACAAGCACCTTTTTGTGCTAGGAACTACCACAACCGTAAGCTTCCTGTAGGTTCAGTTCATTGCGTCAAGGACTGAAGAATGCAGAACAAAAACTCAGTAATTTAGAAACAGAGGGAGATCGAAACAACAAGACATTTCTTCCACTTTTGAGGACTAAATGGAGACATCTTGTGAGCACTCATGTCACTTTTCTCAGTTACGTGAGTTGCATTTACCTTGCTTCTCTAACCTGAAATCTCAGAAAGGCATGCCGCCTTAACTAATCTCAACAACACACTGGCATGCACCTTGCACGGGCTGTTGCTGGTTTCCATTCAGTAATGAGTACAAGGGGATAGAGCAGTACCAGGCTAGTCAGTAGCTCACGCACACGGGAGGAGGCGCAGAAACAGCAACAGGAAACCAGCCTGCAGTTTACGCATCCAAACTGGGAGAGAGAAAAGAGCAGCACCATGGCTTGTGCTGCACAGTTGCTGGTCAGGCCCGAGTGTCGACCAGTTCGGGGGCACTAGTGGAAGCCGGGAAGAGGGGCACCTGACGCTGGCGAATAGGCCTTGGAGGAGCGCCGGCGTATGGATCTGACGCGTGGTTGGGGTAGGGGTCGCTGGTGGCGGCACCCGGTGGGATTGGGGCAGCTGGGTCACGACGACGGCTCGGAGGTAGAGTACCGGGTATTTCGATGGTTAAAGATTCAAGTCTTAGTGGCAAAGGGAGACAACTTTGGCCTGCAACCGTTTCCACTTTACGGCCCAGGTGGCGCTCCGGTGGGGTGGATGCAGGGCAGGGGCGCAGGGCGTCGCGGGTGTGAGAATTGAGGCTAAAGCGTATGCAATTAAGCAGGGACGCGTACGTGTTATATAGAGGCAAAGATTACAAAGAGGTTAGGTGGTTAGGGCGTGGATTGATCTACAAGAAACTAGGCTATGCAATCTCAACAGCCCCACCGATCCTTATCCCTCGGTTACACATAACACGCACGCACGCACGTCTACATACAGTTTATACATCACCGTAGAATACAATGCTTAACACTACCCCTCAATCATAACTTATCTAAGTTAAGATTGTGTCGAAAAGCTTCTAGCTGCCTCAAAGACAAGGGTTTAGTAAACCCATCTACAACCTGATCACCTGTAGGCACAAACCGAACATTGAGTAGTTTATTTGCTACCCGTTCGCGAACAAAGTGTTAGTCGATCTCGATATGCTTTGTTCGAGCATGAAAAATAGGATTAGCGGTCAAATACGTGGCATCAAGATTATCACATCAAAGTGATGCAGCCCGCGGGTGATGAAGACCCAATTCTGTCAACATATTCTGCACCCAAATAACTTCAGCAGTTGCATTAGCTAAGGCTTTATACTCAGCCTCCGTGCTGGACCTGGAAACAGTAGCTTGCTTGCGAGCACTCCAGGACACTAAGTTGCTTCCAAGAAAGACTGCAAATCCTCCCGTGGATCGTCTGTCATCAGGGCAGCCTGCCCAATCAACATCAGAAAAGGCACTGACAAGCATGGAGTCAGATTTGCAAAGTTTGAGTCCAAGCCCTGGCGTCCCTTGAAGGTACCGGAGGATCCTCTTAACTGCAGTCCAATGAACAGAAGTGGGAGCATGCAAGAACTGACAGACCTTATTAACTGCATAGGAAATATCTGGCCGAGTCAAGGTAAGATACTGTAGTGCTCCTACCACACTCCTGTACCGAGTGGAGTCATCTGGTGCAAGTAGTTCTCCATCATGAAGAGACAGTTTCTCAGAGAGGGCCAGAGGTGTAGAAGAAGGTTTGCAACCTTTCATCCCAATGCGTTGAAGAATTTCTTGGACATATTTTTCCTGTGATGACAAAATACCACTTGCAACCGGTTTCACCTTAATGCCAAGAAAAAAAATGTAGAGGCCCTAAATCTTTGAGTGCAAAATCCATACGCAGGTCCTTAAGAAGAGACTCAACTGCTATAGGAGAAGAGCTGGTAACAACAATATCATCAACATAAATAAGCATGAAGATGATAATGCCATGCCGACGATAGAAGAACAGCGAGGTATCTCCTTTTGATGCAACAAAACCAAGAGACTGTAGCTTGGAATATAACCGAGAGTACCAAGCTCGGGGTGCTTGTTTCAAACCATATAGAGCTTTGTCAAGCTTACAAACATAATGCGGTGAGGTTGAACTTTCATACCCAGGAGGTTGTGTAACGCCCCAAGACCGGAGCTGCAGATGCCTTCCAGGGTTTCCGGGTTTCGTTGTGTGTTTTCTTTCGTCTGTTGCATTCATCTTTGCATCGTGTGCATTGCATCATGTCATCATGCCATCATGTCATTTCTTTTCTTAACTCAACTAAATAAACCGTATGGATCTTCGATCCATTTAAACCGAGGGAATTCACATGGTGATTCTCTTTACAACATATCCTCTCGATATTTAGAGAGCTATAGTAATTATTCCATTTATTTGGAATTAACCATAACACACTTGCAAATATCCCATGCCTTTATTATCTCAATTCTTGGTCTCCAAACTTTGCCCATAAATTCTTTCGTCATTTTCCGGAGCTCCAACAAAAATCCGAACATTTTTTGGACCTTCCTAACCCTCACTTCCTTTTCACACCATTTGATTTTAAATCGAATGACTTTGAATTTAAAACTTTAAAAATGCCCACTCCATTTTTCTTGGAACATGCGCATTTTTGCTAGTCCGGGAATATTATCCGCATGCCCAAATTCTTACTCTAACCTTCTCTTCTCTCTTTTCCTTTCTTTTTTTCTGTTATTTAAAAGAAAGGAAATAGCAGAGAGAGGAGAGAGACCAGCAGGCCGGCCTCTAGGGTCCATCCCTAGGCCCAACCAGCCGCCGGCCTCCCTAGGTCAACTCCTGGGCCGACTCCAAGGCCAAAGCCCACCTAAGCATCCTAACCCTAGCCCGCACCATCGCTCCTCCTCACTCTCCCCTCGTTCATCTTGTCCCTCCCGAGCGCCGTCATGCAGGGAGAGGGCAGCGCCAACCCCTCTCCCGATCCACCTCTCTCCCCCCGTTTCCCTCGCGCCTCTTGACGCCGTCCAGGCCAGGGCTCCCTCGCCACCGGAGCGGAGCTGCTCCTCATGCCAGGAGCCCTGCGCGCCCGACGCCGCCCCTGCCGGCGACCTTCTCCATGGCGCCACCGCCGGCGAGCCCTGCCAGTTCCTTCGGCCTCACCGCCCTCTCCTTCACCTCCTCGCGCCCGTGCCTCCTCCTCCCTCCGTTCGGCTTCAAGCTCGCCGCCTCCCTGCCACGGCGTCCGTGTTGTATCGTCGCGCCGGTGACCACGACCAACATCGTGCCTCTGCCGTCGCCGCACCACGTTCCTGCTCCGACGCCATCTGCCTCCCCCTCGCTGTTTCGCCAGCCATGGCCGCCTCTGCACCCGCACGTCGTCCCCGGCAAGCTCTGCCCGCCCTTCTCCTTTTTCGGGTTCGTTTCCAGCGCCGCTCGACCCTGCTCCGCTTCCTGCACGTGACCCTGCGGCCTCGAGCTCCTGTGGTCTTCTGTGTTGGGGTTTGCTCCCGAGCTCCACCGTCAAACCCCGCTCCTGCCTCCATTGAAGGCCGACACGTCAAGCTCGACCCCGAATAGGGAATAACGCCAAGTACCAGGACGACGGGGACCGTCAAGTTCGTCCACCGCCGTCAAGTGAATGAGACCGGCAAGTTCGAAGACCCCAAGTACCTCTTCAAAACGACCGAGTACCACTACCGTCGACCCTCGAAGACCTCGTGGACGTCAAGTTCCGTGTCGTTGACCCCGAACCTCTACGAAAACGTGTACGACTACTTCCGTGGCCGAAGACCCGTGTACAACTACCATCGCCGAAGACGTCGAGTGAACGTCTACCCACATCGTGTATTTGACCAAGTTCGATGACGACCTCCGAGAAACTCGGATTCACCAAGTTCCACTACCTCGCCTTTGGAAACCTCGGATGCGTCAAGTACCTCTTTAAAACGAACGTGTACCACTACCGGCGAGGACCAATTGTACCACTACTTCTTCTACCATCGCGGAACGACTACTTCCCTCGACGAACTCGAACCGTCCCGTTTGCACGCTTTGAAGGTATAACCCGAGACAACGCCCGTGAACGAATGTTGTGTGATGTATGAGATGCTTGTGTTTGCACCGTGTCCGAATTGTCACGCGTTTCCATGCCACTAACCCGTGGGAACCCGGTAGTCGGGAGCACCCCACCATCTCTAGCATGTTTCGCAAATCCGCACGCTTCCTTTTGCACCGGTATCTCCATGAGCTACCGGAACCGATATGTTGCCGTGGCATCATTTTCGGATTCGTTGCCGTGGCACCCCTTTATTCCACCACGGTGACAAATGCTTCATAACATGCTCATGTCAACATTTTCATAAAATTGCTTAAAACTTGCATATGTCATTCGCATCATAATAACAACATTTAAAATGATTATATTTGTTGTTTCCATCAATTTGCTAAATGCATATGGGGATTTACCGGATTTGTTGTTTGTTATATCCGGCCCCATTTAAATTGTTTAGATGGTATAGTTTTGTTATGCTTCACCTCTTGCCATGTTAACCAACATTTAATATTGTAGAGTACCTAACCGAGAGTGAACTAAATAATTGATGTGGTGTTCGGTCAATATGCAACGGAGTTGCATATTGAGCTCCACTTAATTTGTAGGATTGCTTGTGCACCTTGCCATGCCATGCCTCTTTAATCCGGACATGCATCATACTTGTTTGTGCATCATGCCATGATTATGTGAGGGTTGTTTACTATGTTGTGTGCTTCTTTCCGGTGTTTGCTTCTTCGAGTTGGTTCTGGTAACGTCGTGTTGTGAGGATTCATTCGACTACGTCCGTTTGTCTTCTTCATGGACTCGTTCTTCTTCCTTGCGGGATTTCAGGCAAGATGACCATACCCTCGAAATCACTTCTATCTTTGCTTGCTAGTTGCTCGCTCTTTTGCTATGCCTATGCTGCGATACCGACCACTTGCTTATCATGCCTCCCATATTGTTAAACCAAGCCTCTAACCCACCTTGTCCTAGAAAACCGTTGTTTGGCTATGTTACCGCTTTGCTCAGCCCCTTTTATAGCGTTGTTAGTTGCAGGTGAAGATTGAAGCTTGTTCCATGTTGGAACATGGATATTTTGTTGGGATATCACGATATATCTTATTTAATTAATGCATCTATATACTTGGTAAAGGGTGGAAGGCTCGGCCTTATGCCTGGTGTTTGGTTCCACTCTTGCCGCCCTAGTTTCAGTCATATCGGTGTTATGTTCCCGGATTTTGCGTTCCTTACGCAGTTGGGTTATAATGGGAACCCCTTGACAGTTCGCCTTGAATAAAACTCCTCCAGCAAGGCCCAACATTGGTTTTACCATTTGCCACCTAGCCTTTTTCTTTCCCTTGGGTCGGCCAGCCCAAGGGTCATCTTTATTAAACCCCCGGGCCAGTGCTCCTCTGAGTGTTGGTCCAACCCAGAGCACCGTGCAGGGCCATCCCTTGGCAACTTGGGTTACGTCGGCTCCTGTACGCTTAGCTTATCCGGTGTGCCCTGAGAACGAGATATGTGCAACTCCTATCGGGATTTTTCGGCACAGCGGGTGGTCTTGCTGGACTTGTTTTACCATTGTCGAGGATGTCTTGTAGAACCGGGATACCGAGTCTGATCGGAATGTCTCGGGAGGAGGTCTATTCCTTCGTTGACCGTGAGAGCTTGTCATGGGCTAAGTTGGGACACCCCTGCAGGGATTTGAACTTTCGAAAGCCGTGCCCACGGTTATGGGCAAATGGGAATTTGTTAATGTCCGGTTGTAGAAAACCTGAAGTTGACCTTAATCAAAATGCATCAACCGCGTGTGTAACCGTGATGGTCTCTTTCCGGCGGAGTCTGGGAAGTGAACACGGTGTTGGAGTTATGCTTGACATAGGTTGTTCTAGGATCACTTCTTGATCATAGTTTCATGATCGTGCTTTGCCTCCTCTTCTCGCTCTCTTTTGCAAACAGGTTAGCCACCAGATATGCTAGTCGCTTGCTGCAGCTCCACCTCATACCTTTTACCTTACCTATAAGCTTAAATAGTCTTGATCGCGAGGGTGCGAGATTGCTGAGTCCCCGTGACTCACAGATACTTCCAAAAACAGCTTGCAGGTGTCGTTGAACCGTGCAGATGACGCAGCCAAGCTCAATGAGGAGCTCGATGAAGATCTTGCCCTTTGTGTTGTTTCGTTCTAGTTGTTCAGTAGTGGAGCCCAGTTGGGGTCGATCGGGGATCTGTGTAGCATTTGGGGTAGTCTTCTTTTATTTTGGCTCCGTAGTCGGGCCCTGATTGTATCTGGTTGATGTAATGCTTTATTCATGTAATTGTGTGAAGTGGCGATTGTAAGCCAACTATGTATTTTTTCCCTTATGTATTACATGGGTTGTGTGAAGATTACCTCACTTGCGACATTGCTTTCAATGCAGTTATGCCTCTAAGTCGTGCTTCGACACGTAGGAGATATAGCCGCATCAAGGGCATTACAGGTTGCCTCATAAAAACTTCCTCTTCCAGAACACCATGCAAAAACGCGTTCTTGACATCTAGTTGTCGAATGCACCAGTTTTGAGAGACTGCAACTGAGAGAATTAAGCGGATGGTGGCGGACTTTACTACAGGACTGAAAGTGTCCTCATAGTCAAGTCCATACCTTTGCTTGAAACCTTTGGCAACCAAACGAGCCTTGTACCTGTCAATGGTGCCATCGGATCTCCTCTTGATTTTATACACCCATTTACAGTCAATGACATTGCTACCCCTGACTGGTGGAACCAAACACCAGGTTTTGTTATCCATTAGTGCCAAGTATTCCTCATCCATGGCCTTTTTCCACTTGGGATCACCAAGTGCTTCACGTACATTTGTTGGTTCACCTGCAGCACAAAAAGAACCCCGACGAACACAACCATCCTTATAAACTTTAGGTTTGACAATACCACTTTGTGACCTGGTGTGCAAGCGCACAGGAGGAGGCGGAGCAGGTTGAGCGGATTGAATTTGCAGCCGGTTTTGTGAAGCAGAATTGGCAGAATCAGCTGCAGTCACAGAAGATCCCGAGCCGACCGCAGCCGATCCCGAGGCAGATACATGGGACGGGTCAGCAAGATGCGGCGCGGCCGCCCGTGGCGAACCGCCAGGTGACAGATCTTGGCTGGGCCCTGGAGATTGCGGCGGCGGAGAGGCTTCCGAGTCCGCACCCGAGCCGCCACGTGGATCGCACGGAGTCGCAACATGAGGGGGTGGCCCGCCTGGCCGACCAGAGGCACGTGGGGCTGGCCCGCCTGGAGCAGACGCGCGTGGGGTTGGCCCGCCTGGCCCGGACACGGACGACAACCGACCAGGGGACAGCGTGCCAGGGGGCCGGCCTGGCCGCCCGCCTGACGCGTCTGGCGACGCGGATCCCGGAGTAGATGGCGCTGCTGTTGCGTCAGGGAGCAATCCCGAGGAGATAATCCCGCCCAAATCCACTCCGGGAGCTACGTCCGGTGTTGGAGAACGTAGAAGAATTTTAAAATTTTATACGCATCACCAAGATCAATCTATGGAGCCATCTAGCAATGAGGGAGAGGGGAGTGCATCTACATACCCTTGTAGATCGCGAGCAGAAGCTTTCAAGAGAACGGGGTCGATGGAGTCGTACTCGTCGTGATCCAAATCACCGATGACCGAGCGCCGAACGGACGGCACCTCCACGTTCAACACACGTACGGTTGGGAAGACGTCTCCTCCTTCTTGATCCAGCAAGGGGAGGAGAGGTTGATGGAGATCCAGTAGCACGACGGCGTGGTGGTGAAAGCAGTGGTGATCTCGGCAGGGCTTCGCCAAGCTCCAACGAGAGAGAGAGAGGTGTTACGAGGGGAGAGGGAGGGGCCAGGGACTTGGTGCGGCTGCCCTCCCTCCCCCCACTATATATAGGGCCCCTAAGGGGGGGGGGCGCCGGCCCTAGGAGATGGGATCTCCAAGGGGGGCGGCGGCCAAGGGGGGGGGGACTTGCCCCCCAAGCCAAGCGGGGCGCCCCCACCCCTAGGGTTTCCAACCCTAGGCGCAGGGGGAGGCCCATGGGGGGCGCACCAGCCCACCAGGGGCTGGTTCCCCTCCCACTTCAGCCCATGGGGCCCTCCGGGATAGGTGGCCCCACCCGGTGGACCCCCGGGACCCTTCCGATGGTCCCGGTACAATACCGATTACCCCCGAAACTTTCCTGATGGCCGAAACTGGACTTCCTATATATAAATCATCACCTCCGGACCATTCCGGAACTCCTTGTGACGTCCGAGATCTCATCTGGGACTCCGAACAACTTTCGGGTTACCGCATACTAATATCTCTACAACCCTAGCGTCACCGAACCTTAAGTGTGTAGACCCTACGGGTTCGGGAAACACGTAGACATGACCGAGACGACTCTCCGGTCAATAACCAACAGCGGGATCTGGATACCCATGTTGGCTCCCACATGTTCCACGATGATCTCATTGGATGAACCATGATGTCGAGGATTCAATCAATCCCGTATACAATTCCCTTTGTCAATCGGTACGTTACTTGCCCGAGATTCGATCGTCGGTATCCTAGTACCTCATTCAATCTCGTTATCGGCAAGTCACTTTACTCGTACCGTAATGCATGATCCCGTGACCAAACACTTGGTCACATTGAGCTCATTATGATGATGCATTACCGAGTGGGCCCAGAGATACCTCTCCGTCATACGGAGTGACAAATTCCAGTCTCGATCCATGTCAACCCAACAGATACTTTCGGGGATACCTGTAATATACCTTTATAGTCACCCAGTTACGTTGTGACGTTTGGTACACCCAAAGCACTCCTACTGCATCCGAGAGTTACACGATCTCATGGTCTAAGGAAATGATACTTGACACTAGAAAATCTCTAGCAAACGAACTACACGATCTTGTGCTATGCTTAGGATTGGGTCTTGTCCATCACATCATTCTCCTAATGATGTGATCCCGTTATCAAAGACATCCAATGTCCATAGTCAGGAAACCGTGACTATTTATTGATCAACCAGCTAGTTAACTAGAGGCTTACTAGGGACATGTTATGGTCTATGTATTCACACATGTATTATGATTTCCGGATAACACAATTATAGCATGAACAATAGACAATTATCATGAACAAGGAAATATAATAATAATCATTTTATTATTGCCACTAGGGCATATTTCCAACAGTCTCCCACTTGCACTAGAGTCAATAATCTAGTTACATTGTGATGAATCGAACACCCATAGAGTTCTGGTGTTGATCATGTTTTGCTCGAGGAAGAGGTTTAGTCAACGGATCTGCGACATTCAGGTCCGTATGCACTTTGCAAATATCTATGTCTCCATTTTGAATTTTTCACGAATGGATTTGAAGCGACGCTTGATATGCCTCGTCTTCCTGTGAAACCCGGGCTCCTTGGCAAGGGCAATAGCTCCAGTGTTGTCACAGAAGAGAGTCATCGGGCCCGACGCATTGGGAATAACTCCTAGGTCGGTAATGAACTCCTTCACCCAGATTGCTTCTTGTGCTGCCTCCGAGGCTGCCATGTACTCCGCTTCACATGTAGATCCCGCCACGACGCTTTGCTTGCAACTGCACCAGCTGACTGCCCCACCATTCAAAATATACATGTATCCGGTTTGTGACTTAGAGTCATCCAGATCTGTGTCGAAGCTAGCATCGACGTAACCCTTTACGACGAGCTCTTCGTCACCTCCATAGACGAGAAACATATCCTTAGTCCTTTTCAAGTACTTCAGGATATTCTTGACCGCTGTCCAGTGTTTCATGCCGGGATTACTTTGGTACCTTCCTACCAAACTTACAGCAAGGTTTACATCAGGTCTGGTACACAGCATGGCATACATGATAGACCCTATGGCCGAGGCATAGGGGACGACACTCATCTTTTCTCTATCTTCTGCCGTGGTCGGGCATTGAGCTGTGCTCAATCTCACACTTGCAATACAGGCAAGAACCCCTTCTTGGACTGATCCATATTGAACTTCTTCAATATCTTGTCAAGGTATGTACTTTGTGAAAGACCAATGAGGCGTCTCGATCTATCTCTATAGATCTTGATGCCTAATATATAAGCAGCTTCTCCAAGGTCCTTCATTGAAAAACACTTGTTCAAGTAGGCCTTTATGCTTTCCAAGAATTCTATATCATTTCCCATCAATAGTATGTCATCCACATACAATATGAGAAATGCTATAGAGCTCCCACTCACTTTCTTGTAAACGCAGGCTTCTCCATAAGTCTGCGTAAACCCAAACAGTTTGATCATCTCATCAAAACGAATGTTCCAACTCCGAGATGCTTGCACCAACCCATAGATTGAGCGTTGGAGCTTGCACACCTTGTCAACATTCTTAGGATCGACAAAACCTTCCGGCTGAATCATATACAATTCTTCCTTAAGGAAACCATTAAGGAATGTCGTTTTGACGTCCATTTGCCATATCTCTTGATCATAGAATGTGGCAATTGCTAACATGTTTCGGACGGACTTCAGCTTCGCTACGGGTGAGAAAGTCTCATCGTAGTCAACCCCTTGAACTTGTCGGTAACCCTTAGCGACAAGCCGAGCTTTATAGATGGTCACATTACCATCCGCGTCTGTCTTCTTCTTAAAGATCCATTTATTTTCTATGGCTCGCCGATCAACGGGCAAGTCAGTCAAAGTCCATACTTCGTTTTCATACATGGATCCTATCTCGGATTTCATGGCTTCCAGCCATTTGTCGGAATTTCGGCCCGCCATCGCTTCTTCATAGTTCGAAGGTTCACCATTGTCCAACAACATGATTTCCAGGACAGGGTTGCCGTACCACTCTGGTGCGGAACGCGTCCTTGTGGACCTTCGAAGTTCAGTAGCAACTTGATATGAAGTTTCATGATCATCATCATTAACTTCCTCCCTAGTCGGTGCAGACACGTCAGGAACAATTTCTTGAGCTGCGCCACTCTTTGGTTCAAGAGGCAATACTTCATCAAGTTCTACTTTCCTCCCACTTACTTCTTTCGAGAGAAACTCTTTCTCCAGAAAGGATCCATTCTTGGAAACAAATGTCTTGCCTTCGGATCTAAGATAGAAGGTATACCCAATAGTTTCTTTAGGGTATCCTATGAAGACGCATTTTTCCGATTTGGGTTCGAGCTTTTCAGGTTGAAGTTTCTTGACATAAGCATCGCATCCCCAAACTTTCAGAAACGACAGCTTAGGTTTCTTGCCAAACCACAATTCATACGGTGTCGTCTCAACAGATTTCGACGAAGCCCTATTTAAAGTGAATGCGGCAGTCTCTATAGCATAACCCCAAAATGATAGCGGTAGATCGGTAAGAGACATCATAGATCGTACCATATCCAATAGGGTGCGATTACAATGTTCGGACACACCATTACGCTGTGGTGTTCCAGGCGGCGTGAGTTGTGAAACTATTCCACATTTCCTTAAGTGCGTGCCAAATTCGTGACTCTAATATTCTCCCCCACGATCTGATTGTAAGAACTTGATTTTCCTGTCACGTTGATTCTCAACCTCACTCTGAAATTCCTTGAACTTTTGAAAGGTCTCAGACTTGTGTTTCATTAAGTAGACATACCCATATCTACTTAAGTCATCAGTGAGGGTGAGGACATAACGATAGCCACCGCGAGCCTCAACGCTCATTGGACCGCACACATCAGTATGTATGATTTCCAATAAGTTGGTTGCTCGCTCCATTGTTTGAGATAACGGAGTCTTGGTCATTTTACCCATGAGGCATGGTTCGCACGTGTCAAATGATTCATAATCAAGAGACTCCAAAAGTCCATCTGCATGGAGTTTCTTCATGCGTTTGACACCAATGTGACCAAGGCGGCAGTGCCACAAGTATGTGGGACTATCATTATCAACCTTACATCTTTTGGCATTCACACTATGAATGTGTGTAACATCACGTTCGAGATTAAACAAGAATAAACCATTGACCAGCGGGGCATGACCATAAAACATGTCTCTCATATAAATAGAACAACCATTATTCTCATATTTAAATGAGTAGCCATCTCGCATTAAACGAGATCCAGATACAATGTTCATGCTCAAAGCTGGTACTAAATAACAATTATTGAGGTTTAAAACTAATCCCGTAGGTAAATGCAGAGGTAGCGTGCCGAGGGAGATCACATCGACCTTGGAACCATTCCCGACGCGCATCGTCACCTCGTCCTTCGCCAGTCTCCGTTTATTCCGCAGTTTCTGTTTTGAGTTACAAATATGAGCAACTGCACCGGTATCAAATACCCAGGAGCTACTACGAGCGCTGGTAAGGTACACATCAATAACATGTATATCACATATACCTTTGGTATTGCCGGCCTTCTTTTCCGCTAAGTACTTGGGGCAATTCCGCTTCCAGTGACCATTTCCCTTGCAATAAAAGCACTCAGTCTCAGGCTTGGGTCCATTCTTTGACTTCTTCCTGGCAGCTTGCTTACCGGGCGCGGCAACTCCCTTGCCGTTCTTCTTGAAGTTCTTTTTACCCTTGCCTTTCTTAAACTTAGTGGTTTTATTCACCATCAACACTTGATGTTCCTTTTTGATTTCCACCTCCACTGATTTCAACATTGAATATACCTCGGGAATGGTCTTTTCCATCCCTTGCATATTGAAGTTCATCACAAAGCTCTTGTAGCTAGGTGGGAGCGACTGAAGGATTCTGTCAACGACCGCATCATCCGGGAGATTAACTTCTAGCTGAGACAAGCGGTTATGCAGCCCAGACATTTTGAGTATGTGCTCGCTGACAGAACTGTTCTCCTCCATCTTACAACTGTAGAACTTGTCGGAGACTTCATATCTCTCGACCCGGGCGTGAGCTTGGAAAACCATTTTCAGCTCTTGGAACATCTCATATGCTCTGTGTTGCTCAAAACGCTTTTGGAGCCCCGGTTCTAAGCTGTAAAGCATGCCGCACTGAACCAGGGAGTAATCATCACTATGTGTCTGCCAAGCGTTCATAATGTCTTGTTTTGCAGGGAAAACAGGAGCTTCACCTAGCGGTGCATCAAGGACATATGCTTTCCTAGCAGCTATGAGGATAATCCTCAGGTTACGGACCCAGTCCATGTAGTTGCTGCCATCGTCTTTCAGCTTGGTTTTCTCTAGGAACACGTTGAAGTTGAGGGCAACATTAGCATGGGCCATTTGATCTACAAGACATATTGCAAAGATTTTAGACTAAGTTCATGATAATTAAGTTCATCTAATCAAATTATTCAATGAACTCCCACTCAGATAGACATCCCTCTAGTCATCTAAGTGATACATGATCCGATTCAACTAGGTCGTGTCCGATCATCACGTGAGACGGACTAGTCATCATCGGTGAACATCTTCATGTTGATCGTATCTTCTATACGACTCATGTTCGACCTTTCGGTCTTCTGTGTTCGGAAGCCATGTCTGTACATGCTAGGCTCGTCAAGTCAACCTAAGTGTATTGCGTGTGTAAATCTGGCTTACACCCATTGTATGCGGACGTTAGAACCTATCACACCCGATCATCACGTGGTGCTTCGGAACAACGGACCTTAGCAACGGTGCACAGTTAGGGGGAACACTTTCTTGAAATTATTGTGAGGGATCATCTTATTTACTACCGTCGTTCTAAGCAAATAAGAAGTAAAACATGATAAACATCACATGCAATCAAATAGTGACATGATATGGCCAATATCATTTGCTCCTTTTGATCTCCATCTTCGGGGCGCCATGATCATCATCGTCACCGGCATGACACCATGATCTCCATCATCGTGTCTTCATGAAGTTATCTCGTCATCTATTACTTCTACTACTATGGCTAACGGTTTAGCAATAAAGTAAAGTAATTACATGACGTTTATGTTGACACGCAGGTCATAAATAAATTAAGACAACTCCTATGGCTCCTGCCGGTTTTCATACTCATCGACATGCAAGTCGTGATTACTATTACAAGAACATGATCAATCTCATACATCACATATATCATTCATCACAACCTTTTGGCCATATCACATCACATGGCACATGCTGCAAAAACAAGTTAGACGTCCTCTAATTGTTGTTGCAAGTTTTTACGTGGCTGCTATTGGTTTCTAGCAAGAACGTTTCTTACCTACGCCAAAACCACAACGTGATATGCCAATTTCTATTTACCCTTCATAAGGACCCTTTTCATCGAATCCGATCCGACTAAAGTGGGAGAGACAGACACCCGCTAGCCACCTTATGCAACTAGTGCATGTCAGTCGGTGGAACCAGTCTCACGTAAGCGTACGTGTAAGGTCGGTCCGGGCCGCTTCATCCCACGATGCCGCCGAATCAAGATAAGACTAGTAACGACAAGTAAATTGACAAAATCAACGCCCACAACAACTTGTGTTCTACTCGTGCATAGAAACTACGCATAGACCTAGCTCATGATGCCACTGTTGGAGAACGTAGCAGAATTTTAAAATTTTCTACACATCACCGAGATCAATCTATGGAGTCATCTAGAAACGAGGGAGAGGGGAGTGCATCTACATACCCTTGTAGATCGCGAGCGGAAGCATTCAAGAGAACGAGGTTGATGGAGTCGTACTCGTCGTGATCCAAATCACCGATGACCGAGCGCCGAACGGACGGCACCTCCGCGTTCAACACACGTACGGTTGGGAAGACGTCTCCTTCTTGATCCAGCAAGGGGAGGAGAGGTTGATGGAGATCCAACAGCACGACGGCGTGGTGGTGGAAGCAGCGATGATCTCGGCAGGGCTTCGCCAAGCTCCAACGAGAGAGAGAGAGGTGTTACGAGGGGAGAGGGAGGGGCCAGGGACTTGGTGCGGCTGCCCTCCCTCCCCCCACTATATATAGGGCCCCTAAGGGGGGGGGGGCGCCGGCCCTAGGAGATGGGTTCTCCAAGGGGGGCGGCGGCCAAGGGGGGGGGACTTGCCCCCCAAGCCAAGCGGGGCGCCCCCACCCCTAGGGTTTCCAACCCTAGGCGCAGGGGGAGGCCCATGGGGGGTGCACAAGCCCACCAGGGGCTGGTTCCCCTCCCACTTCAGCCCATGGGGCCCTCCGGGATAGGTGGCCCCACCCGATGGACCCCCGGGACCCTTCCGGTGGTCCCGGTACAATACCGATTACCCCCGAAACTTTCCCGATGGCCGAAACTGGACTTCCTATATATAAATCTTCACCTCCGGACCATTCCAGAACTCCTTGTGACGTCCGAGATCTTATCCGGGACTCCGAACAACTTTTGGGTTACCGCATACTAATATCTCTACAACCCTAGCGTCACCGAACCTTAAGTGTGTAGACCCTACGGGTTCGGGAAACACGTAGACATGACCGAGACGACTCTCTGGTCAATAACCAACAGCGGGATCTGGATACCCATGTTGGCTCCCACATGTTCCACGATGATCTCATTGGATGAACCATGATGTCGAGGATTCAATCAATCCCGTATACAATTCCCTTTGTCAATCGGTACGTTACTTGCCCGAGATTCGATCGTCGGTATCCTAGTACCTCATTCAATCTCGTTATCGGCAAGTCACTTTACTCGTACCGTAATGCATGATCCCGTGACCAAACACTTGGTCACATTGAGCTCATTATGATGATGCATTACCGAGTGGGCCCAGAGATACCTCTCCGTCATACGGAGTGACAAATTCCAGTCTCGATCCATGTCAACCCAACAGATACTTTTGGGGATACCTGTAATATACCTTTATAGTCACCCAGTTACGTTGTGACGTTTGGTACACCCAAAGCACTCCTACTGCATCCGAGAGTTACACGATCTCATGGTCTAAGGAAATGATACTTGACACTAGAAAATCTCTAGCAAACGAACTACACGATCTTGTGCTATGCTTAGGATTGGGTCTTGTCCATCACATCATTCTCCTAATGATGTGATCCCGTTATCAATGACATCCAATGTCCATAGTCAGGAAACCGTGACTATCTATTGATCAACGAGCTAGTTAACTAGAGGCTTACTAGGGACATGTTATGGTCTATGTATTCACACATGTATTATGATTTCCGGATAACACAATTATATCATGAACAATAGACAACTATCATGAACAAGGAAATATAATAATAATCATTTTATTATTGCCTCTAGGGCATGTTTCCAACATCCGGATCCTCTGCAGCAGGCGATCCTGGCTGCATAAAATCAAGGTTATTTTCATCGATTTCTTCACTGATTTCTTGACCTATTGCGTGCACACTTTCAGCAGAATTATCAAGAGTATTAGATATAGATATTGGGCCTGCAGCTGCGTCCACTCCTTGGAGAAAATTAGGTGGCAGAAGATGTGGTGGTAAAAGAACAAGTTCTTTCCGAAGTTGCGCACCGACATTGGAATTAAGTTTGGCGAAGGGAAAAACTTGTTCGTCGAAAACAACATCGCGAGAGATATAGACACGCCCGGAAGAGATATCAAGGCATTTGTACCCCTTGTGAAGACTACTATAACCCAAAAAAGCACATTGCTTGGAGCGAAGCTCGAGCTTGTGCTTGTTGAAAGGACGTAAGTTGGGCCACACGGCGCACCCAATAATACGAAGGAAGGTGTAGTCTGGTTTGGTTCCAAAGAGACGTTCAAGAGGGGTTTGGTTCTTAATAACACGACTAGGAACGCGATTGATAAGGTAGACAGCTGTGAGGAACGCTTCGTCCCAAAACTTTAGTGGCATAAACGCATGAGCCAAAAGCGAGAGACCAACTTCCACGATGTGTCTGTGTTTTCTTTCTGCAGCTCCATTCTGTTGATGGGCATGAGGACACGAGACATGGTGAGTAATGCCAATGCGCTCAAAAAAAGGGTTGAGCTTTTGGTATTCACCTCCCCAGTCTGTTTGCATAGCGAGAATTTTACGATTAAAAAGGCGTTCAACATGAGCTTGAAAGGAGTGGAATTTCTCAAACACATCAGATTTATTTTTGAGCAAATAGATCCAACTAAACTTGCTGAAATCATCAATAAAACTGACGTAGTACTTTTGTCTTCCTACAGAGACGGGTCCAGGACCCCAAACATCTGAATAAATGAGCTCTAAAGGAGCTTTGGACTCACTATTGGAACGGGAATAAGGTAGCTGATGGCTCTTGGCCATCTGACATGCATCGCAAACCAAAAGATGGTCTTGTTTATTTGACACAGGAAGATGAAAATCTCGAAGAATTTTCTGAACTACCGGAAGGGAGGGATGCCCTAGACGCTTGTGCCACCGAGATGTGGATGGTGTGGTTGTTGCAAGGACTTGACGTTGAGGGACACCTTGCCGACCAGTAACAGGAAACAAACGCCATTTACTCTTGTTTTGAAGAATGGTTCTCCGGGTAGCCTGATCCTTGACAAAAAAAGTTTCAGGGTGAAGCTCAATAAACACATCATTATCTTTCATAAGCTGATAAGCAGAAAGAAGACTCTGTTCGGCACTAGGGACATGAAGGATGTTGTTTAATTTCAAGGAGCCAGAGGGAGTGGACAAAACTGAATGACCAATATGTGCAATATCCATACCTTGACCGCTAGTGGTGTGAATTTGTTCGTTGCCGGTGTAGCGATCACGGACGGCCAGCTTTTCTAACTCTCCGGTGAGGTGATCTGTAGCACCGGTGTCGAGATACCAGTTGGTATCCACGCCATAGGAGTGAGCTGTGTTGGCAGCGCGAGGTTGGCCGCCGCCGCTGCCACCACCGCCGCCACCATTGTTGCCGCGACCACCACCACCACCAGAGTTGCGGACGTTATTGTTGTAGCTCTTGTCATAGTGCTTTTTGTAGCACCACGCCCCATGGCCCTCCTCTTTGTAGATCTGACAGCGTTCACGGTCACCGCGGTCACCACCCTGGTTGCGCGGCGCACCGCCAGAGGAACCACCACTAGAGTTGTCGTTGCAGCGTGGTGGTCCGGGGTTGTTGTTGTAGCCGCCACGTCCACCGCCGCCGCCACTACTGCCGCCTCCATGGCTATAGTTGCCACCACGGCCGCCGCCACGTGACGCAAGGTTGGCGGAGTGGTTTGGGGAGAACGCCGCCTGCTGGGCGGCGATGCGGCCTTCCGCCGCCAGGAGCAACGAGAAGAGCTCGGTGATCCCGATCTGTTGATCAGTGGTGGCTCGCATGGAGATGGCCGAGACGAAGCCATTGTAGTCCGGTTCATGCACCAGGCCCTGAAGAATTTGATCGACTAGATCATCTTCTCCAAGAGGCTTCCCGGCTGCTGCGAGTTCGTCAGCAATGCCCTTCATCTTGGTGAAGTAGGCTGCTGCCGACATGCCCCCCCCTTGCGCGTATTACCTAGGGCAGACCGAAGCTGGAGAGTGCGTGCCCTAGATTGCGATGAAAAGCTTTGCACCAAAGCTTGCCAGATGCCAGCAGAAGTAGTATGGTTCGAGACTTGCATGAGGACATCACGAGAAAGAGATGCAATCAAGAACGTAAGCACCTGTTGGTCCTGTGTCTCCCAGATGGCGTGCTCGGGGTTCGGCGTGGTGACGGTTTCCTTCTTCCCGTCGGCGATGTCCCTCTCCGTGAGAAGAACGGCGTCTGGCTCCTTGCGAGATCCATCAAGGTAGCCCATCATGCCTGCAGCTTTGATGTGTGGCAGGACTTGCGCCTTCCATACAAGGAAGTTTTCCCTGGTCAGTTTCTCGGTGATGGTGTGACCAAGGGATGCGAGGGAGTGGGAGGCCATGGCGACGGAGGAGGATGAGGATGACATGACCTAGATGCGTGGGAAGAGTTTGGCTCTGTATACCATGTGAGAATTGAGGCTAAAGCGTATGCAATTAAGCAGGGACGCGTATATGTTATATAGAGGCAAAGATTACAAAGAGGTTAGGTGGTTAGGGCGTGGATTGATCTACAAGAAACTAGGCTATGCAATCTCAACAGCCCCACCGATCCTTATCCCTCGGTTACACACATAGCACGCACGCACGCACGTCTACATACGGTTTATACATCACCGTAGAATACAATGCTTAACAGCGGGATCAAACTGACGCGGCTGGCCAGGCCGGACTTCATAGATGCTTACCTTCGTGGAGAAGGGGACGTGAGGGAGTAGGCCGTCATGGATGCACCATGCTCGGGGGATGGAGGAGGAACGAGAGGGAGGATGCCGGCCATGTCGCCCTTGGAGATGGAGGCTCGCCGGAGCAGCACCGCCGTGAGGAACCGTCGGATCCAACGGCTAGCGCTCATATCTGCGGGCATCAACGGTGCCTGAATAGGTGGCGACGTGCAGGCAACGGTGGTGGGAGCTTCCAAGGAAAGAAAGGAAGCTGACTGTGGGCAGGTGGCCTTGCGCCGGAGGAGGCGAGGGCGGAGGTGCGCCAGAGAAGGAGAGGATGGCCTCACACCGGAGGAGGCGGGGACGGAGGCGCGCCGGAGAAGGAGAGGATGGCCTCACGTGGGAGGAGGCTGGGGCGGCGGCACGCGGGGTGGGTTGTCGGCGGCAACCTCCTAGGTGGAATCGTGCAGGTCGGGGTGGGTGGGCTGTGAGGTTGAAGACGCGAGGTTGGCTTCTTTCTCTTTATTTTTTTTGCTATATACCGGTTGGGTGGGTTTTTAGTTCGAGGACACCCCATTGGGCCTATATAGAGACGCTATGATCAGAATAGTTATTATAATCCTGTGATTAGAATAGTGTTGTTCTATATATATAAGTGGCTGCTGCTACAAATCATCTGGCTGATTTTCTGGGAAATCAGTCGGGTCCTCAGCCATCCGAGCCATCCCCTTAGAGCCGTTGGATTTCGTCAAGGCGTCATCCTTATCTTATCTCCTCTAACCCGCAACGAAAGCAACGACGCACGCCTCCATGGGAGCAGCGCCGCCTGGCTCGCAGCAGTAGACGCACCCCCTCCCCCTCGTCGGCGGAGCTCATTGTTCGAGGACCCACCACACCCCTGTCTCCTCTTGCATCAGTCCGTCGCGCGGCGCCGACGAGTGCTGGACCGGCTCGCCGCGTCTGGCTGGAAGCAACAGCAACGCAGCGGTTCCTCCATTGTAGCGCCAAGACCGGCGCATCGGTGCCCCATCGCAGCTCCATCACAGCATCGACGGAAGCCGGCGTGCTTCATTGCAGCGAGAGCACCGGCGCGGCGGCGCTCCATCGCAGCACCGACGACATGTAGCAATTTCGTCGCAGAACCGACAAAAGCCCGCGATGATTCATTGCAACGCCCGCGCCGACGCGGCAGTGCTCCATCGCAGCGCGCGGCCACAAAGGCGGTTGATGCTATGCAGCGCACGACAACAACAGCGGTTGCTGCGATGCAGTGCGTGGCGACACCGGCGGATGCTGCGATACACCCCCTGCTACGCAAGGCGGGTGGAAGCAGGCATGCCCCTACTCTGCCCTTCATAGCGCAGCTGGCCGGTGGTGGCTCGTTGGGGAAATACCCAATGGTTCCTGGGTATATATGTACCCTATATGAGCATTTATTTTTAATAGTTAAACAAAAAATCAAAATAGTTAAGAAACTATTTTTAGAATAAAGTTGAATTACTTGCGCACTAGTATACACATTTTCACAAAAAAGAAAACTATGTTGACTTCACAGCGAAAAAGACAATTTATTTGCTATTATAGGTCACTATTCATGCTATTTTGACCAGAAATTTGTCTTTTTTGAAAAGAAGTCAAAGAGGAATTTTATGTTTTTGTCACTTTTCTCACTAGTACAATGAAAGGTCAAGTTTTTATCAAAAATATTTTTACAAATTTTTGACTTTTTGTTAAATTACTAATTTTTTTTTGCATATAGAGTACATATGTACCCAGGAACCAAAAGTTCCCCTCCTGGCTCGTTGCTGCTTCTTTAAAGAAAGAATGGGGATACAGGAGAGAAAGCGGAGTGCGGGAGGAAACGATTGTCTGGCTGTTGGAGAAGATAAGATGGAAAGAGAGAAAAGTGGTGGGTGGGTTCACAGAGGACACGTGGCAGAAGAGAGAGTTGACTTATGCGTCTCTGTTATCAGCCGGATGAAAGTAAATGATATCCTATATATAATAGGTTAATACTCTTAGGAGTACATACTCTTACCCACATGTCAGTTTTTGCTTATCCCTCGCGATTGAACTACGGATATCCAGTTAGTTTGTTAGTTAATTAATTAAATGCAAATCCCAGGGAAGCGATAACGCGTTTTGAACAATGGTTACTGGATACTAGGGATAAATACGTATTGTTGCGCGTTTGTTGCCCAGCATATTAGTCCATTAGGCTTTTGAATCTTTTATTATCCGCATGAGCATCTCATACTACTTGCGTACATATCATTGCCGGGCGGCGGCGACACGATGACGGCGGCGATGAGAAGATGATTTGTCGCTGCGCTCCTGATCTGGCACGTGTCTAAGGGGCCGACGCGAATAGCCATAGGAGAGTGATCTATCGGCCAGGTTACGAACCACGCAATCTATGCTGCACTCTCGTGTGTAAATTCGATGCATACATGCAGTATCATGTTTAATTTGTGATTCTTGTTACACAGGATGAATTGATTAGTGATATCACCCAAGGAGTCAAGGTACACATAGATCTCGCTCTAATCTTATATGGTAGTAAAATTTTGAATGCATCTAGCTGTCAACACCGTCCTACATAACTCAACTCCAATTTCTCTTTACGTGCGCATGGATGTCTCAGAGGGTGCAGCCGGGCAGGACGGAGACGCCGGCGGGCGGCCGAGCGGGCATGGAGCGAGTTCTCCCTACAAGATTGCAGACCGTATCTTTTCGTTGACGCTGAGGCTACGCCTACACGATGCAATAACCCTCCAACGAAGATCTGGCCGCGAAGGATCGATCCATCATGGAGGACGCATGCATACACAAGAGATGGGTTTTGTGTGTGTGTGTGTGTGTGTGTGTGTGTGTGTGTGTGTGTGTGTGTGTGTGTGTGTGGAATAAGAAGCAAGAATTAAACGCTGCTCTTTTGTGATACACATACATAAGCTAAATCTTGTTATTTTCTGGAGTGGACAAATACTTCTATTTGAAATGAATTCTAATCCGTTTAGTTAGTTTTGTACTACTCTTATTTTAGTATATTTATTAGTTAATTATTATACTCATTTTCTGACATATATACTGCTTTCTAGAGTAGTATATACTCGGTCAAAAGTGTGGTATATACTCTATGACAATAAAGTAGTTTTACAATATACTCCTATACGTCCAGTAAGTGTTATATACTTGATTTGATCTAAAATTTGTAGTGTATGCTCCTTTTTATATTAAGCTATATATATACTTCACGTTCTGGCATAAAAACTACGTAGTATATACACCTTGGATTAGAAAGGAGTATTTTCAAGCCATTCATTAGAAAGGAGTTTATACTCATTTGATATTTACCTACCTGGACAAAAAGAAAATTATATACAGTTTGGTTGTGACTAGCATATATCTTACAAAGTGGTATATATACCCTCTGACCAAAGTATGATATATACCCTCTCATAAAAAAGCAGGTGTATATACCTCACAACAAAATGTAGCATGTAGTCTCTTGCAAAAAGAAAAAGGACAGTAGATAGCCTGCTAATAAAATGTTGTATATACTATCTCACAAAAAGGCACTAGTAGCTAGATTGTCACAAAGAAATATGTAGATTATTATATTCACTAACCACATGCACGCACAAGCACTTTCATCACTGTGATATGTGTATATACCTAGCCAAGAAAATCAGTTTACAGCCCGTCGAATAGAAACTCACTATATACCACTTCAGAGCAGAGTCTGTTAGAATTGTGTTGAATATTATTGTACAAGGTAGGTTATAGTTGGACTTGGTTTTGGACTGTGTGTAGACAGGGTAAGAGTTGTGTCCTAATAGGACACTTATATCCTAGGCCTCTCATATATAGCGGGGGTAGACACACGATGTAACCTATGCCAACATAATAGCACGAGCACGCGGGGGAGCCGGCGGCGTGTGCCGGCGCCTGGGCGGCCGGGGTGCGGTATTGTGACGGTGTCATGGGGAGGAGCGCCCGTAGTCAGGCCCCGGGGATGTAGCCGTATCGGTGAACCTCGTTAACAAATCTCGGTGTCGTGCTTGTGTGATTGCTTGGTCCTCGGTAGATCGACGAAGCGCCTCAGATTTATTCTAACAAGTGGTATCATGAGCAAGGTTCGAAGAGGCCATTGAATTGATCTAGAGGTGATGTCGCTAAAAGATTAGATCGGTTTGTTCCGCTGTTATGTCCTGCGATCGGTGAGCATGGAAATTCCACAGAGATCGAAGGTCAAAAACTAGCTTGGAGGAATGATGGGATTGAGAATCAGTCAGCGAGATTGAAAGCGATCGGAAAAGCATGCAAGCGATAGCAGCAACTGTTCGGAAACTCGGCGAGATCGATCGAGGGTAGATCAGATTCGATCGAAAGCGACGGCGGAACGTGCGGGTAGAGTCATCGGCGTACTTGACATGGACAACGTGGGCGGCGGCTGCGTGTGCGGGCAGACACCAAAGGCAGGCTGGGGAATTGTTCGCTGCAGGAGGCAGCGGCCCGGCTCGGTGGCCCACATGAGGTTCAACGCGGGCGTGTCTCTGCAAAGACGCGCACATGGGCGCTGGTGGTGCGTGGTGCGGCCAGAGTGCTGCAGGCGGACGAGCTATTCGGCAGCGTCGAGGAGTTCCTGAAAGTACGTAAGCTACAAGGCAACTAGAGAGATTTGTTTAAAAAAAGGAACAGGATTCGTTTCCAAGAGCTGCTACAGCGTCTTACAGCATGGGAGTCCCAACTATCATCAAGTTGATCTAAAGCGTGGAAAAGTAAAGTACAAGAAAAATAGTCAAAGAAAGTCACGTGGTGCTACATGCATGAAGCTGCCTGAGCTTGTTGCTAGAAGTATACGAGAGACTACAAGGGGACTACTACTTCTAATGTTCTTTGCATTGTTCGCTGAGAAGATGACATGATGTTAGCAGGTGTTGTTGTTTGGCATAGCAGAAAGGGGAATCGAGGCTGGCGTCGTGCGTATAAGGCTTGGAGGATCGAGTCTGAAGCGCGTCGTGGAAAGATCATGCATACACAGGGCGTTAAGCAATGCACGGAGATGTATGGGCGGACACGACGCAGGGTGGAGTATGGTTGCAGTCGGATAATTTCGGCTGGGTCGGACTGGATTGTCTGATGGACTAACATGGATGTTGGTTAAAGTAGAAGACGGCGGTGATTTCAGCGACGACGACATATGAGCGTGATGCTGATGGTGGCCGACTTCTGGGGCGTGGAAACACGTGGTGCAGGCCTGAGGGCTTGTGCGGCTTCGACAGACTATGTCGCAGGGTTGATTCAAGACGGTGCACATGAGAGTTTGGAGTCGACAGGGCGCGGGAGGGTGGCACGTACAACCACCATGGAGTCATGTTGAAGGTAGAGTTGGAGTCTGATGGACGACTTCACTCTGTGCTGATGGAGGGGCTACGGCGTAAATGCATGGAGATTCGAAGCCTATTTCGGCGGGATAGCGAGAGACACATGGTTTCAGACTGGGTACCAGTGGTCTGATGGAGACGTGATACTCGGCATCGGTCGGTGATGATCGGTCGTTCTCTACAGTGGGGGTTGAGGCAGTGGGGGCTAGCTACCCGGGAGACTCGACCAGGACAGCAGAGGCTCGACGCAGTGATATCGGCGAGGCGTGCGGTAAGCATGGGACACAGCGACAGGCCAATGCACTAATGGTGAGACATGTGGTCAGAAAAAGTGTGCAGGGGGTGCTGAAGCAGTGTTGACGAGTACCGGATTCAAGTTGGTGACTGGGTCTATCGGTGCCGGTTGATGGACAGGAGTTGACCATGAAGAATCTGAGAAAGTGATGGAAAGTCTGAAATTATCAAAAGCTGAGAGTGTACATGGCCGTATGTTCTGTGGTGTTCGGTGCACACGGCAAAGTGCAGATGACAAGTACAGAAGGAGGCGGAGTGCTATAGCTGTGGGACATGTCAGAGACTATCCGGAAAAAGGGTGAGGCAACTGCGAATTTGGCTCGGGTTGACTACAAGTGACGGTGAAATTCCTTCAAGTTTTAGACAGGCAGTCAAGAAAAAGCGGAGATGTTGAGTTCAGGTAACTCTTATATGTGGCGTCCAATACGTGAGTTGTTCACTTTCACGCAGACAACGGTCGGTGTGTGATGGCGTTGAATGGATTATACGTAAGTTGGGAGCACGGACTAGAGTAACAAGGAATTTAATTTTGCTTGAGTGTTGACTGTGGTCAAGAAAAGGAGGGACTACAAGTTGCAGGTGGAGTCATATGGAGGCTGGGAGTAGCAGCGGTGCTCATGGTGTATCTCAAGTCCAATGTACATGGAGGTTCGACGCATGAATGAATTCAAGGTGGTGAAGAATATTCGTCAAGGTGGAGTTTGTTAGAATTGTGTCGAATATTATTGTACAAGGTAGGTTATAGTTGGACTTGGTTTTGGACTGTGTGTAGACAGGGTAGGAGTTGTGTCCTAATAGGACACTTACATCCTAGGCCTCTCATATATAGCGGGGGTAGACACACGATATAACCTATGCCAACATAATAGCACGGGCACGCGGGGGAGCCGGCGGCGTGTGCCGGCGGCCGGGCGGCCGGGGTGCGGTATTGTGACGGTGTCATGGGGAGGAGCGCCCGTAGTCAGGCCCCAGGGATGTAGCCATATCGGTGAACCTCATTAACAAATCTCGGTGTCATGCTTGTGTGATTGCTTGGTCCTTGGTAGATCAACGAAGCGCCTCGGATTTATTCTAACAGAGTTGGTATATATACTCAAAAAAATAAGGTATATACTTCTTCAGAAAAATGAGACTATTGGTACATACTCTTTTTTTGCGGGCAATTCAGAGAGCTTTATTCATATGAAAGCATTCCTAGGACAATCATGTTGGGGAACGTTGCAGAAAACAAAAATTTTCCTACGGTTTCACCAAGATCCATCTATGAGTTCATCTAGCAACGAGTGATCGGATTGCATCTACATACCTTTGTAGATCACGCGCGGAAGCATTCAAAGAACGGGGATGAGGAAGTCGTACTCGACGTGATCCAAATCACCGGAGATCCTAGCGCCGAATGGACGGAAGCACCGTACTCCATGTTCAACACACGTACGGTCAGAGTGACGTCTCCTCCTTCTTGATCCAGCAAGGGGGGAGGAGAGGTTGATGAAGATCCAGCAGCACGACGGCGTGGTGGTGGATGCAGCAGTCACCGCAGCAGGGCTTCGCCGTTCTTCTGCGAGAGGGAGAGGTGTAGCAGGGGAGAGGGTGTTGTTGGGGAACGTAGCATAAATTCAAAATTTTCCTACGTGTCACCAAGATCTATCTATGGAGTCATCAGCAACGAGGGGAGGAGTGGATCTACATACCCTTGTAGATCGCGCGGAAGCGTTCAAGAGAACGGGGTTGATGGAGTCGTACTCGTCGTGATTCAAATCACCGATGATCAAGCGCAGAACGGACGGCACCTCCGCGTTCAACACACGTACAGCACGCGAGCGTCTCCCATGCCTTGATCCAGCAAGGAGGAGGGAGAGGTTGAGGGAGATCCAGCAGCACGACGGCGTGGTGGAAGTAGCGGGATTCCAACAGGGCTTCGCTAAGCGCTGCGGGAGGAGGAAGATGTGTCACGGGAGGGAGAGGAGGCGCCAAGCCTTAGATTGGTTTGCCCTCCTTTTTCCCCACTATATATAGGCCAAGGGAGAGGGGGAGGGCGCAGCCCTTGCCCCTTCCTCCAAGGAAGGGTGCGGCCAAGGGTGGGGAGGAGTCCATCCTCCCCAAGGCACCTCGGAGGTGCCTTCCCCTTTAGGACTCTCCCCTTTTTCCTCTCTCTTGGCGCATGGGCCTCTTGGGGCTGGTGCCCGCCCTTGGCCCATATAGGCCAAGGCACACCCCCTACAGCCCATGTGGCCCCCCGGGGCAGGTGGCCCCACCCGGTGGACCCCCGGGACCCTTCCGGTGGTCCCGGTACAATACCGGTGACCCCGAAACTTGTCCCGATAGCCGAAATAGCACTTCCTATATATAATTCTTTACCTCCGGACCATTCCGGAACTCCTCGTGACGTCCGGGATCTCATCCGGGACTCCGAACAACTTTCGGGTTACCGCATACTAATATCTCTATAACCCTAGCGTCACCGAACCTTAAGTGTGTAGACCCTACGGGTTCGGGAGACATGCAGACATGACCGAGACGACTCTCCGGTCAATAACCAACAGCGGGATCTGGATACCCATGTTGGCTCCCACATGTTCCACGATGATCTCATCGGATGAACCACGATGTCAAGGACTTAATCAATCCCGTATACAATTCCCTTTGTCTATCGGTATGTTACTTGCCCGAGATTCGATCTTCGGTATCCAATACCTAGTTCAATCTCGTTACCGGCAAGTCTCTTTACTCGTTCCGTAAACATCATCCCTTGATCAACTCCTTGGTCACATTGCGCATATGATGATGTCCTACCGAGTGGGCCCAGAGATACCTCTCCGCTTACACGGAGTGACAAATCCCAGTCTCGATTCGTGCCAACCCAACAGACACTTTCGGAGATACCTGTAGTGCACCTTTATAGTCACCCAGTTACGTTGTGACGTTTGATACACCCAAAGCATTCCTACGGTATCCGGGAGTTGCACAATCTCATGGTCTAAGGAAATGATACTTGACATTTAGAAAAGCTTTAGCATACGAACTACACGATCTTTGTGCTAGGCTTAGGATTGGGTCTTGTCCATCACATCATTCTCCTAATGATGTGATCCCGTTATCAACGACCTTCAATGTCCATGGTTAGGAAACCGTAACCATCTATTGATCAACGAGCTAGTCAACTAGAGGCTTACTAGGGACATGGTGTTGTCTATGTATCCACACATGTATCTGAGATTCCTATCAATACAATTATAGCATGGATAATAAACGATTATCATGAACAAGGAAATATAATAATAACCAATTTATTATTGCCTCTAGGGCATATTTCCAACAGTCTCCCACTTGCACTAGAGTCAATAATCTAGTTCACATCGCCATGTGATTAACACTCACAGGTCACATCGCCATGTGACTAACACCCAAGAGTTTACTAGAGTCAGTAGTCTAGTTCACATCACTATGTGATTAACACTCAATGAGTTTAGGTTTGATCTTGTTGCTTGTGAGAGAGGTTTTAGTCAATGGGTCCGAACCTTTCTGATCCGTGTGTGCTTTACAAATCTCTATGTCATCTCCTAGATGCAGCTACCACGTTCTATTTGGAGCTATTCCAAATAACTATTCTACTTGGAGATATTCTAAATTGTTGCTCCATTATACGTATCCGACATCTCTACTCAGAGCTATCCGGATAGGTGTTAATCTTGCATCGACGTAACTCTTTACGTCGAACTCTTTATCACCTCCATAATCGAGAAAATTCCTTAGTCCACTAGTTACTAAGGATAACTTTGACCGCTGTCATGTGATCCATTCTGGGATCACACTTGTACCCCTTGACTGACTCATGGCAAGGCACACTTCAGGTGCGGTACACAGCACAGCATACTATAGAGCCTATGTCTTAAGCTTAGGGGACGACCTTCGTCCTTTCTCTCTATTCTGCTGTGGTCGAGCTTTAAGTCTTAACTTCATACCTTACAACTCAGGCAAGAACTCCTTCTTTGACTGATCCATCTTGAACACCTTCAAGATCATGTCAAGGTATGTGCTCATTTGAAAGTACCATTATGCGTTTTGATCTATCCTTATAGATCTTGATGCTCAATGTTCAAGTAGCTTAATCTAGGCTTTCCATTGAAAAACACTTTCCCAATAACCCTATATGCTTTCCAGAAATTCTACATCAATTCTGATCAACAATGTGTCAACAACATATACTCATCAGAAATTCTATAGTGCTCCCACTCACTTCTTTGGAAATACCAGTTTCTCATAAACTTTGTATACACCCAAAATCTTTGATCATCTCATCAAAGCATACATTCCAACTCCGAGATGCTTACTCCAGTCCTTAGAAGGATTGCTGGAGCTTTGCATACTTATTAGCATCTTTTAGGATTGACAAAACCTTCCGGTTGTATCACATACAACCTTTCCTCAAGAAAATCGTCGAGGAAACAATGTTTTGACATCCTATCTGCAAGATTTCATAAATAATGCAGTAATCGCTAATATAATTCCAACAGACTCTTAGCATCGCTACGAGTGAGAAAGTCTCACCGTAGTCAACTCCTTGAACTTGTCGGAAAACATCTTAACGACAAGTCGAGCTTTCTTAACGGTGATACTTACCATCATTGTTCGTCTTCCTTTTAAAATCCATATGTACCTAACAGCCTTACGACCATCAAGTAGTTCTTCCAAAGTCTACACTTTGTTTTCATATATGGATCCTCTCTCGGATTATATGGCCTCGAGCCATTTATCGGAATCCGGGCCCACCATCGCTTCTCCATAGCTCGTAGGTTCATTGTTGTCTAGCAACATGACTTCCAAGACAGGATTACGTACCACTCTGAAGTAGTGCGCATCCTTGTCATCCCACGAGGTTTGGTAGTGATTTGATCTGAAGTTTCATGATCACTATCATAAGCTTCCACTTCAATTGGTGTAGGTGTCACAGGAACAACTTCCTGTGCCCTGCCACACACTAGTTGAAGAAACGGTTCAATAAACTCATCAAGTCTCCACCATCCTCCCACTCAATTCTTTCGAGAGAAACTTTTCCTCGAGAAAGGACCCGATTCTAGAAATAATCCCTTATTGCTTTCGGATCTGAGACAGGAGGTATACCCAACTGTTTTGGGTGTCTTATGAAGATGCATTTATCCGCTTTGGGTTCGAGCTTATCAGCCTGAAACTTTTTCACATAAGCGTCGCAGCCCCAAACTTTTAAGAAATGACAGCTTAGGTTTCTCTAAACCATAGTTCATACGATGTCATATCATCGGAATTACCTGGTGCCCTATTTAAAGTGAATGTGGTTGTCTCCAATGCCTAACCCATAAACTATTGTGGTAATTCGATAAGAGACATCATGGTATGCATCATACCCAATAGGGTGCAGTTATGATGTCCGGACACACCATCACGCTATGGTGTTCCAGGCTGTATCAGTTGTGAAACAATTTCCACAATGTCTTAATTTTGTGCCAAACTCGTAATTCAGATATTCATCTCTATGATCATATCATAAATATTTTATCCTCTTGTCATGACGATCTTTCAACTTCACCCTGAAATTACTTGAACCTTTCAGTAATTCAGACTCGTGATTTATCAAGTAAATATACTCAACATCTACTCAAATCATCCGTGAAGTAAGAACATAACGATATCCACTACATGCCTCAGCACTCATTGGACTGCACACATCAAAAATGTATTACTTCCAACAAGTTGCTTTCTTGTTCCATTTTACTGAAAACGAGGCTTTCAGTCATCTTGCCCATGTGGTATGATTTGCATGTCTCAAGTGATTCAAAATCAAGCGAGTACAAAATGGTCCATTTGCATGGAGTTTCTTCATGCATATATACCAATAGACATGGTTCGCATGTCCCAAACTTTTCAAAAACGAGTGAGCCCAAAGATCCATCAACATGGAGCTTCTTCATGCGTTTTATACCGATATGACTTACGTGGCAGTGCCACAAGTAGGTGGTACTATCATTACTATCTTTTGGCATGAACATGTGTATCACTACGATCGAGATTCAATAAACCATTCATTTTAGGTGTAAGACCATTGAAGGTATTATTCAAATAAACAGAGTAACCATTATTCTCCTTAAATGAATAACCGTATTGCGATAGACAT